>NC_137133.1:22929051-23319051 GCF_949319135.1 Squalius cephalus | reverse complement strand
TACTGGTTTGAATGTAGTAATGACAGAAACAGAATGATTTTAAACACATTTTGATTAAATATGCTATACTCATTTTAAACACTAAAATTACATAAAATCATTATTCAAAAGTTTAAATATCACATGAATTTAGGCTAAAAATAGCAGCAATAGTAGTGGATGTAGTGTTACAACAGTAATGATTCTATGGGTCATGAGAATTCCGCTTTGAATTGTGATCAGAATTTTAAAAAAAAAAATAGTGTGCAAAGGGAAAAATATAAATTATGCACACTTGACTCTGATGGCTTAATAAAAAAGATGGTATACAGACACTGCTGGCTCTCATTCAGAGGTCTAAAAGTCCACTGATCAGTTTGTGCTTCCACATGCAAGTGTGCTGTTGGTTTCATCTGGACCTGATCGCAATGACCATTAAACGCAGAAGTATCATGTCTGAATGGAAATGATGCATATGTAAATTATACACAATGTGTAATTGAATAATAAATAATAAGAGAATGCCAAAAGTGTGCAGAGCTGTAAAGTAGGCGAAGGCCTGGTGTAAACACTGGAGATTCATTTCTGTCAGCTGTTTTTTGTTTGTTTGTTTGTCTTTACAGTGTGGTTTTATTTCCTTTTTTTAAACAGACACAATATAAATATATTCAGTAAGAGACACATTTATGAAAAGTGCAAGCACACTTTCAACTGAAACCGAGGGATAAAGCTACATTAATATTAGTTTATGTGGCTTTAACTAATTCAGAAATAGCTAGTCTTTATATATATATATATATATATATATATATATATATATATATATATATATATATATATATATATATATATATATATATATATAATTGGATCAATAACTATTATGTCCCTATAGCTTTAAAAAATTAAAAAATAAAACATTTTTTGTGGTCTTCTGTTTCCTACAGACCACCTGCCCTGCTGAATGTCTAGACTGAAGACACCCACCACTTCCCACCTTCTGCCCCTGTTCCGAGTCAAAGGGACACAAGGTTTTTCTCTCCAGCCACAATGAGTGATGTTGCCATTGTGAAGGAAGGATGGCTACATAAGCGAGGTAAATATTCGGTGAAGCTTTCCTCCAGTTTCAGAAATTATTCTTGTGAGAAACCAGAACAATTATTGTAAATTATTTCCATTGTTTCCATTATTACCATTAAGTCAATCAAGTCACATTTATTTATGTAGCACTTTATTCATTACAGATTATTTCAAAGCAGATTCACAGTAATAATAAGGAAAAGGACAGATTTAAAGGGATAGTTCACCCAAAAAAATAAAAAAATAATGAATTTCTTTCATCTGCTGAGCACAAAAGAATATATTTTGAAGAATGTCAGCAGGGCCATATTAACAATTTCCTGTGCCCTGGGCAACCAGACTCAAGGCCCCGTAGTTACGGGGGTTCGGGGGCATGCTCCCCCGAGAAAATTTGGATTTCTCTGGTCTACATATGTGCAATTTAGGACTTTGAGGGCCAAAAAATTATTAGAAATAGGCTAGCTTTAAAACCTTGTCATTAGATTATTTGTCAATACCTGCTCTCTCCTCATCTTCATATTTCTTTTTCTCTCAGTCTTCTTATCCTGGCCTATTTCTTCCCCTCCTAAAGCTGAACTTAGTATTTTCATTTTCGTCTGTGTCAGTGACGAAAGTAAACATAGGCTCAACTGATATTTATACGTTTTATGAATCATTTTCTTAGACAAGTTAATTCACTCAAGGCTACCAGGAAAGCTGTAGCCTATAAGTCAGTATTGCCATTAGGAACCTTCTGCAAGCTTTGGAATTTGAAAACGTCTGTTTTTAAATGTTAAAAGTAATTTTAAATAATACAAATTATAGACTACATTTACCGCAGTTGGTGGAATTGGCAGACGTTCCCTTAAGCATTGTGCGCTGTGGAAACGCTCAAAGCATTCTCAGATATAATTATGCAGCATTAATGCACGAATGATTCTGAATGAATATTTCATCATGTCAATATACAATGGTCACATAATGTTAAAACTAATCTTGCTATTGATATCTTTGTTAGACTACCGACCCTATAGAACAAATGTCCGGCTAATATCGAACCTAAAACAAACTTTACCGCGCTCAACCAGCGGGAGTGCATTTCATGAATTAGTAATAGCTGGCGTTCAGCGGGGAGGGAGGAAAGTCTGCGTGAACCCGCGTAGATGCACTTTATGCAGTGAAGACTGTAAAGTGTTTGATAACTTTATTAAATTTCTGTGTATTTTCCTCCTACCTGTCAGGGCCCCTTAGATGTCATGTGCCCCTGGGCAAGTGACCAGTTGCCCTAATGGTTAATCCGGCCCTGAATGTCAGTAACCAAACAGTTTATGTGCCCCATTGACTTACATAGTATTTTTTATCTCATTCTATGGAAGTCAATAGCCGCTGTTCCACTGTCGGGCCAGTGCGAGCCAGGGCTAACAGCGTGCCGGGTGGGGCCAGTAGCCTCGGACCTCAAGCACAGAGCCCAAAATCAAGTTGCGTTTCCACTGTCGACCCAGTAGCCCCGCAGCGATGTCACACAACCACGTCATAGAACAACATCACACAACCCACAGTTTCACCCGATGACTGAAAACTAGCTAGAAAATGAGCATGACAGAAGTGAACGTTTGGTCTTTACTTAAAGACTTAAGATTCCAGTATCAATATTTGATCAACGTTTTACAGTAAAAAAGGTTACAATGATAGTAATTTATTCATTTGTGTCAAGAGTGCACATCAGTCATGCTGAATCAAACTGGTATTTACCATTTCAAATAAAAGTATAACACATTAATCATATATGTTATGTCTACGTTCTTCAAGCAGTCTCCGGTATTTTCCATAAACGTGTATTTATTATCGCAGTGGTTAGCATAAGTAGCCTTTAGCTATCAGAATCCCCATCAGATCGCAAAGAAATTATTTCAAACACTCGCTGTCTGAAAGTGAGTTTTGAGCTGAAAATGGTTTAAAATGTCTTAAATGTTGGTAGCCTGATATAATATCATGGGAGATGAGCAGCGGTGTTGATCGTCTCCTGACTCAGGTAAACTCCGCCTCTGTTCATGACCACACCTCAAGCCCCAGTTGGCCCGCTTTGGACCAGGGTATTCGGCGGGCCAAAACCCCCTGGCCATTGGCCCAGAGGAAGTCCCGATGCGGCCCGATCAAGCCCTGGAAGTGACAGTGGAAACACACTCTAGTATGTTTGTTTTGGAAACACGACTAATGAGGCCCAACTGTTTGGTTACCCATATTCTTCAAAATATCTTCTTTTGTGTTCAGCAGAAGAAAGAAATTGATGACAGAATGTTAATTTTTGATGAACAATACCTTTAATGTTTTACAGTTCAAACAAATTCAATTTGAGCTGTAAAGCAGCTCTACAAAAGTGCCATTATTTAGCACAATGTTCATTTAATTTATTTCAATATCAATGTTGCAAAGTTCATCAATGATGAAACAAGCTCAACTCAACTGTGAAGTAGCTCTACAGTGTCATTATTCAGTACAAGTCTGTTCAATATTGTTTCAATTCAGTTCAATAAAACAGTGTCAATGTTGCGAAGTTCGTCAATTTTGAAACAAATTCGATTCAGCTATAGCAGCTCTACGGAAGACAACTGTGACTTTATCCAGTTCACTTAAGTTCAAGTGTTGTTCTCATCCAATACAGTGCAGTCAAATCAATAATAGGTTATGTTAGTTATCCAGAGGTGGTTATTGACTGTCAAACAATTATTTTCTGTATTTTTACTGTTCATTTTATATGAATTACAGTCTAAATTTCTACATTAAAATTTCAACAAAGATGCACTTCTGTTATTGTTTCTGTAATTGTTACTTTTGTAGTGATTACTTAAAGGAATAGTTCACTTTAAAATGAAAATTCTGTCATCATATACTCACCCTCATGTTGTTTCAAACCTGTATGAATTTCTTTCTTCTGCTGAACACAAAGGAAGATATTTAGAAGAATGTCAGTAACAAGACAGTTTCTGGGTCCCATTGACTTCCATAGTATATTTTTTTCCTACTATGGAAGTCAATGGGACCCAGAAACTGCCTGGTTACTGACATTATTCTAAATATCTTCCTTTCTGTTCAGCAGAAGAAAGAAATTCATACAAGTCTGAAACAACATGAGGGTGAGTATATGATGACAGAATTTTCATTTTAAAGTGAACTATTCCTTTAAGGTAATGTAGAATTTGTCAAAATGCATCAACTTGATCAGACATTAATACAACATGCAAAAATATTATGCTATTGTTTTGGCTATTGTTTCATCATTTTAGAAGTCCACCACACACCACTGCCTGGTAACACTCCCGGTGTGTGTTTGTCAAAACTCAGCTCAGTGCCGCTCAAAACTGCTTCCACTTTGGGGTGTCTGTAGGCTATAGCGGGCATATTAAATTTATGTTTTATGCACATTATTTCAGTTGGAAATATGCAAGCTTTGTTTTGGAATGTCCAAAGTAACAATAGTGGCACATTTCATAAACCCAACCACCTACTCACCTACAATGAAAGCGCCCTAAATTGCAGTATTTAACATATATGTAATATATGTAACATATATGTAATATATGTAACAACTGCAACGCATCCAGTATGTAAACAATAGGATTTATGCACTAAATCCAGCAGAAACTCCTGCACAATCTGCATATTTTTAAACACTCAAGACAGACGTCACTATTTGAACTTTACAACTGTTTGCACAGGATTTCTCAACTTTTGGATGCTCTCGACTACTCTCAACGCTTTCTACAATCCGCTGTCAGTCCTATAATTCACTGTGCAAGTATGAAGCTTGACTCTTATAGGAATCAATTAAATGGACACTTTGCTCCTGTGTGCAAGTGTAAACGCACTGTCAATGAAAATGTAAAAGGTTGCGTGTGCCTATAACCATTACAAAAGGTGCCATTCTGCTTCAGTGTTTATATTTTCCTACTTTTCTCATTTATTCAGTATTTTCAACATTAGCCAACATCATCACATCACGTTTTTCTCAAGTAAATTTTCCAACGGTATGTGTCAGTGAGAGGATATTACTGTTTTGCACTTTTCAAAGCATGGAAATTTTGAGCGCATGTCTGTCCTTGCAAACCACAGAGCATCAGAGTCATTGGGCCAAAGAGGCAGACATAACAGTGTGCAGGAAAAAAGCCTGAGGGTGTGGCAAGCAGAAAACAGAAAAAAAGGGCTGAATATCAAGCTCTGAGGCACTCCGAGTGTTTGCTAGCCTCAGTTTGCCAGGGCCCATGAGGCATGGACTGCCGGACAGTGTAGGGCTGTGTGCTTCTGTAGGAAAGGTCATCCCAGTTCAGCTATGCAGACAGACACCACCCGTAATGGCACTCTAGGCCCAGATGAAAGCAGCTCTGCCTTTGCCTGGATTTATGCTGCTTAGTGTGGCGGCATGCTTGTTTTGCCCACAAGGGATTTGGGGAGTTATTTTTTCTCCTATGTGCAGGACGCTGTATTGAATATAATCTGTTGATGTTTCACAAAATGTTTTCTCTCGATTTTTTTTTTTTTGACATATGTGATTTGTTTGTTTACAAATATGCGTGTCCTAAAGAATTATTAATAATCCCCTTTACTAACTTACTTCTAACTAACTAACTAACTTCCTCTGCTCATCCGTCTATAAACTTACTTGATGTCCTTAAGCAGAAGGAAGTCATTGAGTGCAAACTGTGGCCATGCTTAATCTGGAACAGAACAATTTTCACACAAACTTATTTATTATGTATACACGTATAGATGCTTTGATCAAATGTTGCTAGTGAAGATTGATCTTTCTCACAGGGGAACTTCTTGACTTTTACCTGTTGAAAGAATGTATTGCTGATACATAAATCACATAAATTTATCTAATATCTTTATATTGGATTTTATTTTCGATTTTGAATCGCAGGGTTTTGCTTACAGTGAGAGGTGCTTGTCACTGCTCCGGCAAGTTTAAAAGGATGCACACTGCACGGTTATTTATACACCGTTCATTCATACATATGCTGAGTCACAGGATAAGGAGTCCTCGTCGTCGAAAAAGTCCAAAATAGACCGTAAAAGGAAACGTGACCGGAGATTACAAAAACAAGGGTTAATGTCGGGATAGCTAATGCAGGAGAAAGCTTTCAAAAGAGACCCTGAAGTTGCCTGCTTTCTTCTCGACAGGTAAGTCAATGTTACGGTCTTAATTACAAGCTTTCTTTTTCATTGCTTGGTTGTGTACTTTATTATATAGACAGTAGAACATTTATAGTTAAAAGTTAAACAGGCTCTTTGATGAATAGCAGCTATTGAGTAAAGTAACGTTAGAGAAGGCTCTGATGATCTTTTTCGTTATCTACATGCATATTAAAATCACCAACAATTAGGACTTTATCTGCAGCCAGTACTAACTCTGATAGAAAGTAAGCAAATTCTTTGATAAAGTCTGTATGATGCCCTGGTGGCCTGTATACAGTAGCCAGTACAAATCTCAAACGCGGTTTATCATTTACGCTATATATTGTTACATTAAGCACCAACACTTCAAAAATATTACTATAAACGAGGTTCATGTTTATAACCGTAATCTTGGGGGGGTGGACTCATTTAAAGTCATGAAATTGTTTGGTTTTAGCCAGATTTCTGTCAAACACAGCACATCTAGGTTATAGTCTGTAATCATATCATTAACAATAAGTGCTTTTGAAGTAAGGGATCAAATATTCAGCAACCCAAACTTTATCATTTGCTCATTTGTATTATATCTGCTTTTTATTTGTTTGGAAGTTTTTTTGTATGTCCTAATTCGGGGAACAGACACAGTCTCGATATGATGATATCTAGGTGAAAGAGTCTTTATGTGATGCGATTTATCTGACCTTGGTGACGTGAGACGGCTGGCAGATGGTCGGTTTAGCCAGTCTGTCTGCTTCCTGACCTGAGCCCCAATTCATGTTTTAGCTCTAAGACTATGTGCCATATTACTAGAGAGAAGAGCAGAATCTCTTTTCAACAGGTCAGGTCTGCCCCAAAAACTTTTCCAATTGTCTATGAATTCTATATTATTTTGCGGACACCACTTAGACAGCCATCCACTGAGTGAGGACAATATACTAAGTATCTCATCACTCCTGCGAACAGGCTGTGTTATATCCATAGCCTGTTTCTTTTAATGTTTGGATAGATCAACTTACAGCCTATTATATATATATATAATATTATATATTATATATAAATAAATATTTTTGTATTTTTATTTTTTTACTTTATTTATTATTGTTATTATTATTTTTATTTTTATTAACCAATCAAATTTGAAACTGAGAACTTTGCTGAGAACTGAACAGCCAGCGATTACAGTGCATTTTTGTTATGGGTTTAGTGCAGATACTATAGTGATCTCAAATATCTGTTTCAGAGGTGAATGTTGTAAAATGTATATGAAGAGATTAGAGTTGTGCAATCTTACATAGAGACTGGACAATTATTTACAATGTATTCCAGCAAAGCATTTATTGTGTTGTGATACTGAAAATCATTTAGGTCCAGTGTCTCTCAGAAAAAAATAAATACAAAAATAATAATATATATATGCACTACCGTTCAAAAGTTTGGGGTCAGTAAGATTTTTAATGTTTTTAAAAGAAGTATCTTCTGCTCACCAAGGCTGCATTTATTTGATTAAAAATACAAACAAAAACAGTAATATTGTGAAATATTATTCCAATTTAAAACAGCTGTTTTCTATGTGAATATACAGTAAAGTGTAATTTATTCCTGTGATCAAAGCTGAATTTTCAGCATCATTACTCCAGTCTTCAGTGTCACATGATCCTTCACAAATCATTCTAATATGATGATTTGATGCTCAAGAAACATTTATGATTATTATCAATGTTGAAAACGTACTCGGTTACTAACGTAACCTCGGTTCTCTCTAGAAGAGGGAATGAGTACTAAGTAATATCTTACGCTAGGGGAAAATCTCTTTTCCGCGAGATATTGAAGCCAAAAAATTATCCTTAATTTTTGTAATAATGCAAAACGCGTTGCGGCAGCATGCAGACATAGGCCAGACAGCTCGCGCGCCCATTGGCTGCCCTGCGGCAACTGCAGCAGCCTATCGAAGAGGCCCCTCATGACGTAATGTCCAATACGTCACGTCCCGCCGAAACGGGTGTGGCTTAGGCTTATAAATATAGCTCGATAGGCTGATCAAATCTGGTTTTTCATCGCCGAAGCGAACCAGAGCGTGATGCATGCACGGCAAGATACGCAGTACTCGTTCCCTCTTTTAGAGAGAACCAAGGTTACGTTAGTAACCGAGTACGTTCTCTTACGAGAGGTCTCTCGTACTGCGTAATATCTTACGCTAGGGGAACACAATGCAAAACGCCGTGCGTGCTGAGATCCAACACCAAAGTCCCAAGGGCAGGTGCCCGGGGCTCATATAGTGCGTGATCACCAGGGACTCACAGAGAGTCCGGGAAAGGGGCTAGAATAGCATAATTTCCGTAATAAATAGCGTCCCATTAGGAGGCAATTATATCAAGTGTTCCTCACAGCCAGGGCAAAAACACGGCCTGAACTGATGAATAATAAGGGTCTTATTAGACCGAAAACAGCTTAGCCTGCAAGGCGGGAACCTCTAGGTTATAGAACCTAATAAATGTATACGGGGAGGCCCAGCCCGCCGCCGTACAGATATCTTGCAAGGCAATCCCGCTAGACCAAGCCCACGACGAGGCCATGCCTCTCGTGGAGTGCGCTCTGACACCTAATGGGCACTGAAGGCCCTTAGAAGTGTACGCCAGCGCTATAGCATCAACTACCCATCTGGATAGGCTCTGTTTCGACGTGGCTAGTCCCTTAGAATGTCCGCTGAGCGAGACAAAGAGCTGCTCCGTCTGTCTGAAAACAGACGAGCGAGACACATAAGCCCGTAAAGCCCTGACAGGGCAAAGGAAGCTTGCGTCCTTCTCCTCACTAGAGACCGGCAAGGCTGACAGGGAAATCACCTGTGCCCTAAACGGTGTGTTGAGGGATTAGGAACGTACCCGTGTCTTGGTTTGAGTATGACTTTCGAGTCATTAGGCCCAAACTCCATACACGTCGCGCTCACTGAGAGCGCTTGCAGGTCCCCTAAACGCTTTACCGAAGCGAGAGCCAAAAGGAACACCGTCTTGAGTGACAGGTGTTTGAAATCTATCGATTGGATTGGCTCGAATGGGGCACCTTTCATGGCTTCCAGAACCGTAGAAAGGTCCCACATGGGGACTGAGGGAGGTCTGGGAGGATTTAACCTCTTAGCTCCCCTAAGGAAGCGGATGACCAGATCGTTCCTTCCCAGTGATTGGCCAAGCGTCGGTTTAGTAAACGCTGCTATGGCCGCCACATAGACCTTGAGCGTGGATGGGGTTCTGCCCTTATCCAGTAGCTCTTGCAGGAAGGAGAGAACCTGATCCGTCACCCCACGGTCGGGGGGTGATATGCCACGAGCTGTGCACCAGCTAGAGTACACGGACCATTTCGAGGAATAGAGCCGTCTGGTAGACGGGGCTCTAGCCTGTATGATCGTGTTTAGCACTCCCTCTGGGAGGTTAGCGGGTACCCGTTGATGGCCCACACATGTAGGGACCATAGCTCTGGGCGAGGATGCCAGATCGAGCCCTTGGCTTGAGAGAGGAGGTCCCTCCTCACTGGTATTGGCCATGGGGCAGTGCTCGTCAGCTGCATCAGAGCCGGAAACCAAGCTTGGTTCTTCCATAACGGAGCCACCAGTAGCACTGAGCATCCGCTTTCCCTGATCCGCTCTAATACCTGAGGCAAGAGCGTGACGGGGGGAAAGGCATAGAGCGGGCAGCGGGGCCAGGCGTGGGCCAGCGCATCCCTGCTCTTGGGAAAAAACTCTGGACAGTGAGCGTTTTCTTGAGACGCAAACAGGTCTACCTTCGCTCTGCCGAAAGTTTTCCACAGCAGTTGGACTGTCTGTGGGTGTAGGGACCATTCCCCTGCCGAAACATTGTTCCTGGACAGTCTGTCTGGTCCTACATTCAGGTGGCCTGGCACGTGCACTGCTCTCAGCGAGCGCAGGTTGTGCTGAGCCCAGACAAGGAGGCACTCTGTCAGCCTGTAAAGGTTTTGGGACCTGATTCTTCCCTGGCGATTTATGTAGGCCACCACCGACACCAGGACGTGGTGACCCCTTATCTGGAGACAAAAACGCCTCAGCGCGTTGTCGACTGCCATCATCTCCAGGCAGTTGATGTGTAGGAGCTTTTCCCGTTCTGACCACTGGCCAAAGAATGGTCTGCCCTCGAGCAGCGCTCCCCATCCCGAGGTGGAGGCGTCCGTAGACACCACCTTCACACTCAAGGAAGTCCCCAGGTTTAGACCTGACCGGTACCAGTCGGTCGCTTTCCAAGGTTTCAGAGCTGAGACGCATTTCTGGTCGACCTTGAGGCGAGAAAGACTGGAGGTCCACGCTCGACGCGGTACTCGCGCTTTCAGCCAGAACTGCAGTGGGCGCATGCGAAGCAGACCCAGCTGGAGTACTGATGATGCTGAGGCCATGAGACCCAGCATCCTTTGAAACTTTCTGAGCGGGACTACAGTGCCGCAGCGGAAGGTTTTCGTCATGCGCTGAATATCCAGTCTGCGCTGCGGTGATAGCTGTGCTGTCATAGACAGCGAGTCCAGTTCTGTGCCCAGAAAAGATATTCTCTGACTGGGAGACAATGAACTCTTCGCCCAGTTGACTTTGAGACCCAGATCCTCGAGATGTTCGAGTAATATGGTCCTGTGTTCTATGAGCTCTGAATGTGATCGAGCTAGAACCAGCCTAGCGTCCAAGTAATTCAGCACTCGCATTCCTCGGAGTTTCAGGGGTGCGAGTGCCGCGTCCATGCACATCGTGAATGTACGGGGTGCCAGGGACAGGCCAAATGGCAGGACTTTGTATTGATATGCCTGGCCCTCGAAGGCGAATCTCAAAAATCGCCTGTGACGTGACGCTATTTGTATTTGGAAATACGCGTCCTTCAGATCTATGGACATAAACCAGTCCCCTTGGCAAATTTGCGAGAGGATTTTCCTGGTTGTGAGCATTTTGAACCGGCGCTTTGAAAGCACTTTGTTCAGCTGTCTTAGATCCAGAATGGGTCTGAGACCCCCGTCTTTTTTCGGTACTAGAAAATACCTGCTGTACAGACCCCCTTCGCTCTGAGCTTGAGATAAAGGCTCTATGGCCCCTTTGCTCAATAGTTTCGCTATTTCGGCTCGAAGCAGATGTGCTACTTCCATTTTCACCGTAGTTTCGGTTCGCGCCTCGTAAAGGCGGGGACGCCGAGCAAATTGTAGCGAGTAGCCACTTTTTATAATGTTCAGCACCCATTCTGACACCCCGGGTAGCTTTGCCCACGCATCCGCATGAATAGCTAGGGGTTGAATGATATCTGGGCTCTGGTCGCGGCATGGTGGCGAGCGGAGAGCTCCGGTATGCTGTAACAGAGACGCCGTGCTTGCGGCGCTCGAGGCGGGGGGCGCGCTGATCACAGCGGGAAGCCTGCCCGCGCTCGACTCTCCCATGGCGGTTTGCTGAGGGAGAGCGGGCGGGATGAGCCCCGTGGGGTTTGCCATGTCTGTGAGTGAATGTGGGTGCAGGACAGCGGGCACATTTACTACACTGGAAACACTGTCTGTATGAGCAGACTGAATGTGTGTTGGTTTCGTTTTAACAGAAACCGTGAGGCATGTAGTATGTAGTGTTTTTGGGCACTGGGTCGTGGGCACATTCACTACATTTAATGCACAATCGACATGAGCCGATTTTATGTCTGTGTGGCGGGCTGTGCTTGTGTGTAGGGATGAACACTGAACTGTGGCCATTTTTACTACACTCATAACACCATCGGCCGTGGCCGGAATACCAGAAAATACACTCTTTATTTATCTGGGTCGCCATAAAAATGGCATTTGTGTGCAGGCAAACGGGCTGTAGTACCAGCTTGTTTTCTGCAAAATACACTGGAACTGCTTGTGATGTTTTCTGGACCTCAGCGAATCTATCCGCGAAATCTTTGACGGATGATCCAAAGAGGCCAGCAGGAGAGATGGGGGCGTTGAGGAACGCAGCGCGCTCTGAGTCCGACATCTCGTAGAGTGTAAGCCATAAATGCTTCTCAGCCACGGTGAGAGAGGCCATGCTCCGCCCTATGGCCTGTGCCTTGGTGGCGCGAAGAGCTAGGTCCGTAGCGCTCCTCAGGTCCGGCACGCTGATAGCTCCCGGTCCTTCCTCGTCAAGTTTACGGAGAAGGTCGGCCTGGAAGATCTGCAGGATAGCCATAGAATGTAGCGCCGATACAGCTTGCCCGGCGGCGGTGTAAGCGCGACCGTGCATGGCTGAAGTCGTGAGGCAAGCTTTAGATGGTAGCGCCGTCTTAGCACGCCGTCCAGCAGAGGGCGGGCAAAGATGGGCCGCTACAGCTTCTTCCACGGGGGGAAGAGAATGGTATCCTCTGTCTTTAGCACCGTCCACCGCGGAGCTGCTGAGACAGAAGTGCGCATTCTGGCTGAAAAGGGGGCGCTCCAAGACTTAGCGACTTCTTCATGAAGCTCAGGAAGAAAGGGCGCTGGTCTTGAAGGCGGCGAAGCGCGGTCCCATTGCAGGAAACATCCATCCAGCCGGTTGTGCGCGGGCTCCTGGGGCGCAGACCACTCGAGGCCGAGGCTCGCTACGGCCTGCAAGAGCAGACGCATGAGCTCCGTCTCAATGCTGGCTCTCTTACCGGAAGGCTGGCGAACAGGGAAGGCGAGATCCACAGAGCTCGACCAATCCTCACTGCCCGATGCCAGAAGAGAGCAGCTGTCATCCTCCACAAACACAGCTTCCTCGTCATGTCAAGTCAAGTCATCTTCATTTATATAGCGCTTTTAACAATGTAGATTGTTTCAAAGCAGCTTTACAGAGACAAACGTATCATTTAAGGTAACAGAGATTGTTTTGGCTTTATAGCGGTTCTTTAATAAAGTTATTTTCCAGCTAAAGTTAGTTTTGATTGATTCGCTTCCGTCGCAACAATCATTTGTTATTAAATTAGGGGCCGCTAAGACGACACCATTCTCTCTACACAGACTTTAAACGCGAACCTGTGAGAAACGCTGATGGCGGTCACATGCGCATTAAGAATTGGTTCTATAGTTATGTGCGTTTGAATATATGTGCGCAGGTTTGGAATTCCCTACAAACCAAGTCTAAACAAAGTACTGGTGTTTCCTTATAATTTTTGATATTAGAATACGCGGGGTAGATACGCGAATTGAGTTTCCCGATGACGCTTTATCTGTAGAGTGGTAAAGGGATTCTCCATAGGGAGAGACTAGTTGGCACTTCAGCACTGCGTTGTCATCGGGTCCAGGCGCAGGTCCTTCATCAGATCTGGATACGGCCTGGATCCGGCAGGCTGCGGGAAAACCTCGGGATAAACAAAAGACACTAAAATTAGCGTAGATGCCATTCTTCTTATGATGTAACGAGTACATCAGGATTTATGGGAAGTGTTCCCGGTTCCAGCTGACCTAATATATGCAGCCTAACACTGAATTATAGAAGTCTATAATGTATTATGTGAATGCTAGATCAAAGAGATGTGTCTTTAGTCTAGCTTTGAACTGACAGAGTGTGTCTGCTTCCCGGACAATGGTAGGAAGACTGTTCCAAAGTTTTGGTGCTAAATAGGAGAAGGATCTACCGCCAGCAGTCGATTTTGATATTCTAGGTATTACCAACTGGCCGGAATTTTGAGATCGCAATAGACGTGAAGGACTATAATGCGTTAAGAGCTCGCTCAAGTACTGCAGAGCTAAACCATTTAGTGCTTTGTAAGTGATCAGCAATATTTTAAAATTGATGCGATGTTTAATAGGGAGCCAGTGTAGTTTTGACAAAACCGGGCTAATATGGTCATACTTCCTGGTTCTGGTAAGAACTCGAGCTGCTGCGCTTTGAACTAGCTGTAGTTTGTTTATTAAGCGTGCGGGGCAACCACCTAGTAGAGCATTACAATAATCTAGCCTTGAGGTCATGAACGCATGAACTAATTGTTCCGCATTTGTTAATGAGAGCATATGATGTAATTTAGATATATTTTTAAGATGGAAAAATGCAGTTTTACAGATACTAGACACGTGACTTTCAAATGAAAGATTGGTATCAAAGAGCACACCCAGGTTCCTAACCGACGACGAAGATTTAACAGAGCAGCCATCAAGTGTTAGACAGTATTCTAGGTTATTACGTGTGGGAGTTTTTTGTCCAATAATTAGAATCTTTGTTTTTTCAGAATTTAGAAGTAGGAAATTACGAGTCATCCAATTTTTTATATCAGCTATGCATTCCGTTAATTTTGTGAATTTGTAGGTTTCGTTTGGTTTTGAAGAAATATACAGCTGAGTATCGTCGGCATAACAATGAAAGCTAATTCCATGTTTCCTAATGATATCTCCTAATGGTAGCATGTACAGAGTGAACAGCAGCGGTCCTAGTACTGAGCCTTGTGGTACGCCACAAGAACTTGTGATCGATAAGACATCTCATCATTTACTGCTACAAACTGATAACGGTCAGATAAGTATGATTTAAACCATGCTAGTGCAATTCTACTAATGCCAACATAATTTTCGAGTCTATTTAAAAGAATGTTGTGGTCGATAGTGTCAAATGCAGCACTAAGATCGAGTAACACTAATAGAGAGACACAACCACGATCAGATGATAAGAGCAAATCATTTGTGACTCTAATGAGAGCTGTCTCGGTACTATGGTACGGTCTAAATCCGGACTGGAAATCCTCGCAGATATCATTTCTTTCAAGAAAGGAACACAGTTGTGAAGACACTGCTTTTTCTAATATCTTTGACAGATAAGGTAGATTCGAGATCGGCCTGTAATAGACTAATTCTGTAGGATCAAGTTGCGGTTTTTTAACAAGCGGTTTAATCATAGCCAGCTTAAAGGTTTTTGGTACGTATCCTAGAGACAAAGATGAATTAATGATATTAAGAAGAGGATCTATGACCTCTGGAAGTATTTCTTTCAGTAGCTTAGTCGGTATAGGGTCTAACATACATGTTGTAGATTTAGATGATTTAACGAGTTTAGTAAATTCTTCCTCTCCTATAGCAACGAATGAATCAAATTTTTCCTCAGGGAGACTACAATGCACTGCCTGATGCGATACTGTAGAAGACGGTTGCATAGTTATAATTTTCTCCCTGATATTATCAATCTTATAAGTGAAGAAGTTCATAAAGTCATTACTGCTGTGCTGCTTGGAAACTTCGGTGCTTGAAGCTTTATTTTTCGTTAGTTTAGCCACCGTTTCAAATAAATACCTAGGATTATGTTTATTTTCTTCAAATAGGTTTGAAAAATAAGCAGATCTAGCAGCTTTTAAGGCCTCTCTGTAAGCAATCGAGCTCTCTTTCCATGAAATGCGAAATACCTCTAGTTTTGTTTTCTTCCAGTTGCGCTCCATTTTTCTGGCTGCTCTCTTAAGGGCCCGAGTGTGCTTGTTGTACCACGGCGTTGGACTATTTTCTTTAATCTTCTTTAAGCGCAACGGAGCAACTGTGTCTAAAGTAGGGATGGGTACCGAAACCCGGTATTAAACGGGCCCCGGTGCTGAATTATGAAAGACCGCTGGATCGATAAGCTCGGACGTTATCGGTTCTGCTGTCGGTACTGGAGAAATTAAGAAAGTACACGTGCTATTTATTATTGCTATTAAGAAATTATTATCTTGCAAATTTAATCTCGCCAGCCACTTCTATATATAATAATATTGAACCATATGTCTGTGATGCATTTTTGCTAAAGAGAGAGAGAGAGAGAGAGAGAGAGAGAGAGCGATCTTTCACGCGGTGACACGGCGCGCACAACACAACAGCCCTGCTTATTGAGTGACGAGTACAGAACTAAACATTCAAACGGTTACACTTTAGATCTTTGATATTAAACTAATTTTATTTTAGATTTAGATTTTGGCTTCCAATGATTATAAAAAGGAAGATATTTGAGATATAACCGTTAAAAACTAAAGCCGCATTCTGTCAAGCGCAACTTCCTTCCCTTCACAGCGGTGCGCTGTCATTTCTCCCTAAAACCCAAACGTAACGTCAGAATCTGCACGATCGGTGATTGTTGTAAAATGTAGTCTATACTGTTGCTAAACTGCGGGACGCGTTTGATATTAAAAGTACCAAAACTGACGCAATAGACGCTGTTCCAAATGCGGCGCGTGCTCCGAAACACACCACAACTAGACAAGCTACGTATATTTTGGGCTTCGTGTGCGCATCTAAACGATCAAATATACACAAAAATATGTCAAAATGGCCGTCTTGGAGATTCACGTAAACAGTTTATTCACTTAAAGGGATACTTCACCTCTGGGAAGATGAATGTGTATTTAAAATAGGTCATTTAAGTAGAAGAAATGTGGAGAAATTTTTGAATTTGGAGCTTTCTAGACTGAGAAAAGCCAGAAAATGTATTTTTGGCTCATGTGGATGAAAGACAACAACTCCCAGAATGCACTTGCGTCGCTGCCTTAGGAGGCCACGCCTACCGGTTAGAGAGCACAGTTGAAAACAACAAGGCTAGCCTAAGTAAGTGATGAGTTTGCCAGGGATTTAGAGACCCAAAATGTCCGGGATTCGGCTTTTGCGTTCTACAGTCGCCATTCATTCATTATGTTTACTGTGGCGAGCAGGACGAGGCTGACGGCCGCGGGAGAACGGCGCGAGGCCGGTTGTGTCATTACTGAGACGCGCCGGGTCTCGCATCTCTCACGGAGGAGCGGAAATTTTCTTAGCAAGGGTAAAACGCACATCAACCGATAACTTGTTTAGCGTTCATGTAAACACTACAGTCAGATTCACCGATCGGAATTAATTCAGTTAGATTGAAACGAGAGGTGTGCATGTAAACAATGAATGGCGACCGCAGAACGCAAAAGCTGAATCCCGGACATTTTTAACAGTCTCGCCCGCCGGACAAGTCAGGGAAAAGGAAGATGGTAACCCCTACTTACTCAGCTTTCTCCTATTATTCAGCTTTCTCCACAGAACAAGAGCATGCTAGCTTAGCTTCCAAAGAAAGACGGCTGATACTGTGTACATTCTGTGAGTGAGATCCCACCCTGTATGGGCGGGCTGAAAACATGCGGAACAACGCCATCTACTGGCTGTAGTCTTTAGCCTCTGGACAGAAAATCCTCAGATGACGCAAAATGACGATTTTTGCGTCATCGGAGGATTTTTTCCAGACAAAAAATACATAAATCTCTCCTCTCAGGGGGATATGAGGGGGGAAAGCATGGTAATTCGAAAATACTACAGGTTTTCTACTAATACAAAGCTTAATGCTAAATCCTGAAGTAACCCTTTAAATACAGTTTATGTCTTAAATGGGCGTAAATAGCTGGGAGAAAATATGATGCGTAATAATGATTAGATCTGCATTTGGTCTTAAAGAGGCAGCAGTCTAATAAACCTGCTGACGATTGCAGGTCAGTCAGTCGCAAAATCAGTCGCAGCTCTTGAATGAATAATTTTGGCTTTTATAAGCTTTAATCTATCTATGATAAACTATGCAGTGTTATTTTACATCTGACTTTATTAGATGTCTTTTTAGCCCATATTACTCCGGAACAGTAACATCAGTAGACATTACTGAAATTAAAGCACTGGGTATATAATTTGTATATTTGTTTTATTGTATACTATTTTTTGTTTGACCATGTGTTTGTACTTTGTTTTTGGTGTCCTATGTCTTCTGAATATAAAGCACAAACGCCAGCACCCTTCTGCATAACATAGCCTACATGTTTTATTTGTTCCCTTTCAAGGGAACTCCCGTTGCGTCGAGAATGACGCTATGGGGAACGCTTTGCGTGATGACGTCTTGAAGCACATGTAAAATCAGTCCAATGGTGTGGCGGAACGTCAGAGGCGGGTGACGTCACGTACCAGGAAACTATAAAAGCCGGCCCGAAACAGAAAACGAAAGCTTTCTGAGTCTTCAGTTGCGCTCTGTGTTGAAATCTGTCATATTTGGTGTTGTCTGTCTATTTCTATTATATTCAGTATGGCGAGCAAGCAGCAGTTTAGAGTGTGTGTCCATCCCTGCCCGCGTTATTTAACGGGAGGTGACACACACACTCTTTGTGTTGTTTGTTTGGGAGAGGAGCATGCCCGGTCAGCACTCGAGGGTGGTGACTGTGTGCATTGCGTTGCGCTTCCACTGCGTACGCTCCGATCCCGTCTGGATCGGTTCAATCCCGATCACGTTCCCCAGGGCTCGGGTCCCGCCGCTGCCGAGGCACGGCGTCGATCTCAGACCTGGGGTTCACAGATGGATTTATCAGTGGATGTTGAGACGGGCTCTGCCTTATCTCAGCATCCTTCTGATAGATCCAGTGCCTCTCATCAGGGTGTGGAAGCACGCGTTGCGGTTTCTTCCCCCCCGATGGAGGCACCAGTACTGCAATTGTCCAGCTCTGAGGAGTTGGACGTTGTTAGTATTGACGCTGAGGCTGAGGATTCGCCACCTCAGTCTCATGCGTTTGAGGAATTGCTCGATGTGATTACTAGAGCGGTTGAAAGATTGTGTATTGAGTGGCCAGAGGATAGGCAGGACGTTCGTTCAAAAAGCAAGCTTGACGAACGCTTCCTGCCATCTCGTGCGCAGCCCCAGCGCAGGAGCCTTCCGTTTTTCCCCGATCTCCACACCGAGGTGTCGAGATCGTGGGGCAAACCAATGTCTTACAGAGTATATACACCACAGACATCACACTACTCATCAATATATAAATATAAAGAGTATGGTTATGGGGAGATGCCGAAGGTGGAGGAGACGCTTGCGAGCTATCTCTCTCCAGCAACGGCATCTTCCCTGAAGGCTCCTACACTTCCCTCTAAACCAGTTAAATTTACATCATCACTGGTTCATAAATCGTATGCAGCCGCTGGTCAAGCTGCAGCGTGTCTGCATACGATGTCCCTTATGCAGGCTTATCAGGCTGAATTATTGGGTGATTTAGAGGAGGGCGGGGGAATTGGTCCTGACACGGTGGCCGAACTACGCAGAGCCACAGATCTGTCTCTCAGGGCCACCAAGGAGACCGCTAAATCAATCGGGCGGTCTATGGCAGCCCTGGTGGCTACTGAGAGGCATCTGTGGCTCAATCTGAGCGATATAAAAGATAAAGAGAAACACGTTCTCTTAGATGCTCCGGTCTCCACTGTTGGTCTTTTTGGTGATGCAGTTAACAGTGCTGTAGCTAAATCACAAGAAGCTTTTAAACAGTCAGCTGCACTGCAAAAACTTCTTCCCCGCCGTTCTTTCTTTGAGGCTGCTGAGCGGGAGCAGCCTCACTCCTCTAAAAAGAGCGCTGAGCACCGTGCCACTCAGAAACAGAGCGTTTCCTCTCGTGCTCCCCCACAAAAACCTCGGGGACACGGAGGGCGCGCTCAAACCCAGCAGTCTTCGAGGGGTAAAATGGATCTGCGGACCGTTATTACTGCCAAGAAGGCTGCTGGGAAGAAGTCCTGACGTCCGAGGGCTCAGGACAAATGAGGGTAGTCCCCCCCGAAGCAGAGCGGTCAACACCTCTTTTTACGGTGCCCGTCTCTCTTCGGTGCCCTCAGGGGACCGTTCTGCCAACCCTGCCACCTCTGGTGTTACAGGGCGCAGCGGTCTCCGGTGAGCACATATCTCAAGGACCACCCGGAAACGTAGTGGCCTCGGGATGCCCGCCCCCTCTGAGGAGGGTGTTAGAGCAGTCTGTTCGGTCGTTCCCTGCCGGTGCGCCGTTACAGGGCGATGAATTGACTACTCAACAACAACAAAATCCAGAAACCAGTCTCGAGAGGCTGGTACCTCTAGTAGAATCTTTGACAGCGTGGAAGCTACTGTCAAATGTTTCTCGTTGGGTCCTGCAGACCGTGGAAAAAGGGTATCAGATACAATTCAAGAAACGCCCACCTCGGTTTATGGGGGTCCTGCCCACAGTGGTGGGCCCCGAGCAGGTTCTGGTTATGGAACAGGAAGTAAACACTCTGTTAGAGAAAGGGGCCATAGAATATGTACCTCCCTCCAACAGGGAAACCGGGTTTTACAGCCGGTACTTCATAGTTCCAAAAAAGGACGGGGGATTGCGTCCCATTTTAGATCTTCGAGTTCTGAACGAGTCAGTCATGCAGCTCAAGTTCAAAATGTTAACATTGAGACAGATCGTGCCACAGATCAGGTCCGAGGACTGGTTTGTCACGATAGATCTCAAGGACGCATATTTCCATATTTCCATCCGTCCGTGTCATTGGAAGTTCCTGAGGTTTGCTTTCGGGGGCAAAGCATACCAATATCGAGTACTTCCATTCGGCCTAGCTTTATCACCCCGCACTTTCACCAAATGCATGGATGCAGCTCTGGCGCCCCTGCGCCTCCAAGGTATTCGCATCATGAACTACATCGACGATTGGTTGATTTTAGCTCAGTCGCATCAGATGGCGGTTCAACATCGAGATGTTGTTCTCGCCCATATGAAAGAGTTGGGGTTACGGCTGAACGCCAAGAAGAGTGTGCTTTCTCCACTCCAGAGGACCACTTTCTTAGGCGTGGTTTGGGATTCAGTGTCGATGCAGGCGCGCCTGTCACCGCCACGTATAGAGTCCATCCTTGCAGCTGTGAAAAGTGTAAAGCTAGGCCAGCTACTCACTGTCAAACAGTTCCAGAGACTGTTGGGTCTCATGGCAGCAGCTTCCAACGCGATACCTTTTGGACTGCTGCACATGAGGCCCCTGCAGTGGTGGCTCAGGACCAGGGGGTTTTCCCCGAGGGGCAACCCATTTCGCACAATCAGGGTCACGCGGCGATGCTTACGTGCCCTGGTTATGTGGAAGAAACCTTGGTTCCTGTCCCAGGGCCCAGTGTTGGGAGCTCCTTGTCGTCGCAAACTGCTAACGACGGATGCTTCCCTCACGGGTTGGGGAGCGATCCTGGAGGGTCGCTCATCTCAAGGTCTGTGGGAAGACCATCATCGTTCCTGGCATATCAATCGCCTAGAGATGTTAGCTGTCTTCCGGGCTCTGAGGAGCTTTATCACAGATCTCAGGGGACACCATGTGTTAGTGCATACGGACAACACGTCGGTAGTCGCCTATATCAACCACCAAGGGGGTTTGCGCTCGCGCCCATTATCCAATCTGGCACGCCATATCCTCTTGTGGTCCCAGGGGAAGTTGCTGTCGCTCAGGGCAGCCTACATCCCCGGGGTTCAGAATATAGGAGCAGACACTCTGTCGAGACAGGGGCCGAGGCCCGGGGAATGGAGGCTCCACCCCGAGGTGGTGGAGCTGATATGGAGGGAGTTCGGTCGATATTTCACCCTCGGCCAGAACTGTGGAACCTGTGGGCTTGGCCTCTGAGGGGGCCCAGCTCATAGAGTCAGGTCTCTCAACTGAGGTTGTTGAGACCATTCTACAGTCCAGAGCTCCCTCCACGAGGAAACTTTATGCCCTGAAGGGGAGAGTCTTCACTTCTTGGTGTAGTGACCGTCGGTTGGACCCAGTTAACTGCCCAATTGGTACAGTGCTGGAGTTCCTGCAGGACCGGTTCACGGCAGGTCTGACCCCGTCCACTTTAAAGGTTTATGTGGCGGCCATAGGTGCTTACCACATTCCTTTGGGTGGAATGTCTGTGGGGAAAGACCCTTTGATATCTCGTTTCCTTCGTGGCACTTGGAGGCTGAGGCCTGCAGTTCGCTCTAGGGTGCCACCATGGGACTTGTCCATTGCACTACAAGGCCTGTCCCTGGCCCCCTTTGAGCCCATTGAGGAGGTTCCTGAGAAGTTTCTAACTCTGAAAGCTCTTTTCCTTCTGGCTATTTCTTCTCTCAAGAGAATTGGGGATCTGCAAGCATTGTCGGTTGCTCCGTCATGCTTAGAGTTTGCTCCGGGTATGGTTAAAGCCTTTCTTCATCCAAGACCGGGTTATATCCCCAAGGTCCCCACTAATGTGGTCAGACCTATTGTTCTGCAGGCCTTCTGTCCTCCTCCCTTTCAAAATGCTGACCAGGAGGCTAATAATTTGCTTTGCCCTGTGAGGGCGTTAGACGCTTATGTCCACAGAGCTGCCCTGTGGCGTAAAAGTGATCAATTATTTGTGTGCTTTGGGTCCCCTAACAAAGGAGGTCCAGTGTCTAAGCAAAGGATGAGCAAGTGGGTGGTCGAGGCTATCTCACTTGCTTATGAGGCGGCTGGGCAGCATTCTCCTTTGGCTGTCCGGTCGCACTCGACGAGGAGTATGGCGGCCTCTAAGGCCCTTATTTCAGGAGTTTCATTACAGGACGTCTGTGATGCGGCAGGCTGGTCCTCACCGCACACTTTCGTCAGGTTTTACTCTCTGGATCTAGACTCTGCTCCAGGGTCTCATGTTTTGTCTTCCTAGTGCTGCTCTCCAGATTACACACAGGACAGACATTCGTAGCTATGGAGGCGTTGGTATAGACGTTCCCCATAGCGTCATTCTCGACGCAACGGGAGTTCCCTTGAAAGGGAACGCCTCGGTTACGACTGTAACCTCGGTTCCCTGAAGAGGGAACGAGCGTTGCGTCGCCTTGCCATATCTCCTTCATGCCTGTCAGCTCGACTTCAGACTTTTACGAAGCTTTCGTTTTCTGTTTCGGGCCGGCTTTTATAGTTTCCTGGTACGTGACGTCACCCGCCTCTGACGTTCCGCCACACCATTGGACTGATTTTACATGTGCTTCAAGACGTCATCAAGCAAAGCGTTCCCCATAGCGTCATTCTCGACGCAACGCTCGTTCCCTCTTCAGGGAACCGAGGTTACAGTCGTAACCGAGGCGTTTTGTTAAAGCATTGCTTTTTCTTTTGCTGAAGATATTTATTTTACATTTCAAAATATAAAGCAATATTAATTCTATTCTAAATTATTTTTCCCCCTTTTTTTTAATATAACAAAAAGAACCGATAAGAATACCGTTAAAGTACCGGATCGATAAGGAGTATCGGTAAGAGTAGTAATACCGTTAAAACCTTAACGATACCCATCCCTAGTCTAAAGTGCTGGAAAAGAGAGAGTTAAAAGTTTCTGTTGCAATATCGAGTTCTTCTAAGCTATCCGGGATGCTGAGATGATGAAACTGATTAGGAAGATTATTAATAAAGCAATCTTTACTGGCAGAAGTGATAGGTCTAACATATTTGAAACACGGAGTCGGCTTTGCAGCCTTGGCTAAATGAAGTTTACACGAGACTAGATAATGATCTGATCGCTCTGCTGCAGAATTTCAACGGCATCAACATCTATTCCATGTGATAATATTAGATCTAGACTATGATTACGACAATGAGTAGGTCCTGACACGTGTTGTCTAACTCCAATAGAGTTTACAATGTCTTTAAATGCCAAACCCAATGCATCTTTTTCATTATCTATGTGTATATTAAAATCACCAACAATTAGTACTTTATCTGCAGTCAATGTTAATTCTGATAGAAAGTCCGCAAATTCTTTGATAAAATCTTTATGGTGCCCTGATGGCCTGTATACAGTAGCCAGCACAAATCTCAAACGTGATTTATCATTTATACTATATATTTTTACATTAAGTACTAACACTTCAAAAGAATTATATTTAAAACTTGATTTCTTAGTGGTTTTGAAAATATTACTATAAATTACAGCAACTCCTCCCCCTTTGCGTTTCAGACGAGGCTCATGTTTATAAAAGTAATCTTGCGGGGTGGACTCATTTAAAGTAATGTAATCGTTTGGTTTTAGCCAGGTTTCTGTCAAACACAGCACATCTAGGTTATTATCTGAAATCATATCATTAACAATGAGTGCTTTTGAAGTAAGCGATCGAATATTCAGCAACCCAAGCTTTAGCATTTGCTCATCTGTATTATAGCTGTTTTTTATTTGTTGAACATCAATTAAATTTTTAATCTTAGATGGGTTTAAACGGTTTTTGGATTTCCAAATTCGGGGAACAGACACAGTCTCTATATGATGATAGCTAGGTGAAAGAGGCTCTATGTGATGGGATTTATCTGACCTGGGTGATGCGAGGCCGCTAGCAGACAGTCGGTTTAGCCAGTCTGTCTTCTTCCTGACCTGAGCCCCAGATTGTCATGTTTGAGCTCTAAGACTATGTGCCATATTACTAGAGAGAAGAGCAGCACCATCCCAGGAGGGATGAATACCATCTCTTTTCAACAGGTCAGGTTTGCCCCAAAAACTTTTCCAATTGTCTATAAATTCTATATTATTAAGCGGACACCACTTAGACAGCCAACCGTTAAGAGAACACAATCTACTAACTATCTCATCACTCCTGCGAACAGGAAGGGGGCCAGAGCAAATTACAGTGCTTGACATCGTACTTGCGAGTTCACACACCTCTTTAATATTAATTTTGGTGATCTCCGACTGGCGGAGTCGAACATCGTTTGTGCCGACGTGAATAATAATCTTAGAGAATTTACGATTAGCATTTGCCAGCACTTTTAAATTTGCTTTGATGTCAGGCGCTCTGGCTCCCGGCAAACATGTGACTATGGTGGCTGGTGTCTCTATTTTCACGTTCCGTGTAATAGAATCGCCAATAACTAGGGCACAATCAACAGAACTCTCAGTGGGTGTTTCACTGAGCGGGGCAAATCGATTTGTTATGGTAATCGGAACGGAAGAGTGTTTTTTTGATCCGCGACTAGAGCGATTCCTCACTGTCACCCATTTGCCTGGCTACGCAGGCACTAATTCAGCTGGAACCGAATCATGTAAAGAGTTCACTATGCTAGGTGCATCCAAAGCATCTAAAGCTCTAGCACTCTTACTATCCTCAATTAAAGTTTGGATGCGTGTCTCTAGTTCTGAAATCTTCTCCGTTAGCCTAACTGTCTCCTTGCATTTATCACAAATAAATAAATAAAAATAGCTGCGCGCACGGGTGGCGCGTTAACAGGCTAGCGAATTACTAGCGTGTTGTGCTAGTAGTAACGAAAGCCAGCGATGTCAGGTTAATCTGAGATGTTGGGTAAGCTGTATTTAGTGTATTTAGTCATCATCCATGGCGGAAGCGGCGGCAGACGGCAGCCGCTGTCCGGCAGTAAGAGACTCAGGTGAAGCAGGCGGCGAAGCTGGCGGGCGAACCGGCGAGCTTTTGCGGGTTGGAGGAGGTTCCGGGACCCGCTGAGCCAGCGCTTTTTGTGGCGCGGCACCGCAGCGGGCGGAGGTGCAGTCTCGGCGAAAGATGCCAGACGAGTCCTCAGAGTCACCATGGGCATTAGCTCGCAGTGAGGGCAGCCGGCATCGGCGAGCGCGAGAGCTGCATGATCCTCACCCAGGCAGGAAACGCAGATGACATGGCGGTCCCCGTCGCTGAGTGGGGCTCGGCACGAGCCACAGAAGGAACGAGACATCTTAAAAAAAGACACTCGGCTCTTTTAGAAGGGAGTGTGAGTCGCAGGGCGAACACACACTTAGTAGAGAAAGGATACAGGCGCCGGATGGCGTAGCAGGTTGAGGCCAGCGGCTTCAGATGCGAAGGTTCGTCCCGCAAAAGGCTTTCAGACGCCGCAGCTTCTTCCTCTCGGGATCCTGCGCTTCACTGAAGAGATGAAAAATCAGATTCGATCAGCCTATCGAGCTATATTTATAAGCCTAAGCCACACCCGTTTCGGCGGGACGTGACGTATTGGGCGGTTGCCGCAGTGCAGCCAATGGGCGCGCGAGCTGTCTCGCCTATGTCTGCATGCTGCCGCAACGCGTTTTGCATTATTACAAAAATTAAGGATATTTTTTTGGCTTCAATATCTTGCTGAAAAGAGATTTTCCCCTAGCGTAAGATATTACTCAGTACGAGAGACCTTTGGTAAAAGAACAGTTATTTACATTTTTATTTCATGATGCTATGATGAATAGAAAGTTCAAACGAACAGCATTTATCTGAAATCTAAGGCTTTTGTAACATTAAACACTACCGTTAAAAAGTTTGGGGTCTTTAAGAATTTTAATTTTATTTTTGGGGGAAAGAAATAAAATAAATCAATACTTCTATTCATCAAGGATGAGTTAAACTGATCAAAAGTTACAGTAAAGACATTTATAATGTTAGAAAATATTCTATTTTAAATAAATGCTGTTCTTTTGAACTTTCTATTCATTAAAGAATTTTGAAAGCATCTGTACAACATTGTACAACAACTGTTTTCAACATTGATAATAATAATGAATGTTTCTTGAGCATCAAATCATCATATTAGAATGATTTCTGAAGGATTATGTGACACTGAAGGCTGGAGTAATGATGCTGAAAATTCAGCTTTGATCACAGGAATAAATTACATTTTAAAATATATTAAAATAGAAAACAGTCATTTTAAATTGTCATAATATTTCACAATAGTTAAAAATAGTTTTTTTTATTGTTTTTTATCAAATAAATGCAGCCTTGGTGAGCAGAAGATACTTCTTTTAAAAACATTAAAAAATCTTACTGACCCCAAACTTTTGAACGGTAGTATATATATATATATATATATATATATATATATTAGGGCTGTCAAACGTTTAATCGCGATTAATCGCATCCAAAATAAAAGTTTGTTTTTACATAATACATGTGTGTGTACGGTGTATAATTATTTTCTATATATAAATACACACACATGCATGTATATATTTAAGAAATATTTGCATGTATATACTGTGTATATATATTTATATTATATATAATTTATGTTATTTATATATATAAAATAATTATACTCAGTATATATATATATATATATATATATATATATATATATATATATATATATATATATATATATATATACTACCATTCAAAAGTTTTTTAACTGCGTGTGACAGAACCTTTTTATTTAGAGGAAATACTTGCCATAATATATATATATATATTATAAAAAAAATAATAATTACAGGGGGCAAGTATTTCCTCTAAATAAAAAGGTTCTGTCACACACAGTTAAAAAACTGACACACTCCCTGGACAATCATGTGATATGATCTTACTGTGCATGTGTTTGTGTGTGTCTATCAGTGCAAAAATGAGTCAGCAATAGCAGTAGCTCATTTTTAAACTGCTTATGTGGCCATGCTATCTTTCGTGTCATTTCTTGTTTTCAAGAATCCGACACTTAGTTACCAGAAGTCCCACTAGTGTGGTGACATTAAAATAAAAAAAGACATAAGAAATTATAATACAACCATGACATTCAGTAATGACTTCTTACTGTTGTTTTTGTTTTTTGAGTAATCTTGTGCAGGTTTGTGTAGGTGACGACTACTCTCGACTGATTAATAATGTGAACTCTTGCCTTTGACAGAGACTGTCTTGCTCTTATTTGATCTTAGGTTTTTTTTTCTAGTTGAGTTTGTGTGAACCTTATCTTGAGTGAGTTATTCAGAACTAAACAGCAGTTTCCTGTTTGTTTTGGTGGCTCTAGATCAAATAAAGAAAAATCTCATCTTTCTCTTTTATAAGGGTTCAGGGATGCCCCTTCACTTTACCTAAAAGTAGTGCTGGGTACTTCCCCAACAAGAAGAAATGGGCTAGCCGTAAGTGTGGACTTGCAATCTATGTGGTTTAAAAGGAGAA
This sequence comes from Squalius cephalus, assembly GCF_949319135.1. Classification (NCBI taxonomy): domain Eukaryota; kingdom Metazoa; phylum Chordata; class Actinopteri; order Cypriniformes; family Leuciscidae; genus Squalius; species Squalius cephalus. Next base: position 23,291,311 of record NC_137133.1, on the reverse strand, counting down.
CAGTCAGTGACAGTTGTACTGTAATTTGTGTAGTTTACAAGAATTTGTATATCGGTCATAGATAATGGCTGCCTGAGTGTCTGCATAAGAATAGAAATAGTACCACTTGACTTATTTGCTAATTGCTAATCTATCTAATACTGTACATAAAACATTTATCATATCATCCTTTTTTTATTAAGCTGACATGTATTGTGTAATAAATTTAATACCCTCTAAAATTGGTAACAGAATAAGAGTTATTCTTAAGTTGGTAATGGTACCAACTTAATGGTACCAAAAGTAATGGTAGTTAGAATAAGAGTCAAGAGGCCCAGACAAAATTTTACAGGTACCATGCCCGTTTAAGATATTTTAGCTTTCTAGACCCTTCAAATCTCAGTTCATTTCACATTTTGTAGAAGAAGTAAATAATTTTAGGGCTGTACAATATTGGAAAAAACTGACATTGCAATATTTATTTATTTATTTATTGCAGTATGAAAAATAACTCACCAGATGACTTGAATAGCTCTATTTGGAAAGAATGAATCATCCTAGAATGATTGGGGTGATTTTGTGGGGGAGTGAATCTGCATAGAAAATAATAAACAAATTACAAACATAGATAAATACAATAGAACAAAGATACAAATTAAATAAACAGTACTTTTTGGTTTCAGGTTAGTCGAAGTGTGTTCACTGTTCAGGTACATAAATTCAATAAATGTAAAGTAACACTGCATAGTCTTCACTGTATAAATTAAATAATAATAATATTATTAATTATAATATAAATTATTCTTTATTACAACTACAAAAGTGATAATTAAAGGAGAACTTGGTAACTTTTTTAACTTAATAAAACTGTCTAGAAATAATTTGGATGGTTAAACAACCTATTCTGGTGATATTGATGACTTTCCCTGCTCCCCCCAGCGTTCCCAGGTGGAAAACCAACCTTGCAACTTGGGGACTGCCGTCCCGGTAAGACAGAAATTGGAAGTCTTGTGAGAAGCGAGAACGAGAACGAGCGCGAGCGCGAAACACGAATTGCTTTACGGCAATTCGACATAAACACACACGCATGTATGATGTATTACCAGATTACCCACCTCGGTAGACATAGCTCCACACAATACAGTTGGCTTGCTCCGATCATAACAAACGCACATGAGCAGCGGTAGAGAGGGGGAGGAGGCTGCCGCAAGTGAGTTTTTTACGTCCGTGTTGTGAAATATACGCCCCCCCACAGCTGTAGGGGGAGCTCGTGGGGAAAACATGCGACAACAAAAGGGAAAATCAGCGAAGAAGTGACTAGAGTTCGCTAGAGTTGCCGAGTTCTCCTTTAACTGACAATTCAATTTTCAAAGTCAAAAACTGTTTGCATGCATTTTTGCCAGCTATGATCTCTTCACCTTGATCCAGAGATATTCATGGATGGAGAACATATCAGTGTTACACGTATTCAGTTGTTTTTGTTCTTAATTTCGTTTTCATGGACTTTTAGTTTGCATTAGTCACAGGTGTTTCTTTGTCTTTGTATCCCGCCACTCATTAGTTTCTATGGACACTGATTGTTCTCACAGCTGTTTGTCATTTAGTTCGAATCCTCTATGTACTTAAGTTCCTACCTGTTCACTCTCAGTTGTTGGTTGCTATTTGTGTTTTACGCACACACTGTTACACCTCTGAGTTTATTTTATTACCTGTAGACTCTCATCTTCATCTTCTTAATCTTTGAGACATAACGACCAACCAAAGTAATGCAGCGAAACTCGCTGTGATTCCCCCGAAGGGACTTGATTTTTTATTTACACGGAACAGTTCAGTCTTCACACTGTCAGTGCGCCCATGGATGACGAAGTCCTGAAATCGTTGTTTTGGATCAAGGCCAACTACCACCAGCCAGTAGACCTCCCCGACACCCAGGGACTAGACTGGAGGGAGGCCATCATCCGGTGTCTGGAGAGCGTCTACCCCCGATCCAGACTACAGCCAGACCCAGAGTCCAGCCCACCACCACCCTCGACCGCGGAGATTCGTGACCGCCCTCCGCGGTGAGCCAGAGCCTGAAGAGGAAGAGACAGTGCCGACCATCGCCCTAGAGCCGGTGCTCCAGAGTGAGCCTGACTCTGACCCTGGGGGTGTGAGTCCATGACACCAGCGGCTGAGGGGATACTGGTAGAAGTGGACACACAGGACAGGCTGATTATCTGGATACGGAGGTACTGCTTCTTCATCATCACTGTTTCAAGATGGCAGTAAGACTGTATCATTGAATTGGAATTGCCGTTATTGATCACTTCAAGTTTACCTCTGTCACCTTCACCGCAAAGCTCAGCCTGTCCTTCAGCCCTGTCTCTGCTGGATTCCTACAGCCCTTCGTCTTCCCCGGGAATGCCTTGCTGCGACGTGAAGCCTCAGGTCATGCAACCACCAGCCTCGTCCGAGCGAGAGGATCCTGTGGCTCTGGCTCTGGCTTCTGATTAGGGCTGGCCGATATATTGCATGACATTGTTAGGCGCATCTCGTCAGTGAAGCCGGTTCCTTGATTAGTAGTAAATCGCCATCACCTGCTTTCAGATGGAGCGGCATTTACAACACAGAGCCGTAGTTAACTGACAAGCTGAGCCATATCGCATTAATTATCACAGGCTATACGTCCGCGATAATTAATACGATATGGCTCAGCTTGTCAGTTAACTACGGCTCTGTGTTGTAAATGCCGCTCCATCTGAAAGCAGGTGATGGCGATTTACTACTAATGGCGGCTTTACTGACAAGATGCGCCTAACAATGTCATGCGATATATAACCCAGCCCTACTTCTGATCCCTTTGCTCCACTTCGGTCCGTTGACCTGTCGGCTCCTCATTGGCTCCTCCCACTGTCGGCTCCCCCGGAGACCCTTGATCTTGAGGCTCCATCGGGTTCCCTCATCCTACTGGCTTCCCCTTGGTAAGTCGTCACTCTTCTTCCGCTGCGTTCAGGCCCTCCACCCCTACGGCTCCAGCGGGTTCCTCCTTCCCTTCAGCACCGCTTCAGTCCTTTATCACACTGGCTCCACCTCAGTCCTCGGCACTCTGGCTCTGCCTCAGACGCTCGTCGCCATTAGTCTAGTCTCCAGTGCCAGCAATGTCGCTTTGTACCATCGGCTCTCCGTCTGTGCCCTGGGATCCTTGTCATCCTACCATCCCTTCGCCATCCCTTCACCGTCTCCTGTCAACTTCCCTTCACCATCTCCTGTCACCATCCCTTCACCATCTACTGTCACCATCCCTTCACCATCCCTTCGCCATTCTCCTGTCACCATCCCTTCGCCATCTACTGTCACCATCCCTTCGCCATCTCCTGTCACCATCCCTACACCATCTCCTGTCACCCCATCCCTTCACCATCCCTTCACCATCTCCTGTCACCATCCCTTCACCATCTCCTGTCACCATCTCTTCCCCATCTCCTGTCACCATCCCTTCACCATCTACTGTCACCATCCCTTTCGCCATCTCCTGTCACCATCTACTGTCACCATCCCTTCGCCATCTCCTGTCACCATCCTTTCATCATCTACTGTCACCATCCCTTCACCATCTCCTGTCACCCCATCCCTTCACCATTTCCTGTCACCATCCCTTCACCATCTACTGTCACCATCCCTTCACCATCTCCCTTCACCATCTACTGTCACCATCCTTTCACCATCTACTGTCACCATCCCTTCGCCATCTCCTGTCACCACCCCTTCACCATCTACTGTCACCATCCCTTCGCCAACTCCTGTCACCATCCCTTCGCCATCTCCTGTCACCATCCTTTCACCATCTACTGTCACCATCCCTTCGCCATCTCCTGTCACCATCCTTTCACCATCTACTGTCACCATCCCTTCGCCATCTCCTGTCACCATCCTTTCACCATCTACTGTCACCATCCCTTCACCATCTACTGTCACCATCTCCTGTCACCATCCCTTCGCCATCTCCTGTCACCATCCCTTCGCCATCTCCTGTCACCATCCTTTCACCATCTACTGTCACCATCCCTTCACCATCTCCTGTCACCATCCCTTCGCCATCTCCTCGTCCTCCTCCTAAGCCTCCTCCTTCTCCTCTCCATGCTGCGAGGTCAAGCCTTCCAGGAGGGAGCGTTCTGTGACACGTATTCAGATGTGTTTGTTCTTAGTTTCGTTTTCATGGACTTTTAGTTTGTATTAATTACTCACCCTCATGTTGTTCCAACCCCGTAAAACCTTCGTTCATCTACGGAACACAGATTAAGATATGTTTTGTGAAATCCGAGAGGTTTCTGAACCAGCCTTAGGCAGCAACGTCATTGCAACTTTCAAGGCCCAGAAAGGTAGTAAATATATTTTTAAATAGTCCATGTGACTACAGTGGTTCAACCTTAATGATATAAAGTAACGAGAATACTTTTTGTGTGCAAAAGAATAAACTAAAATAATGACTTTATTCAGCAATCTCTTCACGTCATACTCCTACGCTGTTTACGTTGTAAACACAGTGCAGCGCTTCTGGGTTCTACGTCAGAACGCCTGCTCATTATTGGCCAGCTCCTGCGTCATCAGTACATGCATGCTTCGTGGTGCTCATGTTACCAGCGTTGGCCAATAATGAGCCGCTGTTCTGGTGTAGAATCCAGTGCGCTGCACTGTATTTACAACTAAATAAGAAATGTAGAGAATTTAGATGGAGTATAAAATGTGACACCACTGAACATGTAAACTTCCTAAAGTATTTCATGTAAACTGCACAGATATTTATCGTATACACGACCGTTCGAAAGATGCTAAAAAGTACATTACATATAAACATTTTTTATTATAATCATATTTCACAATATTGCTGTTTTTCCTGCATTTTCGATCAAATAAATGCAGCCCTGGTGAGCATAAGAGGCTTTTGAACAGTAATGTATTTTTTTTATCACATATATCACAGAGATTTTTCATTACTGTTTATGCCTCCATTTTATACATGGCTTCATAATTTCATATTATTGTTTATGTAGTATGTTTGAAGCTTTTTGTTAAAGATGTTCAACTGATCTAAATGTACTGTCTCTATTTTTAGGAGAATATATAAAGACATGGAGACCAAGATACTTTTTACTCAAGAGTGACGGAACTTTTATTGGGTACAAAGAGCGACCGCAAGATATTGACCAGCTGGAAACTCCACTCAATAACTTCTCTGTGGCACGTAGGTATCCATTTTGTTTTAACAGTTTACCGGGGAGAATTTACAAGTGAACACGAATCTCTCTCTCTTTCTCTCTCTCTCTCGTGTGTGGTGCATGCTGGGAAGCAAGAGTGTGGCGTGGAGTGTGAGAGCGGTGCGCTTGAATTCGTTTCAATTTTCTCGTTTTCTTTTTTTTATGGTGGGGTTTTCTTTTTTTCTGATTTATCACTTTTATATATTTTTTTATTTTTGAAAAAACAAACAAGAAAAAAAAAATCGTTAAAATCCGTTTGTTGATTTAGAAAACTATGGCGTCTCCCTCGGGTGAGGGAACGCCGGTTTTCTCAATCAAGAATGGATGTAAAGTTGCTTCGGATCAAGCGTTTACGGTTGAAGATGTTCTACTAGCAATGGGAGAAATTGTAGGACATGGAAAAATAGTCTCGGCCTCTAGAATGAACAAGGCCGTCGTGGTTTTTCTGAAAGAGGAAAATTTAGTGAACAGGCTTGTTGAAAACAGAATTGTTGCGTCTGACACTTTGGTGCAGATAACGCCGTTGCGCGCACCTGCTACTAACTAAAGTAACGATTTCAAACGTGCCTCCTTTCATTTCTAATGAAGAAATTATCATAGAGCTTAGTCGATTTGGTAAGTTTGCTAGTTCCATCAAAGTAGTTCCACTTGGATGCAAAAATGCTGCATTGAAACATGTGTTGTCTTTTCGAAGACATGTTTTCATGTTTTTAAATGCACCCTCTAAGACTTTGGAGATCTCTTTTCGCATACAACATGGAGATAGCTCGTACATGATATTCGCAACAGATAGTATGCGTTGTTTTGATTGCGGAGATTTGGGGCATAAGAGATTTACTTGCCCGCATAAAAAACAGATGGAGAATGAAGTGAAGGACGGAAATATTGGCAGGAAAGGCAGGAAACTCAAGATGAGGATATCGAGGCATCTGTTTCTACCTGTGGAATTACTCAACCCAGCGAAACAACCCAGGTTAATTCCTCAACTGAGCAAAGTGCTTCAGAACAGAGTTCAAAATCAGAGGTGAGTGCTTTTAAATTATCTAAACAAGATGGTGAAAACAAAGGAGGCCCAAATGTTCCGAAATGTGTAGTTGATTCTGTAAAGGACAGTGAACTGTACGGTGGCCCAGTAGTGCACAACGAAATTTAAAAAAGCAAACATAAGTTCACAACACAACGAAATGAATCCACAACACAACGGAAACAAGCCACAACACAACGGAAAATCTACAACACAACGAAATAAAGCCACAACACAACGGAAATAAGCCACAACACAACGGAAAATCTACAACACAACGGAAATTCTCCCGACCACTAGAGGGCTCTCGGAGCGCGATAAAGTTAGTTTTCCTTGCCATTGTTCTATAGAGTCAGCAGTCTTAATATATCAATACCACGATTAGTTTTAACAGTGTATATCGACATAAAATATTACTTCAAAATAACCTACATGAATTATAGTTGTGTATTTATACTCGAGAATGCTTGGACGCGCTACCACAGCGCATGATCCATAAGGGAACGTCTAGCAATTCCACCAAGTGGTTAAAATGTATAATTTATTATAATATAATTTGATAAATAAAAATAAAAACCATTTGGTGAAATAGGGAGGTATTGGCACAATTCCACCTGTAATAAGTCAGCCTGGTCACTATGAACCACAAACTTTGTGACATGAAAAAAAAAAACTTGATTTAGGCCTAATGTTTGTATAAAAAACAAATCTTGTACTGTGCATACAGGGAGCTATTGGCACAATTTCACCTGTTGTAAGTCAGTCAATAGGAACTACAACCTTTGAAACATGATAAAAGAAAAAAAAAACTTTTATAGAAATTTCCTTAAAAAAAAAAAAAAGATTGTTTACTGTAAATACATGAAGGGTGTTGGAAAAAAGTGACCTGTATTAAGTCAGTCTACTATCAAATACAATCAAGCTTTGGATTTTGAACATGTCTGTTTTTGAATGTTAAAAGTAATTTTAATTAATACAAATTATACGTTTTAACAACTTGGAGGAATTGGCAGACGTTCCCTCAGGGATCATGCGCTGTGGTTGCGCGTCAAAGCATTCTAGAGTATAAATATGCAGCTATAATGCACGTAGGTGATTTTGAATGAATAAATGTCGATATACAATGGTTAGCTACATACTGTTCAAACTAATCGGGGTGTTGATATATTTTTATAGACTGCTGACTCTCTAAAAAGTCGGGAGATTTTCCGTTGTGTTGCGGCTTTATTTCGTTGTGTTGTAGATTTTCCGTTGTGTTGTGGCTTATTTCCGTTGTGTTGCGGCTTTATTTCGTTGTGTTGTAGATTTTCCGTTGTGTTGTGGCTTATTTCCGTTGTGTTGCGGCTTTATTTCGTTGTGTTGTGGCTTGTATCCGTTGTGTTGTGGATTCATTTCGTTGTGTTGTGAACTTATGTTTGCGTGAACTTATGTTTGCTTTTTAAATTTCGTTGTGTTGTGCACTACTGGGCCACCGTAGAACTGAGTACTGGTATTGAGAATGAAAGTGGTGGTGGTTTGCAGTCTGCTTTGGTAGTAGATGAAGATAGCGATGAGGCTCAGATGGAAGGATGTGATAGCGGCTCGGAGGTGTCTGAAATTGATTACAGTCAGTCGATGAATGACGTTTATTCTGTGGAAGAATTAAACGTATTTCTGGATCAAACTAAAGGAAAAAAAAATGATGTTTTAAAGGTCCCGTTCTTCGTGATCCCATGTTTCAAACTTTAGTTAGTGTGTAATGTTGTTGTTAGAGTATAATATCTGTAAAATGATAAAGCTCAAAGTTCAATGCCAAGCGAGATATTTTATTTAACAGAAGTCGACTACATCGAACGTTCAGTTTGGACTACATCCCTCTACTTCCTTCTTTAATGACGTCACTAAAACTGTTTTTTCACTAACCTCCGCCCACAGGAATACATGCGTATTGATGGCGAAATGTCAACAGGGGCCCGTTCTTCGTACGTTGCTTAAAACATCCGAGATCAAATTACACATCCAAGATGATATCATCGTGCTAATCATGATCTGGCTAATTAGGTTCTTCGAACACACCTGCCGGATATGATTAGTATAGCTGGATTTAGTTATCTGAGATAATTGCGCGCTCATGCGCTGGTATAAAAGGGGATATGTATCGATAGTAGAAACATTGATCAGCAACGCTGCTATTGGCTGCTCAGCGTGGCAAGAACTAATAGTCGAAGTTTATTCAGAATTTTAATGTTTAATCAAAACGCCAGGGAACACCTCGAAGTCTGCAAAAGCCAGGAGAGAGGGCTGACAAAAAGTAGCTGACAATTTAAATCCGTTAGAGGTGGCCATGTTAGATGTTTTTATCACTTATTAGCCTATATATTTGTATTTTAATAATTGCATAATTACTTTGTTCATTGTAATGTCAGAGTCACCACACTAGAACATGGGAACAAATAAAAGTGAAGTACAAAAATATTCTACATAATGGTAATTTTTTGTTATATTATAGTCTCTTTTATAAAAGGCACTGCTAAATAAATGGTTGTCTGTTTATAAAAGCAACCAAGAAAAAGGCTGAGAAAAAAAAAAGAAAAGATCTTAGTAGCCTACACTGTAAAATAATTTCTGCTGCATTAAATTAAGGCAGTATATAGTCATTTCAACTGTTAAATCTTGAGTAATGATGAATTGCTTTGACTTGTGAAAGTGAAAACTGATAAACTTATGTTAATGTAAAAATATTTTGCCATGAGTTATTGATCACATTTTTTTCATAGTGTAGCTCATTTTAATGACATTGTGTTTTCCTCTTTTGTGCACTTTTACATAATACACCAACACTTGTATTTGTTCCCAAGAAAGTGGTGGCTGAAATATGTGCAGTAAGTGGACATTTTCTAACTTTCCAAAGGAAAGAAAGTATAAGACTTTGGAATGTCCATTTGTTTCCATTGCACTGGACAGTGAATAAACCCTCTCAGATAACTGTCATATGGAGGAACCTGCAAGTGCATAAATAACTTTACTTAATTTATACTTGTATGCTTTATGGCTGCAATATAAGTTGCAGGATTCCACATCTACAGAAAGGCCTACAGAAGAGTCTGCACAGACAGAGGAGACATAGGCCTACAGGTGGGCAGTGTATAGCCAACTTTTCCTTTTTATTTGTTGCATGAGGCATGTGTCTAATATCTCTTGTTGCAGGCACTTGACCACTGGCTTTTCTTTACAAAGAACAATTGAAATAAAACTCAAGGAACTAAGCATATTTGTCTTTTATTGAACATTTAATGAAAAGTGTTTATTTAGGCCCTGTCGGGTGTCCAACCCTCAGACTTTTCAGACACTGAAATCTTCCCTTTAGTTAGCCAAAGTTCATTTCATTGTGTGCCCTTGTCCTGGCTAGAGCTGCATTGTAACTGGTTTGGGTCAGGGAACGGGTCATAAAACACCTGTCTGCAGGCAGGAACATGTCATAATCACCTATGAAAAAATACAGTTCTGTTAGGATCAGCATAAGTAATACAGTGAGCTTGATATTTAATTGTGGAACTTTCCTTACCACTTTCAAATAATGTGCATAAATGTGAATCTCTGAAAATTCTTAAGTCATGCACAGATCCTGGCCATTTTACTTTCACATTTGTGATTGGAAGATTTTAGTCAACTGCCTTTTTTTAATTTGATATAATATTACTAATCTGGAATATTAAGAATCACAATAGTAACTGGGCTGCACATTTACATTGTGAACCCCCTTTCTGTTCACATAATCCCCTTCATTGAGGCCTTGATGGCAGTCTATGGTCTAGCCTATAGTCTGGTACCAATCACGTTAGTGAAGCCTGAGTGACATATAGCCTACTGTAATCGGCATGGTCATGATTGCATGATCTTCATAAAAAATTATGATAGACTAAAAAAAACTGCTTTAAAAAAACTGCTTTACAACATTGGGTCTTAAGTGGCTTGGAAATGCCAAAAAAAAAAAAAAAAAAACTAAACCTGTTTTTTTAAACCTAAAAGCGCCATGTAATGACACGAATGACACGACAGACAGTAGCCTACTTGCCATCAAGTTCATCAAGTTCAATAGTGTAAAGGAAAGAGCCACTCGCAAATCATCTTAGGGCAATGCGAACAGTTTGTGCTGTAGTTAAAGCCCGATTCTGACAAGTCGAAAATAAATGTGCGTTTCCAACAAATTAATAATGTAAACGACAATCTCACGAGAAAAAATATTTATCTCAGAAAGTGCACTATCGCGCTGCGCTGGACTTCCCGTATCAGCTCCGCTTGAAGCCGCAGTCTAATAATCCTGTTAACATGAAATAAGCCTGCTCACGAGCAGGTTTAAGTTTGCCCTCCTGTTGCTATGACAGCAAGTCCAGGATGAGCGTCGAAGAACCAAACAATCCAAGATCATGCCAAATCGCCAACAATCAAATCCAGCTAACTGAGTTAGCGACGTACAAAGAACGGGCCCCAGGCGTGGTTGATGTTTATCTATAATCGGAGACCGCAAAAGTTTAATTCGAAGTTGTTAGTTTGCTCTGTCCATTTCACCACGGACTGTTTTTCTAACCTGGGACAATATCAAGCAGGCTTCTCTCAGCGTTTCATACTGACGAAGGGGGCAATTTCAACTATATTCCAGCAAGCGGTAAGTAGTGATTTACTATGGAAGTAGCGATCAACTTCACATCGTTTCTCTTAGTAGGATGAAAATAATCTTACTTAAACTGTGATTAATATACAGAAAGCGATCAAAGAACAATCCCTTTCCAATCGCCCAAGCTGTCAATCACACAGCGCGAGTTTATCTGGACACTTGCCAAAACTCGTTATGAAATCAATGACGCTGTTACACTGCACAACGAAGCTCTTACATTGGTGAAATCATTAGTGAGAGTGCAGAAACTGCGTTGCAATGATAAGATCTTTTTTCACGCGATCAACAGGCTGTTATCTGCTCAATGCTCATCACTGCAACCTTTTATGTGATAGGAATAGATCTAAATACTTAAACTTCTCACGATTCGTTAATCCCGATAGCTGTAATAGTAAAAACGTATGATAGCTGTAATAGTAAAAGTTTTCCAGATAGTTCCACATGTAATGCCAGATATTTCATATGCAAGCATGTCAGCCAATCACAGCAGTGGGCGTTTACACTGAAGTCTCTCAGCAGACACGCCCCTTCAAACAGAGCGTTCAAATCAGGGGATGAAATCAGGCTAGGAAATATGCCTTTTATTTCTAAATTATAACAACTTTTGATCTAAAAAACATACTAACATTATAAGGGCACCCCAGGAAACATTCTACAATAATAAAATAATCCATGCAATGGGACCTTTAAAATACTTTGCTGATGGTAACAAATTTGTTAAATCCGTAATGATTGCTCAGAAGACTGTTGGAACAAAAAAGATTTAGGCTGAAAAAATTTATGACGGCTGCACGTAAAGCTCAAAATGATCAGGCAAAAATGTCAAAACGGAAAAAATAAAAAGGTGTGGGATCTATTTTTACTTTTTCGTTTTTCTGCTTTTTCTTTTTCTGTTTCCTTTTTCTCTCCCCTATAATGCAGATTCTTAGAGTGGGATCTTTAAATGTTAATGGGTTGAGGGATGGTGGAAAAAGAGCTTTACTAGCTGAATTTCTTAGGCTTAAAGATAATAATGTAATATTTTTACAAGAAACGCATAGTGACTCCAATAATGAATCTGAGTTGAAGTTGTGGTGGGAAGGGAAACATTGTTTAAGCCATGGCACAAATATCAGTGCTGGAGTAGCTATCCTATTTTCAGCTAATCTTGATGTTAATATTTTATCAAAAATAGAATTGGAGAAAGGACGTCTTTTGAAATTCATAATCAAGTATTTGTTTTCATAAATATTTATGCTCCAAATAGAGGCACAGAAATAACTTTGTTATTCAAAAAGTTGGGAGATATTTTAAAAAGTTTTACCTTGGATGAATTTATAGTTGTCGGTGGTGATTGGAACTGTACTCTTAACTTTCTTTTAGACAAAAATAATGAGGAACCAGATTCTGTATCAGCTTCTTTCTTGAAAAGTATTATTGTTCAACATGATTTTATAGATGTGTGGAGAGAAAAGAATAATGTTGTAAAACAATATACATGGACAAGAGTTTCACAAGGAAGGATTAGTGCAGCTAGACTTGACCGGCTCTATATCAAACATAAATAAAATAATAGATTAATGGAGTGTAACATTTTTCCATGTTGTGTATCAGATCATCATTTTATTACAGTAAATATTGCCTTGACAAATCAAAAATGTAAAAGTCCTTACTGGAAGTTTAATGTAGTGTTGTTAAAAGAAAAAGATTTTTGTGAAAAATTTGAATTGTTTTGGAGTGAGTGGGTTTCCCAAAAGGATGATTTTGAAAGTTTGATACAGTGGTGGGAAATAGGAAAGACCCAAATAAAAGTTTTTTGTCAGCAATTTACTTTCTTGTCTACTAGAAAAATTAAACAACAAATATCTGAAATAGAGCAAGAGATCTTTCAGATTACATCTGGAACGATTCAATATTCAGATTCATCATTAGATGGAAAATTATCTGAAAAAAAGCAAGATCTTGAAACTTTATTGCAAGTACGGGCTAAAGGTGCCCTAATAAGGTCGCAGTTTATGTCTATACATGACATGGATGCTCCCACTGCGTATTTTTTTTAATTTAGAAAAGGTCTTAAAGAAACAAAATGAAATGCAATGTTTAACAACACCAGATGGACTAAAGACTTTTGATTCAAGAAAAATGTGAAAGATTGCAGTGGATTTCTATTCAGAACTTTATAAAAAGGAGGACACTGATACTGGATGCATTTCACAATTATTACAACAGCTTCCTACCATCACTAAAGAGCAGAGTCGGACTCTGGACAGTGCTGTTTCGTTTAAGGAGTTAACTGATGCAGTAATACAAATTAATGCTGGCCGTGCACCTGGAATTGATGGACTGCCAGTGGACTTTTATAAGGCTTTTTGGAAGATCATTGGAAGAGACATTTATGAGGTGGTTCAAGAATGTTTTAAAGATAAACTACTTCCCAAACGTTGTCAACGGGCAGTGTTGGCCCTGATACCCAAGAAAGGAGACTTGAGTTTCCTAAAAAATTGGAGGCCTGTATCGATTCTAACATCTGACTATAAGCTAATAGCTAAGTTATTGGCCAATAGAATGAAATCTGTTTTGGGGGATGTAATACATCAAGACCAGTCCTATTGTATCCCAGAAAGGACAATACATGATAAAATTTTTCTGATCAGAGATATTTTGGACTACTCTAAACTTTATGAAGTGGATGTAGGTTTTTTGTTCCTGGATCAGGAAAAAGCCTTTGATAGAGTGGACCATGGTTTTCTGTTTGAAACATTGCATGCGTTTGGGTTTGGAAATGTTTTTATATCTTGGATCAAACTCTTGTATATGAATGTATCTTCTATTTTAAAGATTGGTGGTGGTTTAAGCCAACCAATAAGAATACAGAAGGGTATCAGGCAGGGGTGTCCACTGTCAGGTCAGCTTTATGCTTTAGCAGTGGAACCACTTTTATGTCTACTAAGAAAAACATCTGTCTGGTTTAAGGATTGGTGATGATCTTCATTCTGTTAAATTGACGGCGTATGCGGATGACATTACTGTAATTGTGAAAGAACAAAAAGATATTGATATTATTAATTACAGTATTGGGTTGTATGAGAGAGCATCATCCGCAAAACTCAATTGGGGTAAAACAGAAGCATTTTGGTGTAATGAGAAAACAAAAATGCCTTTACCAGTTATCCCTGAAAATGTTAAATGGGAAAAAATTGGTTTTAAGTTTTTAGGAATTTTTATGGGTTCTGAAAACTACCAAAGAAAAAACTGGGATGGTGTGAAGGACAAAGTTTGTGCCAGATTGTCAAAATGGAACTGGATTTTGGCTCAACTGTCCTATAAGGGAAGAGTGTTGGTTATAAATAATCTTGCCGCCTCTATCCTATGGCATCGATTAATTGTATTAAATCCACCAGAAGATTTTATTGGAGGAGTCCAAAAATTGTTTGTAAATTTGTTCTGGTCTGGACAACATTGGCTACGAGAGTCAGTTTTGTATCTGCAGGTCTTATGGATATTAAGTCTAAAGTGGCTGCTTTTAGACTGCAAACTGCTCAGAGACTACTTTATCATCAGTCTCAGAACTGGATAAGAGTGGCTTGTGCCTTATTGAATTGAGTGGGACGGTTGAATTTGGACAGACATCTCTTTTTAATGAATTTAAAGGAGATGGATCTTAGTGGGCTCCCATCTTTTTATGCCTCAGTACTCAATGCATGGCAGATTTTTATTGTTAAAAGGGAGATTTCTGAAACACAGAGTCTTTGGGGTCTTGAAGAACCCTTAATTTTTAATTCTCACCTACCCAGTGCGATATTGGAATCACAGACTGTACGCACAAGCTTGGTGAGAGCAGGAGTTCATAAGATCTGCCATCTTAGGTCAAATGACCAGTGGATTATTGCAGAAAAACTGGCCATAAAGACTGGTATCCATTCTGTTCGAACTGTGCAAAAACTGCTAGCTGAAATTCAAGTCTCTTTTCCTGTTTTGCCACTAAAAGTTGAAAAATTGGAGAATGTTTTCCCCGAGATCAGTGTGGCTGTGGATGTAGGAGACTGGCAGGAGTTTGAAGGAAGTCTGCTCTCTTTTAGGATGCCTGAACTTGGTCTTTTTAACATTACTTCTAAGAAAGCTCTTTATTGTGTTTGTGTAAAATATCTCAATTTAAGAGCGTTAAAAGAACTTCCAGAAACTAAGTGGACTGAATTTGTTGAGTCTGGTACTTCCCCAAAAGGTAGTTGGAGGTCCTTATATAAGAAACCAATTGAAAAGCGGAATCGAGATTTGCAATGGCGAATTTCACATTGGATAATAGCAACAAATCGATATAAGGCACATTTGAATCCTTTGCAGGAGGAAGAGTGTTGTTTTTGTGGAATTTCAGAAAGTGTTTTTCATATTTTTGTTGGTTGTTCAAGGCTAAAAGACATGTTTGGTGTATTGGGAGAATTGAGTCATAGACTTTTTGTTTTTGGACCAAAATATAGTGCCTCAAACAGGACACAAACAGTTTTGATCAATTTCTTGTTTGGTAAGGCTAAAATGGCAATTTGGCTGACAAGGAAGAATAAAACACCTCTTAGTGGAGGAATTGATCCTTTACATATGTTTAAGGCTTTGGTAAAAAGTAGGTTAATTTTGGAGTACAAGTTTTATGAATTTGTAAATGATACTGACTCTTTCTTTTCTTTTTGGGGTACTAAAGGTATTTTATGTCAACCAAGTGAAGAGAGAGGTTATGATATAATGTTATGAATTGAAATTAATTTTAATGTGAGCTAATAATCTATTTATGTATATGTAGGTAGAATTTTTTTAATGCTTCTTGTGAAATATAATATTTATTGTTTTTTATAAGTGTCTGTAAATAAAAGAAGCTTAAAAGTAAAAAAAAAAGTCTCTCTCTCTCTCTCTCTCTCTCATATCTGGTCCCTTTTGCATCCTTCCCTAACCCCACTTATGAACCCCAACATGACCAAAATGCACATACTCTTTCTCTCTCTTTCTCAGAATGTCAGCTGATGAAGACGGAGCGACCAAAGACAAACACTTTTATTATTCGGTGCCTGCAGTGGACTACTGTTATTGAACGCACTTTTCATGTTGAGACTCCAGAAGAAAGGTTGGTTTGTCATATTCATGAGCAAACAGTATGCAGTATAGTTCATTTACCATATAAACTGTTTTGCTTAAATTCATGATAGCACTCCTCAAGTTCCCTAAAGTAATTTTTTTAATCTCTCATTGCACAAAAGAAAGCAGTAAAAGAAAAGTTACCCTGTGTGATTTTCTTGTTTTCTGCAGGGAGGAGTGGACGAAGGCCATCCAGGCTGTGGCAGATAGTCTACAGAAGCAGGAGGAAGAGAGAATGGACTCTTCACCTGATCCCATGGACATGGAGATGTACCTGTCCAAACCTCGCCTCAAAGTGGTAGGATAACAGCTGAAATGTTAGGCCTAAACCCCTAAACTATAAGATAATGAAAAAGGAATAAAATAAAATATTGAAAAAAAAAATCTGTGTAAAATAAATGTTTCTTTTTTTAATCTAAGATTTGATTTTTAAAATTATTCATTGGATATTCATTTAAAACTGTATTTCTCAAAGACTTTTCTTTATGTTGTGCAGACAATGCATGACTTTGAATACCTTAAACTCTTGGGGAAAGGCACTTTTGGGAAGGTCATACTGGTGAAGGAGAAAGCCACAGGCAAATACTACGCTATGAAAATTCTCAAGAAGGATGTGATAGTAGCAAAAGTATGTCCTTCACTTGTATTTTTACTTTTTCTTTCAGTAAATTTAAACATTGCATTGTGTGTTCACCTGTACATTTTTTTTTTGTTTCCTTTTGACAAGTTCTAATTATACATAAATTGTAATTACTGTATATAAGAAGTTCTAACAAGTTATTTTCTTTACTTATTTATTTGTAGGATGAGGTTGCACACACACTTACTGAAAACCGGGTCCTCCAGAACTCCAAACACCCTTTCTTAACGGTAAGCTGATATTATCAAAGTAAAAACATTTTAGAATTAGTGGTTTATACACTAGTAAATGTAATTTACGGTACATTCCGTTACCGTACAATCAATAAAAGATCTATTGACAGGACATTTTGGCATTAGGGTATTTGTTTGTTTGTTTTTTTACCTCAGAACGTAATTTTTTAACTCTTAAAAATTTGTGGTTGCAATACCACAGTTATAAAAGAAATAAACTGAGCCAGAGCTCCAGGTTTTAAAATCAGAAAACGCTCAAATCTTTTGGCTATACTTTTAAAACTGAGACTGCCTTGCATCCGAACGCAAGATACCATGACAGCATTTGAGTTTGTCTTCATTTATGATGGAGGAAAAAAGAGCCACAGTTTCTTCTCCAATTGCAGCAACTTCCAGTTGCTTTATCGCAAATGTTTTATGCAATATTCAAATTTTAAGCAACTTTAAATGGAAACTTAGCTACTGAAAATGAATATAATATTGCTTTGAACATTCCTTCAAGGCCTGCAGATTATAAAAACAGAAACAATTATAGACCTTTAAAATAATACACTATATCTACTCAATGAAATTGTGGCAACAGATTACAAGCAATATTATTAATTAAATTCAACAAATAAGAATTGAGTTAGAATTAATTAAATTAATTCCAAAAGTCAACCATTTAAAATGAATAATTGCAAATTTCACACAAAACATTAAGAAAAATTTAAACAAAAGACGTCAAAGATGAATTGAGAACTCTTTATTTTTTATTGCCGACATTGAAGACACCAGATGATAATGAGCAGAATCAATGAAGGAAAGAGAAACACAAGAACTACAATTGACTGAAATTAAATCAACTGAAAAGACATTAAGGGCCCTATTTTAACGGTCTGAAACGCAACTATCAAACGCGAAACGCAAGTAACTTTGTGTGCGGATCTTGGGCGCTGTTGCTATTGGCGGGATAAATGACTCTTGCACCCGATGCAAATCTAAAATGGGCCTACATCTCTCTTATTACAAACCAGACTAACTTTATTTCTGCCAATCATCTAAAGAAGTTCTTATTGAGAATTAACAGAGGTTTAGATGAGATTTAGAAAGATTTAGTTGGGCAGTTTGCCTCTTCACTTTATATTTGAGTTTCTGGTCTTTGGAATAGTGTTTACCAAAACACATAATTTGTTACAAAGGACACCATGAAATAAGATGATCAGGTGATATAGTTTTCAGCATCATAAAGTAGAATAATTCACTAATCTTATCACTGACCATAAGTAACAAATTGATATTGATAGATTTCCACCAATATTATTTTGTTGGCACAAATCAGACATTCTGAAACAATTTTTTTTTTTGACACAGACATACAGAATCAGCATATGAATCTCAACAATTCTTCATGACGCAATTAATTCTGGCATCATGAGTTTTATATTATAATGGATCCCAGGATGCATTGCGGCATGAAGCATGTCACCACTGTTGAGAATCATATGCTGATTCTGTATGTCAGTAGCTATGTTTCCATCCACACGTTTTTATCCGAATTAATTGATATCGAATGAAAAATGCCTAATGGAAACAGTAAAATTCGATTGAATTTCATGAATATCGACTCAAATGAAATACGTTTGGTCTCATCGGATTTTATCTTGATCGATATACGGCTTATCAGAATCAGAATCAGAATGCGGTAAACGCTGATGGAAACGTTATTTGCCGAATAAATAATAAATTGCGATTAAGATTTAGGTAATTTTATGGTTGCAACCCGCCACAAAACATAGAAGAAGAAGAAGTTTTAGTTCATTTCCGCCCAGGCCACCCTTAAAAATATTCTTGTTTGCCGTAACCCAACCGGCCCTGTCAATTTGGACCGACCCAATTAATTCTTTTTTTTCCCCTTTTAGTCCGACCGACTTGCCGGTTGTAAACTTGCGTTAAGACCGACCGAATTGTTTTTTTGTTTTTTTTACTCTTAAAACAACTAAAACAAATGCAATAAAATGATATTAATTATCTTCGACATTAAATTTCTCTGTAGGCTACTGTAGGCTAATAGGCCTATGTGTTGTAGCCCAGTCATTAAAAAACGATTTAGTTTCATATTCGTGTAAATAAATTAATATATTTTTTTTAAATTTCATGTTGATTATATGAAAAGTGAAAAGCATGAATAAGATAAGATGATCCCGAAAATATCGGGAGACAAAATGGAGTGGGCAGACATGATTTTGACCACTTCATTAAGTTTGTTTTTGTAGAAAGTCTGTCTTTAAAGTGAATTTCGTTTTGTATTAATTGTATCTTAATTTTAATCAATGTTTCATCAACCAATTTCCTGGATTTAATAAATAAGAGGCTAAATATAGCAGGCAATAATATAATCAGGACACGGAGTCGCCAGCGCGTGAACTGGAGCTGGCCTCTTAAATGAACCGAAACACAGTGTATAAGCTAGGCCTACTTGCCTCACAGACCTGAGACATATAGCCATATAGAAAGCATGAAATGTACACTTTTAAACAAAACCATTCAAAACGAAAGAAAACAGACTCTCTGCTTACGTAATGAAATGTGCATTTCTCTCTTGCGCGTTCACTAGGCTACTGCGAAGATCGCGAGTCAGCATCGTCAACTTAATCTTTGACACAGAAAACACTTGTTTATTAATAAACAATTGAAATGTCTCCTTGATATATTTGACATACTAATAATCATTACTTTTCCCAGTTCTGACAGCTTTTAGGCGCGTTATTGGCAGCGCACCCTTACATGTTAGGCTACATGAACACGTCACCACCGCTATAATATTATTCTTATATAGATACTTTTGGATTTTAATTTACCAGAAAAATATAACGGCTATTTTAGATAGCAAAAAACTAAGAAATACCATAATTTATCAGGAACTCGCGAAGGAAATGGCCAACAAAGGTTACGACAAGCCGTGGGACGTCCTCCGGAGTAAATGGAAGGCGCTGTAAGAAATTGTAGTCTGCCTCGACTCAGATTCCACTCCTAAATATATTTTAGAATAAGCTCATCCCCAAAATGGCTTAATTATCATAGAGATTAAGGCAGTCAAGTTCTATTGTTTCTTGACCATTTGGGTTGATTACATCCTGAGCAAATGGTAGTCAATTGTAGAATGGGACTGGGTGTGGGACACAGAGAACTTTCTCAGACAATGGGGTGTCTCAACTTCATTAACATACAGACCACAGCTGTTGCAACAAGATCAACTTAATTTACATTAAGAACAGGATAAAAGGTTTAAGATTTGGATGTTCTGGGTTCATTCTGACGCCGGTGAACCCAAGGTGCTTTGTGTACCTTGCCACTGCTATGCTGTAATAAACTTCATTTTTGAGATCTTCGACGTCCACATCATTTTTTCTTACATTGGCGAGCCAGGCCCAGGAATCGACGGATTTCCAACAAAAAAGGGAAAAGGTAAGAAAAAGCTGTTTTCTTTCATTTATGCTGTTTTTGTCAAGGAATTCCTCGTTTAAAAAAATCTAGAAAAGAAAATTTAAGGACAGAAGAGATCGAATTTGGTTTATTCAGTATTAGCAGGAGGAGTTTTAAGCCTATTCCGTACAATTTTGTTTAAGATTCTAACGTAACTGAATAAGCCCGACGCAGTGTGGTGACAGACTTGTATTGGAATTGTTGTTTCTAAAGTAATTGAAACAAAGTGCTTAAGTGTAAAGTTTCTAAAGTAACTGAAACTTGGTGTGGTCTCTTATAATTCTGTTAAGATTCTAAAGTAATTGAATAAACCCGAAGTAGTGTGGTTGCAGAGTTATGTTAGATTGGTTGTTTCTAAAGTAACTGAAACGTGGTGTTGGTCTCTTATAATTCTGTTAAGATTCTAAAGTAATTGAATAAACCCGAAGTAGTGTGGTGGCAGAGTTATTTCAGATTGGTTGTTTCTAAAGTAACTGAAACAAATGTGTGTTTCTAATGTACTTGAAACCGATTGTGAAGTTGTAATAATTCTGAGGAAATTCTAAAGTAATTGAATAGACCCGACGCAGTGTGGTCACAGAATTATTTCACAACTATTGTGTGTTATAGCATAGGCTAGACTAGTGAGTCTGATGTGCCGTGACTTTGTGAAGTTTAAAACAAAGAACCCGAAGCAGTGTGGTTTTGCCCGACGTACTGTGGCATTGTTTTAAAATTCATAAATATTGTTTGAAGCCGAAGTACTGATAAGCAAGCTGTTTTAAGAAAATAACATAAAAACCCGACGTAGTGAGGTTGTGTCCGACGTACTGTGACAGTGTTAATTTTTTTATATATATTGTTTATGCCCGAAGTACTGATAAGCAAGCTGTTTTAAGAAAATAACATAAAAACCCGACGTAGTGAGGTTGTGTCCGACGTACTTTGACAGTGTTAATTGTTTTGATACATATTGTTTATGGCCGAAGTACTGTGAATTATCAAGCTGTTTTAAGGAAAATAAATAAATAAATAAAAATAAAAACACAAGAACCCGACGTAGTGAGGTTGTGTCCGACGTACTGTGACAGTGTTATTTTTATTTTTATTTTTTTTTCCCCTAAACGATTTTGTGTAAAATTTAAGGTCCTAAGGACTGGGACTTTGATTAAGTTTAGAAGGTTCGCTCAGTGTTCTGGTTGTGTTCATTTGCATACAATCTGTGAATAAATTGAATAATGAATATCTTAAAGCATCTAGATATCGCATAGTCATTTAAATCAGATGTTGTGAATACACAAGTTACTGTAAAGCCAGATAAAACTTTAAAATGGAAGAAATGATTGTTAAATACATCGCTAAACACGGTTCTCAGGGATTGTTTGATGGAATAGAAAATGTTAGAAAACCATATCAGAACAGTGATTGGGAGGTCTATTGGAAAAAAGAAGACCACAAATTAGAAATAGTTTTATGATAGTAACACATTGTAGAAAAAGGTTTACTATCAAAAGGGGGGTGATTCTTATGATTTATGAAACATGTTTTATTAACATTGATATGTAGTTGTAATTTATAATAAATGTTTTAATGACATTATGTTTAGAAATGTTTTTTAAAAAACATTACCGATGTTTGATGTTTTGAAATGAAACTTCTGTGACTTTGATGTTTGAATGTGAAAAGATGCTTGTGGGGGAAAGGGGGGCAACCTCTTCTTTTGATTATAGTTTCAGATATAAGCATCGAGATGTTTGTCTGAAATGTGTAACCTCCTGGAGAAAGATGATCTGGTCGTTTGAAGGACGAGAAGGACGTGGAGCCAGGGGATTTTCTCAAGAAAAAGAAAAGAATAGAGACATCCAGACCTGCAAGATCCAGAACTCCAGGCCTAAAAGACCTAGAAACCTGAGACCCACCATAGGATGGAAGGAACTGATGAAGAGACACAGACTTGAACAACACCAGTGACTGCTTCTTCTAGAAGAATGGTCCAAGTGAAAAAAATATAAAAAAATGGACAATGAAAAGTGAAACAAGAGGAGATTTCAGAAACAAACCATTTCAGAGACTACGGACAGCAGTTTCTCCACATAGAGGGAAAACAAGTGGATAAAGGATGTCCACACTGAGAAAATGGACACAAAATGACACACACACATACACACACACACTATATTGTCTATTGATTGTTGATTATTTGAGTTATCAAAACTAAACAATATGCTAACATCACTGATGTGAACATCTCTGCACATCTGACATTGTGAGAGCCCAATAAGGCCTTGAAGAAAGACAAGCTTTTTGCAAAACAAATGCATGATGGAGATATTGCCTATTCTGGTTTAATTTGGAATGTAACCTTTAAAACGGCTGTATGTGTATGTATCTTTCTTATTATTTGCCAATGCATTATGTTATGTGTTCTATGTTTAAATGTCGAGTTGCAGATAATTTAAGGATCGCTTTGAGACACTCCTACTGGCTGTGATGGTTCTTGAATGTCTTCTCACCCACACCCAAGAAAATGTTTGTACATCATATTGCCAAATTTTAGAAGAGTCTCTTTGATAATTCTGCCCAATTGGATGGAGCTGTAACCAGTGTGCATGAGGTGTCGACCCAAAGACGGGTAAGATTCTCCGGTGGCCAGAGGGGGACAACCTAAGGCAGGGCTTCACCGCCACTGGGCACCTGCCCACTAGGGAAGGGAGGTGTAATCTGTGAGAAGGGAGTGGATGTGATGCTTCTTTTGGGCCAAGAGCATCAGAGAGGGGACTGTAAGAAATTGTAGTCTGCCTCGACCCAGATTCCACTCCTAAATATATTTTAGAATAAGCTCATCCCCAAAATGGCTTAATTATCATAGAGATTAAGGCAGTCAAGTTCTATTGTTTCTTGACCATTTGGGTTGATTACATCCTGAGCAAATGGTAGTCAATTGTAGAATGGGACTGGGTGTGGGACACAGAGAACTTTCTCAGACAATGGGGTGTCTCAACTTCATTAACATACAGACCACAGCTGTTGCAACAAGATCAACTTAATTTACATTAAGAACAGGATAAAAGGTTTAAGATTTGGATGTTCTGGGTTCATTCTGACGCCGGTGAACCCAAGGTGCTTTGTGTACCTTGCCACTGCTATGCTGTAATAAACTTCATTTTTGAGATCTTCGACGTCCACATCATTTTTTCTTACAGCGCTCAAACAGCGATACATAGCTTGATATGTCGCTATCAGCTGGCACATAAGCACTATTACAACTTGTGCAATATTGATCATTTGTTGGTAGATGGCGCGATCCATTTTGTCCAGCAAAACTTTGTTCGCAAATGTTTGCTTGAATGTTGTGCGATTCAGTGCAAAAATGAATGGAAACACCTAAAATGTCTCAAATCAATTCGATATACAAATTTGATCGCAAAACAGCATGTGACGTCACTACGCACAGGTTTTTATTCGCTTTAAAGCCGTTGGATGGAAACACACTTTCACCAGCTTTATTCGCACGAGTTTTTAAACCGAACTTCAGATAATTCGATTGACGACAAGTGGATGGAAACTTAGCTAGTGTATTTAAAAAAAAAAAACCTACAGTATAGTGTATTTAAAAATAAAAAATTCTAAATGTCTGATCTGTGCCAACAAAATATTTGTACTACTATTAAAAACTATTATTATCAAATAACTACTTTTGATCATTTATGAGATCAACCATTTTTCTTTAAGAAGATTAAACCTTTGTCATCTGACCATCTTTGTTTATGGCTTCCTTTGCAACAAATTATGTGCTTTAGCAAAATTATGCTCCTAATGTCACCTCTGTGTTGCAGGGTCTGAAGTATTCTTTCCAGACTCATGACCGATTATGTTTTGTTATGGAGTATGCTAATGGAGGAGAGGTGAGCTCTTGTAAAGGTGAAGTTTAGCAATGACTGTTCATTAAAATTAACCAAATAAATATTTTCTTTTAATTTCATTTAACAATCAAATGTTTAGTCAAATGATGTGTGTATTAATTATAATCAATTTTACCCCAGAAGATTCACAATTCAAATGCATCTTTATATTTGTTCTTATATCACAGCTTTTCTTTCATTTATCGCGAGATCGTGTTTTTTCGGAAGAGAGAGCGAAGTTTTATGGGGCAGAGATCGTCTCAGCCCTGGATTACCTTCATTCCGAGAGAAACGTGGTTTATAGAGACCTAAAGGTGAGATAAAATATCGTAGAGAAATGTAAAAAAATACTAATTCCATACAATATGAATGAAATTTGAATATGAATCCATACAAAATGAAAGTGTATTTAGTGTAATGCTACTTGTTGCATCACTATCAAACATACAGTATATGTAACATTATAAGGAATATAATTATTCTGTGGTAGTTGGAGAACCTGATGCTGGATAAAGATGGCCATATAAAGATCACAGATTTTGGCCTGTGTAAGGAAGGAATTACAGACGGAGCAACAATGAAGACATTCTGTGGTACACCAGAGTATCTTGCTCCAGAGGTAATAAAACATTCAATGAAAGAGATGTGAAACAAGTTCCATGAACTAGTAGTTAGTAAATATACATTATTCTAATAATAAATGAACGCCGAACAGAGAAGGAAATCCAGGGAGGATTATCCTCAGGATTGCAAGTTTATGTCCTGCAATTCTGAATTTTGTCTCTCAGAATTGTGATATAAACTTACAATAAACTATGAGTTATAAAATCTGAATTGGGAGATATAAACCCTAAATTGCGAGAACAAAGTCAGAATTGTGAGATACAAATATTTTAGATTTAAATGTTACCTATGTAAAATGATATGATATAAATATCATTTCATGTTGTGACTGTAGGACTAATCATTATGTCCCCTATGAACTGCATGTGTGAGTAAATATTATGTAGATCTTTTGTTTACATCAAATTCATACTTTAATAGTAGACTAATCATCAGAGGTTTCATCAGTCCAGTCTGTCCATTTAATGGCTTGCAACCATAAAGGGCGTCTTTTTTTGCATCCCGATTCTGACATCCAACGGCACAATACTTTTTTTTTTCCATTTTATTCCGTGGATCTCGCCCGTTTTCCTCCACTTGTTACCACTGTTTTTCCTGCCACCACAATGTGGGCGCAGCTGCAAGAGACGTAACTTTGACGTTTGCTCCCAAATGGTCTATTTTCTGGCTTGTAAAGGGCCCTACACACCGGGACGAATATCGGCGCGCGTTATTCGCCAGCGTTTTTCAACACGTTTTTTGTGTTCACACCCAAGCGATTTTCGCTGACGATGAGCCAAGTGAGTGACGCGTCAAACCAAAAAAACGAACCCGAGGCGTTTTTTAAAAAATGACGCTTTTACGCGTGCCGTTTTTCGCGCCGGTGTGCACACTCACATTGACGCCCTTTGTTTAGTCACGAGGCAGGGCCGTGCACAGGGGGGGGGGTGGCCCGGTGGCCAGAGCCACTGCCCCTCTGCCCTCATCGATTGAGGTGCCCCTCTTCCCCACCCCCACCGCTCCGCTCAAAGCATTCCACTGATTCCGCTAATCCGCTCCAGGTTTTCCCGCTCGCTCCGCACTCTGCAGCATCACTCACTGTATGTGTCTCTGCGGCGCTCTTTTGAAACTATGAGTGAACACGACAGTTCACGAAAGCTGTCGCATTAACAGGTAGGCTATGTATGTGAGAAGACAGTGGTTGAATCTGCGAAATTAGTCACTTGTTTTTTTTGTTTTGTTTTTATTTATGTCGGAAATGTTTTGCTCTTGGTCTTCTACTAGTGCTAACAACTTGTACAACAAATCCACGTTCTTAGAATTAACGTTAGCTGCTTGTCTAATCAAATTATTGTACTCTCGATCAGATCTAATACAAATAACTAAATTTTCTGTTGTTGGCACACTTTGTAGACAAAAACACACACAAAACAAGACAATGCCTTCACAAAAAAGAAGACAGAGACAGAGAGAGAAAGAGCGAAGGGAGGCTGCTAAAGGCAGTTCAACTCTGCAAACATGGATTCAAAGCTCCAGCAAGCCAGCAGGTAAATCATCATATAGAACAGTTAGCAGACCGTTTGTCTTTTTAATTCTTGTAAGTATATTTCCCATTATAATCACTTATCTTAGTTGAGACTAACACATCGTAGGCTTAGGCTCTAAGTGAGTTGTATATTAGCATAGTATATAGATTTATGCTGTATGCTAATATGAAATTAAATGTCTATTACTTATTACTCCATTAAAGATGAGGAAGAGGCAGGCTTAGAGAGTGAGGGAGAGCCCATTGAGCATCAGCCAAATCAGACACTTACAGGTAAGTGTTGTTAAACTGACTGACAGTAAAGGATTCTGAATATGCTGGAATTTGATACAAAGAAAGATAGACATTAAATTATTTGAAGAGTAATTATATTACAAGAACATAAATTGAATTAGCACTAAAGCCTAACAATTGTATTTAAAATATGATTGTAACAGGTTTGTTATTCATTCTATATATTAAGATGAAACTGCCTCAGAATCAACTCAACAGAGTAAAAGTGAAGGTCTAGGAACTGAGCCAGAGACAGAAAAAGTTCAGAATGAGAAAGAAAGGCAACACAATGAGACAGAGAGGGAAGAGACAGACGCAGAACAGGAAGAAATGGAGAGTGAGGCAGCCACAGCCATGTACACAAGGGAGAAAAAGCCTGAAGACTTTGAGTTCTTGCTTCAGTTACAAAATCCATCAGATCCTGCTCATGTGAAGAAATACAATATAACATACAATGTGGCCTTCACAAAATTTTCAAATTCAGTAGGACCCTGTCGTCCAATTTTGCCGTTCCCAAAAAATGAACAAGGACGTTCGTTTCAGGGACAGTGGTATGAAGAACACCCCTGGTTAGAGTATTCTCCTGAGAATGATGCAATGTACTGTTTTAGCTGCAGGCTTTTCATGAATGATGAAAAGTATAAGAGCAGGACAGGTTGGAAGTCAGTGGGGTTAAGTCTGTGGAAGCAAGCTAAAGGAAAAATGAAGGAGCATAGCAGGACAGAGTCACACATGTTAGGCATGATTCGGTGGAATGCCTTTAAAAAAAAAGCATTGGATACAGCATTGGAAAAGGGCGACTTTGAGATGCAAGCAGCCAAAGAAAGAGAAAGGCAAAAAAACAGGGAGATTATCTACAGGCTGATTGATATTATATTGTACTTAGCGAAACAAGGCATGGCATTCAGAGGTGACAATGAAAGCCTCTCAAGTTCAAACAAAGGAAATTTCTTGGAGCTTGTAGAGTTGGTTGGCCAATATGACAGTGTCCTTAAGCTTCATCTTGACAACATCAAAGAAAAACAAGCATCATGTCAAAAACCTCAGGTGTCTCTCCTCTCAAACCGAATACAAAATGACCTAATTAGAGCAATGGCTATTTATGTGAAACGGGAAATACTGAAGGGAAGCGTCAATATTTTCAATTTTACTTGATGAGACTACTGATGTATCACACATCGAACAGGTGTGCTTTGTGGTGCGTTATGTACATGACATGACCATAAAGGAGCGCTTCATTCAGCTCTGTGATGTTCAGTCAACAACAGGAGAACAGCTTGAAAACCTAGTAATGAACTTGCTGAAGGAGAACCAGCTGAAAGTTGAGGACATCCATGGTCAGGGTTATGATGGAGCAGCCAACATGAGTGGGTCTTACAAAGGACTACAGTCCAGAATACAAAAGCAAAATGAAAAGGCATTATATGTTCATTGCCATGCTCATTGTTTGAATCTTGTATTAGTGGAGAGTGCAAAGTCAAGCATTCACTTTGTCAGTTTTTTTACAGTAGTGGAAAAACTTTACACCTTCATTGCCAACTCCACAAAACGACATGCAGCTTTTGTTCAAACACAGGAAGCCATGAATCCTGGCCAGCGTGCCCTTGAGCTACAGAAGCTCTCAGACACCCGATGGACCTGCAGGGAAACAGCCCTCAGAACTCTCAGAAAATGCCTTCCTGCAGTTGTGCAATTCCTGGAAGATCTGACCAAGTCTGAGCCACCTGATCTAGCTGCAGGGGACGCACACATGCTGTTGCACAGCATTAACTTTGAATTTATTCTTTGCTTGGAGATAACAACTCCAATATTCATGGAAACAGCAGTTGCTTCAAATGCTCTTCAGCGGCAAGACTTGGACTTGGCAGCAGCATACACTGTTGTAAATGGTGTCATTAGCAGAATGAACACACTGAGGACTGAAGACCAATTCAAAGAAATATTTCACAATGCTACCATCCAAGCAGAGACAAGAGGGATCAATGTGCCTGAAGAGATTCCAGGACAAGCAAGGCGGCGGAAAGTACCAACAAAGTTTAAGTACTGCTCCACATCAGCAACAGAGGACCACCAGCCACAGACTTTAGAGGAGTACTACAGAGGAAGGATGTACTTCACTTCACTTGGATTCCCTGATTCAGGAACTCCACAGGCGATTTCAAGGGAAGGGGAGCACTGACAAAATTGTGATGTCACTGCATTGTTTGATTGAACCATCAAAGTGGAAAGACACAGCAGATGCTGAAGCACTTAATGCTGCCCATACTCTCTGTGAGTTTTACGGATTTCAAGAGGAGGAGGAACAGCTGCGAACTGAGCTTAGAGTTTTCCACTCTTCATTCACATGCTCACAAAAAAGTGCCCATGCAATTTTGGAAACATTTAAGGAGTTTGATGCTCATGTTGTGTTTCCAACACTTTTTAAACTGCTGAAAATCTTTGCAACACTACCTGTCTCAACAGCCACTGTTGAACGCTCATTCTCGAAGTTGAAGCTGGTGAAAACTAAACTTCGTAATGCGTGTGGACAAGAACGACTCTCTGATATTCTGCTTCTGGCCATTGAAAAAGACATCCCAATTATAAAAGATGAGGTTATTAAGATCTTTCAGGACATGGTACCAAATAGAAAGGTTCTGCTGTAAAAGGAAAAGATAAAAACCAAAATGTAAATCTGTAAATAGTTTCTTCTGTTATTATCACCAATGTGTAATTATGATGTTCTATCAAAACATCTACAATAAAGTCTAAAATGTATTTGAGCGTGTGCTGTCTTTTCTTTTAATTGTACATTTTGTAATAACTGGAAAATTTGTGTTAAAGGGATAGTTCACCCAAAAATGAAAATGCTGTCATCATTTACTCTTCCTCAAGTTGTTCCAAACCTGTATGACTTTCTTTCTTCTGCTGTCCACAAAATAAGATATTTTGAACAAAGTCGGTAACCAAACGACTGATGGACCCCATTGACTTCCATAGTAGAAAAAAATATATACTATGGAAGTCAATGGGGACCAGCAACTGTTTAATTACCAACCTTCTTTAAAATATTTTGTGTTCAGCAGAAGAAAGAAAGTCATACAGGTTTGGAACAACTTGAGGAAGAGTAAATGATGACAGCATTTTAATTTTTGGGTGAACTATCCCTTTAACAAGCAACCACCCCCTTAGTGCCCTTTTTTTGGTTTAGGCCACTGCCCCTCAAAATGTCTGTGCACGGCCCTGTCACGAGGCGTTAAACGTCGGCGAACATCGCGCGCGAAATTCGTCCCGGTGTGAACAGGCCTTAAGTCTGCTTCCAGGAGGAAAGTGTGGGATGACAGAGTGAGGCTCTCTGGTGGGGCTCTTGATTAGATCTGCTCTTTCATCAGAGATTACAGAGACCATTTTGCATGCAAGAGCCACTTCTAGCAGGAGGCTCTACTCGTTACATCTGGAGGCTGTTCCATAGCGCCAGCATCTCATTCCCTACTCAGGGACCCATGGTTACATATGTAACTGAGACATTTTGGTACTATTCAGGGCTATAACAGGACATTTCAATTTTAAAACCACACATTGTCACTTTACCTAAATAAATGAACTACTGCTAATAGAATCAAATCAAATAAATGTAAATAATGAAGTCATATTCATAACTTGTTAGAAAATAGAATAATTCAAAACAAATGATCAACTAAATATGAAGAAACAAAGCTCCATAGAAATAAAGGACCTTAAAGTAAACAATAAATAAAAAAATTATAACAGTAGATTTGCGAAGAACTTGACCTGTACTGTTGCTCTGTTATCATCCCTCCAACATTTTGGCTTCAACCAAGTGAATAGACTTTTCCTATGTGCCTATCCTATTTCTGAATTTACTGCTTGTTGAACATTTTACTGTCAAACAAATGCTAACAATCTATAGCATTGTTTATCCTCTGCTATTTGGTTGCCTGGAGAATTGTGTTATGAGAATCAGACACCTCCAAAAGAAGACACTAAAATGAAATCTTTTTTGCAAACCTTGCAGATTTCCATATCACCGCATGATGAACGCTAACAGAAATGGCTTTTTGGTTTTACTACATTTTTTTTAAGGCAAGTGGTTACACAAAATAAATATATCTTCATTTTAATAATATATTTTTAGTTACTCACTTAGTCACTCACTACGTTTACATGTGCATTAATAACGTGATTATTTTTAATAATCAGAGTAAGATCTTAATCGCAGTAAGATGTTTAACATGACATGAGCAGAAATCTTCACTCTCATTCACTCACTCATTGTTTACATGCAAATTTCATTATTCTGATTTTTCGCTAATAAGAATGGTTATACCACACTCAGATGGGCACACAGTATGCATGTTATCGGCCATTGTTTTAATCTACTCAATCTACAAAATACATTTTTATGGACGTACTGGATATTATTCGGCACCGTGATAAACATTGCAGTGCTGGTGTTGTGCCGAATATTGTGACTCACCGAATTATGTGACCCTTGTAGGCCACTGTGTTCTTCGCGCCGGAAAAGAGACTGCGCAGCGATAATAGTGTTAATAGAGTTTAGCGATTTGGTGAAGAGAAAACTTCAGAATAATGGTCACAGAGTTCATTCATGAAGTTGTGTGAACAACACACCGTGTAGAACCGAGCACATGCGCACTTTGGTCAGAGCGGTAATAATGCAATTAAGGTGTTTACAGGCCTGTTAATTGATATCAAAATCATCATATGATATATGGTTAATGCGAATATGGTTACTATGATTATGAGCTTAACTGCATTAGTTTGATCAAAGTATTGTTTACATGAGGTAAAGTTTAATCGCAGGATGGCCATTATCCCATTATAATCGCATTATGAGAGTGCATGTTAACGCACTGACTGTTTTTAGTTATATCAATTCAGATACATTGAGTAGAGTCTGTGATTTTTGAGTATCTTCCTTCTGTTATCTTAGCACATGCAGCCATCCACAACCTAACCACAAACTCTACTTTTCAGCACAACGATAACCATAAAAAGTCAAAGTCAATTCACCTTTATTTATATAGCGCTTTATAAAATATAGATTGTTTCAAAGCAGCTTTACAGTGATAAACAGGAACAATTATGCATTTCGGCTGTTGTTCAACTGAAGTCAGTTCAGTGTTGATTCCATTCTGTTGTAAATATCACAAATTGTTAATTTAGTTCATTTCATCTATAAAGCAGTTCTGGAGAAAACTGTGATGTCATCATCCAGCTCAGTTCAGTTCTCATTCAAAACCGTCAGTACAGTCAGATCAATAATATTGTTGAATATTAAGTGTCCCGAAATAAGCAAGCCAGAGGCGACAGTGACAAGGAACCCAGACTCCATCAGGAGACAGAATTGAGAAAAAAACCTTGGGAGAACCCAGGCTCAGTTGGGGGCCAGTTCTCCTCTGGCCAACGAACGAACAGTGTATGATTATGATTCAGGCTGCATCACAAGTCAGAATTCACATCGG
Source organism: Squalius cephalus (assembly GCF_949319135.1). NCBI lineage: Eukaryota > Metazoa > Chordata > Actinopteri > Cypriniformes > Leuciscidae > Squalius > Squalius cephalus. The sequence goes on along the minus strand of NC_137133.1, from coordinate 23,259,193 downwards.
GATTGGTAGCATTCAAATATTCATCTAAATACTTCAACATAACCGAAACTCTTTTCAATGTCAATTTACCATAACTAAACATTAAACAATAACAAGTCTCTCACTTCACTCAAAAACACATAAAATAACACTTCATTTCAACATTTACTCTCCTGATCTTAGCACATGCAAAGCATGCCGGGAACTAACAATCCACCACCCAGTTTCAGTTAATTAAACAAAAATCATTCATGTAATCCCAACACAAATGGATTAAGTAAACTTTAATTTTACATATATTTAAGTGGACTGAACACAATGAAATTAAATTTGGACAAAATGTACAGTTTTTAGTTCGTTTTATCCTTTATTGTCTCCCTTGAAGAAATTTGTCTTGGGCAATCAAGAAAGCAGGTCAACACACAACAGTTTATTACATTATACCTATAAGACATGACACACTACCAAACACATTACCCATTTACCCTCACCCACACACATACAGATCATTCCTTATCATTCAATAGTTTGAGTGACAGTGGAATTACAGGCCTGGTGTCACAGACAAGGCTTAAATTAAGCAAGGATTAGGCTTTAAAATTAGGGCATTTAAGTAACTTTTATAAACATGCCAAAACATAACTGGTGTTCATCATAAGACAAAACATCTCGGTTACTAAAGTAAACTTGGTTCCCTGAACGAGTATTGTACCGGTATTTACGAGTACCGGAACAAGTATTGCATAAGGCTAGCTTACGCTTTGGGAAAACTCCTTTTCTCGAGAATATTGAAGCCAATTTTTTAAAACGCAGTGCAGCTGCACAGCATACCCAGATGAGCGACTAGCGTGGTCATTGGTTGTGTTGCGGCAACTGCACGAACCTATGGCGAGGCGGCTCAGATGCACGAACCAATCAGGCCACTCAGGTTTAATTGACTGAAGTGATCCCCTGATCGAAGCACAGTAGCACAGCGGGTTACGCAATACTCGATACTGAGGCCACCATCCTTTTTCAGAACGAGGAAATAGCGACTGTATAAGGCCGACTCGCTTTGTGAAAGAGGGACTGGTTTCGACAGCTCCCTTTTCTAACAGTTTCGACACTTTGGTGCGAAGGATGTGCGCCACATCTCTTCTCACTGTTGTTTCGACCATGGCTCGAAAGCACAGGGGAATGCGAGCAAACTGTAGCGAGTAGCCTCGTTTTATTATGTTCAACACCCATACTGATATACCGGGGATGGCCTCCCAGGCCTTGGCCCGCATAGTTAGGGGTTGAATGAAAACAGGGGACGGGCCACTCTGTGACAGGGACCCGGCCACCCAGCCGTCTTGCAATGCTGTGCGAACAGCGCTTATGTGCAGGGGTGCGTGCATTACAGCGGGCACACCTTTCATCACATCTCCAGCGCGAGCTGGAGGGAGAACTGAAACTGTGGGAACAGTTTTCTTGTGTAGGGGTGCATACTTCATAGTGGGCACACAACCTACATTTATTACCTCTCCAGCTTGAGCTGGAGGAGAGGTTAATACTGTGGGAACAGTGCTTGTGTGTAATTATGCGTACTTTATTGTGGGCACGTGACCTACATATGACACAGACAGAAAAGAGCTCTTTTCGTGCTTTATTTGTGTCGCCGTAAAAACGGCGTTTGTTTGCAGGTGTGTGTGTTTTATAACAGACCCATTTACTGCAACATCGGTATTTCCATCCGCCTGAAAAGAAAGGACTGGGAAATGTGTGAGATGCTTTTTGAAAAGTGGTCCGGCCTCGGCAGGACTCTCTCTCTTTCTTGCTAAGGCTGGGAAGGCTTACGAGGCTCGGGGTCCAACACAATCTTGGATCGGGGTCCCCGTCTCTCAGGGAACTGCTGGGCTTTGCAGAGTGAGAACGGTGACGGACTTCAGCCACTGGGCGGGGCTGGGAGACCGGAGGCGCTGATTTTACCTGCTGAGGAGGTGGCGCCTTCATTTGGTGACTCGAAGCAGAGCTGGAGTGTTTTGGGAGAAAGTGACACATAGCTTGCAACGCTTTCTGAGCCTCAGTGTAGCTCTCCGCGAACCCTTTGACTGCTGGGCCGAACAGACCGGTGGTGGAGATTGGGGAGTCCAGAAAAGCTGCCCTATCTGCATCCTTCATGTCAGTCAAATTAAGCCATAGGTGCTTCTCAAGCACCGTCAAGCTGGCCATGCTTTGTCCAATCGCCTGGGCTGTCGACTCTGTGGCTCGCTGGGCCAGGTCTGGCGAAGACCACTCGAGCAAAGACTCATCGGGTGAAGACCACTTGAGCCCAAGGTTTTCAACTGCCTTTGTGAGGACGCGGAGAAGCTCTGCATCGATGCTCGTTCTCGTGCTGGCTTGTGTTGACGGACCGGGGCCTGAAACGGAGCCCCCCAACTCGTCGCATTCGGATGCAGCGATGGAAAGGCTGTCATCCTTCTCGTCCTCCTCGTCCGATGCCCCAAAAGAGACGAGACCTGCCGCTCGCAGAGAGGGGCGCTGGTCCGCCTGTGTAAACAGGACCGGTGAGGGAGTTTCTCTGTGAGAGAGCAAGGCACGCGGGGACTGGATCGGCATGTGTTCGCTCGCATCCATCCAGCAATAGATTGGTACCTTATATCTTCTGCCTGAGGGAAGAGCTAATTATTTTTCTGGCTTTTCTAACCACATTTGAAGTTGTGATGTTTTGCGATTTCTCTGAGCATTGCACAGTCGGACATTGGGTGAATTTGCTGGGATGTCCACTACTGCGAAGATTGGCAACTGTCTTGAATGTTTTCCACTTGTAAATAATCTTCCTTACTGTAGAATAATGGACTTGTTGGAAATATAACCCTTCTCAGATTGATGATAGCAATAACCCATATAGCAACACTGTGACATCCTAGATCCGGCCCACATCTGGCACATGCGGAAAGATGATCTGGCCCACATGTAGCATGGAATGACGGCCCTTGGGTGGTCCACTCCTGTTTGCCAGATCTGGGCCACAAGCATGCAATAGCAATGCCACATGTCAGCCAAGAGCAAATAAATAAACCAGAACTGGACCTTATCTGAGCTACAAAATATGTGTATATTAAATATGGAATCATTTCAGCCTTAATCAGTCTGTTAACATGCTGAATCACTGAAGGAAAGAAGAGAACAGAAAAAGAGATGAGCAGAAACACAATAACTACAACTGACTTCAGCCACAGCCTCAAAAGAAGACATTAAATCTCTCAATATCTCAGCAGAGGATTAAACAACTCCATAAACAGCATTACCAGCTTCACGTATTACTAACCAGACTGACTTTATTTCTGTCAGACATCTACAAAAGGTTGTATTGAGAATTAACAGGGGTTTAACTCTAATGTGTTTCATTTGAAGTCACCATAACAGTGATTAGTGTTTCCATTAGTTGGGCTCTTAACTCTTATTATAGCTTTTGTCTTTTTTGGCTGCTGTGACAAAAAAGATGTGTTTGTCAAACACATTTGCAGTAGCAAAGAAAGCTAAAATGAAACAACAGCAGGTGATGATGGTTACCACCTGATGGTCTATAATCATCATGAAATAGACTGATTCACTGATTTATTTTTATTCTAACAATTGTGTTGTACCATTAATATATTCACATCACAAACCCTGTGTTACTGCAGCATGAGATCCAGCAGTATTATAAAAATCAGTTCGAAGATTTTAACAAATATGAGCACAAAAAGTTAATCTACGATGACACACACAGATATCAATCAGCACATCACATACATAGCAACTCAACTGCTTGATTGTTTATATCATCCTTAAATATAAACTATCCTATCGCTCAGCTCAAAACCGCTAAATGTGGACACTTAGGCATTAAGATATTATAAACATTATCATCTTGGATTTCTGTAAATCTGTTTTGAATTCTTGTGTATTGTGAAAAGCACTATAAAAATAAAATTATGAGAACATTATTTCATGACAAGGCAGATTGGCTGATGGCACCAGTACAGTACATGCACCGAGCCAAGCCATGAGCTATGACGTGAACAGGCAGCCATTTTGTGCTTTCAAGAGCCCTCCAAAAATCACTGTCAAAACATCTGCTATACCGTAATGAAAATTTGCGATTTAACAAAATAAATGCATGCAAATACATAAATAATTAAAGCTGCAAGCAGCATTTAGCGGGGTTCAAGCATTTAGGGTCTTTAAGCACATAAGGCAGTTTAGTGAGTTGTCTGAGTTTTCGTTTAGGATTTACAGGCTTTTGAGTGTTTTTTTGCCATACACATTTTCTAAATTATCCTATTATGGCTACCCAATGGGTAAAGTTTAAGTTTTTTTATATAATTATTGTTCTAGAGAGTCCAGAGAATTGTACTGCACTGGTATATTTCCGATCGGGTGAAAAACATAGGACTAGTTCGCAAAAGTAGGTTTTTAACATAATCGCAAGTATTTAATGAACAAATTAATTGACAGCAGTAGTTTTTGAGGCAAAGTTGTTCAGTATGAGGAGATCTATCAAATGACATGCATCACGTGATTACAAAGCCGTAAAACCTGTTAGCGTCAACTAGTGGCTGATTTCTTTCAAAATTCTTACAGACCTCTAGGGCCACGAGTCGAACATGCCCACCGAGTTTCGTTCCGATCGGCCTTCGTTGACCTTGTCTAAGAGGTGCACAAACTTTATTGGCCTATGGCGGCATAGACACACATGGCACCTTGGACCAAGACACTGCATGCCAATTTTAAAGTCAATCGAACTAATGGTCAGGTGGTTATAGCCCTTTTCATGTTTTTGTGATGTTATGGCCTGATCTCCATTTTAAATAATTATTTTAAAGGTGCCGTAGAATGCATTGATATATTTTAAATTGTTCTCTGATATCTCTGAAACAGAAATGTCTTCAACAGTCAAGTAGTGGATAAAATCACTAACGTTACTTTCTGCTTGCGGTAGGGGTTGTAATGGAAATATAACATTAGTTGGAACTGCCCCCTTCTTCAGTATCAAACGATGAGCGAAACCTGCTTGATATTGTCCCAGGTTAGAAAAACTGTCAGTGGTGAAATGGGCAGAGCAAACTAACAGCTTTGAATTAAAATGGTAAGGTATCCTGTTGTAAAAATCAACCATGCCTGTTGGCAGTTCTCTTTTGTGGGAAGGGAATGAAAAGTTCTGAAATCCGCAGCACAGCCTCGAACATAACATTTATATCCATGATCTGACATTTTCACTATTGTCCTTGCTTGCTTCTTCACAATACCTGCAGAACTTCTGATGATTCGGCTGTGCAGGTCCACGTTAACACTGCCTGGCCTAGAACATGGGCTGGTATATGCAAATTGGGGGGGTATAAATATGAATGATCCCGACTCCAACGTCACAGTCGGTGTTATGCTGTAATTCACTCATTTTTCAGCGGTCTTTTGCAAACAGAAGATTTACACATGAAGGAGGAAACAATGGTGTTTGAGGCTCACGGTATGTCAGTTCCATGTCCAGAACTCTTACCATTCAACTATGCCAAGATAAATACAGTTTTCAATTGTATGGCACCTTTAAAATAGTTGATTAGTAATATAATGCTTACTTGTAGTCTGAAATGGCTTTAACAAAAGAAGAAAAATATTCTTAGATGTCTGTTCATTCTTATCATGTACAAATAAAGTAGCACAGTAAGATTACATTTATTTGAATGCATTAGTGGGTGTGTGATTGCGCTGTGTGTGCAGCTTATCAATATTAAAAGTGAAGGTGTAGTTGATATCTTTGTTGATAATATCTGTAGTAATCAGAAAAAAACAATTAAGAAATAAAGAATTAAAATTACAAATAATATTATGTTAAGATATGAGTTACAATAACATGATTTGCAATAGTAATAATATCAATACTATATGCACAATACACAAAGATTAGACTATCAGTGTCTTTCAAAACATTAGTATTGCAGCCAATGTGAGTCTGTGGGATTTATAAACAGACAAAATATTATTTGAAATGTTATTTTAATGATTTTATAAAGTTTAGACAATATTTCAAATGGAAACTAACTGGAAAATAATATTTTAGTAAGCAGAATGAAGCAATGAATGGTCTTCTGGTGGTTAAAATGTAAATGAAAACAATAATACTTAAACAATAATACTTAATACACTAACCATGCTTCAACACACACGCAAACACATTTGGTTGTAGATGTAGATATTTTAAATAAAAGATAGGTAACAAAATGATAATTGCAAATCTCCTCTGTATAACACCATTTTCAGATTTCAAATTAATCACTGAGAGGCAGAATTGTTCAAACTGAGAGCTCAGTACAAATGAAGTGATAAACTGACAAAACATGATTGTGTTATAATAGGTGATTTTCATGCAAGCAATTTTATATAGTCTAAAAATGTATGCAAATTGCACAGGTAAAAATATTTTTATAAGTAGAATGTCCTGCAGAGGGCAGTAGAAGACCACTAATTGACTCACTTTCATTTGAAAGACTTTTTAATCCACCAGTAAAACAAACCAGTTTTTCCATTTTAACTCCATAATGCATGTTTACACACACACACACACACACACACACACACACACACACACACACACACACACACACACACACACACACAAGGACAAATGTTGTTGTTTTTTCAATGCTATTGGGATATGTCATTATGAAAATATATTTCAATGGTCTATAAACATTTCACAAAGTCTTTGTAAGCTATTAATCAGATTATTCAGAATTTATTCAGAAACCTAAGACTACACACACACACATTATGTTGTAGATACAGATATTTGAAATATATGATGTGATCAAACTGTCAATACTACTACTGATTTATCATAGTTTACCATGATTTATCATGTTCTAGCATGATTTACCATGATATAGCACATTCTAACATGATTTACCATAGTTTATCATGATTTATCATGGCTTACCATGATTTACCATGATTTACAGATGGATTTTGAGTAAATGTAATTGTAAATGTTAACCCTTTCATGCATGAATTATGATACCCTCAGTCAGGATTTTTTTCCTATGTGTTTTTATTGCTCTTAGGGCATGAAAAACAAGAATTGATTTTTATTTTATTTTTTTACAAATTTTTCAAAGAGATCTTCAGATGTCCACTTGAGTGGACAGCATGCGGTTGGTTTAAACTGAAGATATACTGTATTAAATATAATCAAACAGATAAAGTATGTGAATTTAACAAACTAATCAATGCAATTTTATCAAATAATGTGAAAACTATAAAATATATACAAAAAATATAAATGCAAAATATTGCAATGGCTTCATACAACTTCATACAAGTTGCACTTCGCGTATCTATGATATCAGAACATGAGGACGTGATTCCATCAGAATTTTCTACAGTCTGTCAAGGTACAACTGTGGAAACCACTCAGATGCTCCCTCCAGTGCACCAGAATATGGAGATTTACCCTTATTAGCTGATAATTCTGATTATGTTCAAGATGGACATGCACATTTCTATCATAGCCCTCCTCTGAGAAAACCTAGCGATACGTTTTTTCAATCTCATCTGAAATGATCAGTGTTGGGGGTAACGCATTACAAGTAACATGCATAAAGCATTCAGATTACTTTTTTTTATGTTACAAGTAAAGTAATGTGTTACAAGTAACATGCATTACGTAATCAGATTACTTTTTGATCTAACAAGTAATTAACTACAAGTAATGTGCATTACCTAATCAGATTACTTTTTGATGTAACGAGTAAAGAAACACATTACAAGTAACATGCATTACGTAATCAGATTACTTTTTGATGTTATGAGTAAAAAAACGCATTACAATAACGCACATTACATAATCAGATTACTTTTTGATGTTATGAGAAAGGAAACGCATTACAAGTAACATGCATTATGTAATCAGATTACTTTTTGATGTTATGAGTAAAGAAACGCATTAAAAGTAATATGCATTACGTAATCAGATTACTTTTTGATGTTATTAGTAAAAAAACGCATTACAATAACGTGCATTATAAAATCAGATTACTTTTTGATCTAACAAGTAATGTGATTACATAATGTATGACACTTGTAATGCATGACTTTTTTCGATGTCAATGAAAATTACATTCTAATAATACAAATACATTTATTTACAGTAGAAAAAGTCAATGCAGATTAAGTTTTTAAGTTTTAAATTTCAAAAACAATATTCACATTATAATTATGAATTGTAGCTGAAATATAGCCATTGCATGCATGACATGTGATAAACGTGTGATTAATCAGAGTTTTCTCTCAATCTAAAATCAAAACTTGGAAAATTGTACTGTGATATGACTCATTAGATATTGCTTTATGCTGCAATATTTTTTTTACCTACAAGAGTCTCCTAGGATAGAAGGAATGGGTGGATATTCTGGAGCAACTTGGCATGTCTGACTGACCCTTGGCCATCTTGGTTTGGAGGGGGAAAAAATCGAAACACAAAGGCTTGCCACTTGGTTGCAATTTATAGGATGATGCACCAGGGTCCAATGAAGAGATTGATGTGCAACTTTGCCATAAAAACCCGTGCAAATTCAAGAAAATGCTTTTTTAATAGCTGTCCACTGTAATGACCACTAAATAGTGATTTTATAAAGTCTAAATATAAATTATAGAACAATATGACAAAATGACTATTTTAAACAGCAGGGGGCAGTAAAATACCACTTATTGGCTTAATATGCCATTATATCCATATCATTTTCACCTTTTTAACTGTTATAGAGGCAAATTTTGTCCGATCTGTCTGAAAATTTTCATGCATGTTCAGAGTGATATTTCACATGTTCTGACTTGTTTTTAAGAAGGTTTGAACATTCATTAAAGAGATATAGGCTTTCGGGGACACTTGGTAAAGGCCACATTTTGAAGTGAATCTATTATAGCTATCCAAATGAAGTAGTTCAACTTTTTCTGACAATTATTGTTCTAGTGAGTCCAGAGAATTGTATTGCACTAGTTTTGAACATTATGATATGAAAATTATATGATCAGAGATGGAAAAGACCATTTACAGCTAATACAGGCAACGTACCATAGGAAATATATGGTTTTAAAGCTTTTTAACAGTTATAGCGCCACCTATCGTCCGATCTCCATAAAATTTTGCATGCTTGTTAATAATGTTATGTCACATAGGCTGACCAATTTTTGTGAAGTTCTGAGTTTACATTTAGGATTTATAGGCTTTTTAGTGTATTTTGCCACGCCTCTTTTCTAAATGACCCTATTACAGCCATCTACATGCAAAAGTTCAACTTTTTTTTGATAATTATTGATCTAGAGAGTCCAGAGAATTGTCCTAGACTGGTCTGGTTCCAATCGGGCGAAAAACCAGGGACTAGTTCGCAAAAGTAGGTTTTTAACATATTCATGAATATTTAATGAACGGTTTGATTGACAGCAATGGTTTTAGAGGCAAAGTTGTTCAGCATGAGCAGATCTATCAAATGATATGCATTTTGTGACGATAAGTGTAACACCACGTGATTACAGAGCCATAAAACTCGTTAGCGCCAACTAGTGGCCGATTTTTTTCAAAATTCTTACAGACCTTTAGGGCCATGAGACAAACATGCCCATCGAGTTTCGTTCCGATCGGCCTCCGTTAACCTTGTCTAATAGGTGCTCAAACTTCATTGGCCGATGGCGGCCATGTTTTTTGAGATACGCCAATGTCCTCATAGACATACATGGCACCTTAGACCAAGACACTGCATACCAATTTTCAAGTCAATCGGACTAACGGTCAGGTGGTTATAGCCTGTTTTATGTTTTTTCATGTTATAGCGCCACCATGTGGCCGATCGCCGCGATTTTTTAACTGTGACCTCGGAGTGACCTCCTACACATGTGTACCAAGTTTGATGGAGTTTACTGAATTACTTCTTGAGTTATAGCCATTTTAGTAAAATAGGCTCCTCCCACAACGTTAATTTTGCACCCCCTAGCGACCGTGAATCGAAATTTCAACTTTTTTTCGATAATTATTGATCTTCAGACTCCAGAGAACATTTCTGCACTGGTTTGGTTCCGATCGGACGAAAAACCAGGGACTAGTTCGCAAAAGTAGATTTTCGACAAAATTCAAAATGGCGGAAAATCTATCATGGCGGAAATAAAATCGGAGATATACGTTTTGTTCGTCAGGCGTCCAGCTTTCCAATGATATAAGACACTTGAGTCTAGGACTTACGGTCTAGGAGTTATGAGCAGTTTCGCGCTTTTGGTTGCTATAGCGCCACCTATGGGCCAATCGGGGTCATAATTTGATAACCTCTCCTCAATTTTTGTACTACCATATGGCAAAGTTTCAAAGCTCTAGCCCTTACGGTTTGGGCTGCACGATGCGTTTTACGGCGGAATAATAATAATAATTAAAGCTGCAAGCAGCATTTATCGGGGTTCAAGCAGTTAAGGCCTTTAAGGCATTTAAGCACAAAAGTATCAAAAGTTATTAAGATTTATTTAATAAGCATGTAACCACTGACATAATAGATGGAAAAGACCATTTACAGCCAATACAGGCAATTTACCATGTGATATATATGGTTTTAAAGCTTTTTAACAGTTAAAGCGCCACCTATGGTCCGATCTCCATAGAATTGTTTACTGTGACCTCAAATTGAACCCATACACATGTGTACTGAGTTTGGTGAAGATATCTCATTTACTTCTTGAGTTATAGCCATTTTAGTAAAATAGGCTCCTCCCACAACAATTTAGCATATTCTAGTATTATTTACTATGATTCTAGCATGATTTGCCATATTCTAGCATAATTTACCATGATATACTACATTCTAGTATGATTTACCATTGTTTACTGTGATTCTAGCATGGATTACCATAGTTTATCATGATTTATCATAGTTTACCATGATTCATCATAGTTTACCATGATTTACCCTGTTCTAGCATAGTTTACCATGATTTAACATGTTATAGCATGATTTACCATGATATACCACATTCTAACATGATTTACCATAGTTTATTATGATTTATCATGGCTTACCATGATTTACCCTGTTCTAGCATAGTTTACCATGATTTACCATGTTCTAGCATGATGTACCATGATATACCATGTTCTAGAATGATGTACCAGGATTGTAGTATGATTTACCTTGATACACCACATTCTAGTATTATTTATTATGATTTACCATGTTTTTAGTGTGATTTACCATGATTTACCACATTGCTAGCAATTATGTGAAGTATCAGTAAAAATGAAGTGATCAACTCTGACAAAATATGATTGTGCTACAATAGTAATTGTTATATAAGTGATTTTTTTTGTGTTTTATTGTTATATAAGTGATTTTTAGTGTCTATTGAATGCAAAAGCATATGTGAGTAGACTTCATTAATAAGTAGAATGGCCAGCAGAGGGCAGTAGAAGACCACATATTGGCTCACTTTCACTTTAAACTTCTTGATTTTCACCATTTTTCTGCACTAAAGCAAACCAGTTTTTCCATTTTAACTCCATAATGCATGTTTACACACACACACGCACGCACGCACGCACGCACGCACACACACACACAAAGACAAATGTTGTTGTTGTTATTTCAATGCTATTGGGATATGTCATTATGAAAATATATTTGAATGGTCTATAAACATTTCACAAAGTCTTTGCAAGCTATTAATCAGATGATTCAGAATTTATTCAGAAACCTAAGACTACACACACACATTATGTTGTAGATGCAGACATTTGAAATGTATGATGTGATCAAACTGTCAATACTAATACTTTAACAGATGGATTTTGACTAAATGTAATTGTAAATGTTAAAATAGTGATTTTATAAAGTCTAAATATAAATTATAGAACAATATGACAAAATGACTATTTTGAACAGCAGGGGGCAGTAAAATACCACTTATTGGCTTAACATGCCATTATAATCATATCATTTTCACCTTTTTAACTGTTATAGAGGCAAATTTTGTCTGATCTGTCTGAAAATTTTCATGCATGTTCAGAGTGATATTTCACATGTTCTGACTTGTTTTTAAGAAGGTCTGAGTCATTCATTAAAGAGATATAGGCTTTCGGGGACACTTGGTAAAGGCTACATTTTGAAGTGAACCTATTATAGCTATCCAAATGAAGTAGTTCAACTTTTTCTGACAATTATTGATCTAGTGAGTCCAGAGAATTGTATTGCACTAGTTTTGAACATTATGATATGAAAATTATATGATCAGAGATGGAAAAGACCATTTACAGCCAATACAAGCAACATACCATAGGAAATATATGGTTTTAAAGCTTTTTAAAGGTTATAGCGCCACCTATCGTCCGATCTCCATAAAATTTTGCATGCTTGTTAATGATGTTATGACACATAGGCTGACCAATTTTTGTGAAGTTCTGAGTTTTCATTTAGGATTTATAGGCTTTTTAGTGTATTTTGCCACATCCATTTTATAAATGACCCTATTACAGCCATACAAATGCAAAAGTTCAACTTTTTTTTGATAATTATTGATCTAGAGAGTCCAGAGAATTGTCCTAGACTGGTCTGGTTCCGATCGGGCGAAAAACCTAGGACTAGTTCGCAAAAGTAGGTTTTAGACATATTCGTGAATATTTAATGAACGGTTTGATTGACAGCAATGGTTCTTGAGGCAAAGTTGTTCAGCATGAGCAGATCTATCAAATGATATGCATATTGTGTGGATGAGTGTAACACCACGTGATTACAGAGCCATAAAACTCGTTAGCGCCAACTAGTGGCCGATTTATTTCAAAATTCTTACAGACCTCTAAGGCCATGAGACGAACATGCCCATCGAGTTTCGTTCCGATCGGCCTCCGTTAACCTTGTCTAATCGGTGCTCAAACTTCATTGGCCGATGGCGGCCATGTTTTTTGAGATACGCCAATGTCCTCATAGACATACATGGCACCTTGGACCAAGACACTGCATACCAATTTTCAAGTCAATCGGACTAACGGTCAGGTGGTTATAGCCTGTTTTATGTTTTTTTCATGTTATAGCGCCACCATGTGGCCAATCGCCGCGATTTTTTTACCGTGACCTCAAATTGACCTCGTACACATGTGTACCAAGTTTGGTTAAAATACCTCTTTTACTTCTGGAGTTATAGCCATTTTAGTAAAATAGGCTCCTCCCACAACGTTAATTTTGCACCCCCTAGCGACAGTGAATCGAAATTTCAACTTTTTTTCGATAATTATTGATCTTCAGACTCTAATGAACAATTCTGCACTGGTTTGCTTCCGATCGGGCGAAAAACCAGGGACTAGTTCGCAAAAGTAGATTTTCAACAAAATTCAAAATGGCGGAAAATCTATCATGGCGGAAATAAAATCGGAGATATACGTTTTGTTCGTCAGGCGTCCAGCTTTCCAATGATATAAGACACTTGAGTCTAGGACTTACGGTCTAGGAGTTATGAGCAGTTTCGCGCTTTTGGTTGCTATAGCGCCACCTATGGGCCAATCGGGGTCATAATTTGATAACCTCTCCTCGATTTTTGTACTACCATATGGCAAAGTTTCAAAGCTCTAGCCCTTACGGTTTGGGCTGCACGATGCGTTTTACGGCGGAATAATAATAATAATTAAAGCTGCAAGCAGCATTTATCGGGGTTCAAGCAGTTAAGGCCTTTAAGGCCTTTAAGCACAAAAGCATCAAAAGTTATTAAGATTTATTTAGCAAGCATGTAACCACTGACATAATAGATGGAAAAGACCATTTACAGCCAATACAGGCAATTTACCATGTGATATGGTTTTAAAGCTTTTTAACAGTTATAGCGCCACCTATGGTCCGATCTCCATAGAATTGTTTACTGTGACCTCAAATTGAACCCATACACATGTGTACTGAGTTTGGTGAAGATATCTCATTTACTTCTTGAGTTATAGCCATTTTAGTAAAATAGGCTCCTCCCACAACAATTTAGCATATTCTAGTATTATTTACTATGATTCTAGCATGATTTGCCATATTCTAGCATAATTTACCATGATATACTACATTCTAGTATGATTTACCATTGTTTACTGTGATTCTAGCATGGATTACCATAGTTTATCATGATTTATCATAGTTTACCATGATTCATCATAGTTTACCATGATTTACCCTGTTCTAGCATAGTTTACCATGATTTACCATGTTCTAGCATGATTTACCATGATATACCACATTCTAACATGATTTACCATAGTTTATTATGATTTATCATGGCTTACCATGATTTACCCTGTTCTAGCATAGTTTACCATGATTTACCATGTTCTAGCATGATGTACCATGATATACCATGTTCTAGAATGATGTACCAGGATTGTAGTATGATTTACCTTGATACACCACATTCTAGAATTATTTATTATGATTTACCATGTTTTTAGTGTGATTTACCATGATTTACCACATTGCTAGCAATTATGTGAAGTATCAGTAAAAATGAAGTGATAAACTCTGACAAAATATGATTGTGCTACAATAGTAATTGTTATATAAGTGATTTTTTAGTGTTTTATTGTTATATAAGTGATTTTTAGTGTCTAATGAATGCAAAAGCATAAGTGAGTAGACTTCATTAATAAGTAGAATGGCCAGCAGAGGGCAGGAGAAGACCACATATTGGCTCACTTTCACTTTAAACTTCTTGATTTTCACCATTTTTCTGCACTAAAGCAAACCAGTTTTTCCATTTTAACTCCATAATGCATGTTTACACACACACACACACACACACGCACACACGCACACACACACACACACACACACACACACACACAAAGACAAATGTTGTTGTTGTTTTTTCAATGCTATTGGGATATGTCATTATGAAAATATATTTGAATGGTCTATAAACATTTCACAAAGTCTTTGCAAGCTATTAATCAGATGATTAACCTAAGACTACACACACACATTATGTTGTAGATGCAGACATTTGAAATGTATGATGTGATCAAACTGTCAATACTAATACTTTAACAGATGTATTTTGACTAAATGTAATTGTAAATGTTAAAATAGTGATTTTATAAAGTCTAAATATAAATTATAGAACAATATGACAAAATGACTATTTTGAACAGCAGGGGGCAGTAAAATACCACTTATTGGCTTAATATGCCATTATAATCATATCATTTTCACCTTTTTAACTGTTACAGAGGCAAATTTTGTCTGATCTGTCTGAAAATTTTCATGCATGTTCAGAGTGATATTTCACATGTTCTGACTTGTTTTTAAGAAGGTCTGAGTCATTCATTAAAGAGATATAGGCTTTCGGGGACACTTGGTAAAGGCTACATTTTGAAGTGAACCTATTATAGCTATCCAAATGAAGTAGTTCAACTTTTTCTGACAATTATTGATCTAGTGAGTCCAGAGAATTGTATTGCACTAGTTTTGAACATTATGATATGAAAATTATATGATCAGAGATGGAAAAGACCATTTACAGCCAATACAAGCAACATACCATAGGAAATATATGGTTTTAAAGCTTTTTAAAGGTTATAGCGCCACCTATCGTCCGATCTCCATAAAATTTTGCATGCTTGTTAATGATGTTATGACACATAGGCTGACCAATTTTTGTGAAGTTCTGAGTTTTCATTTAGGATTTATAGGCTTTTGAGTGTATTTTGCCACACCCATTTTATAAATGACCCTATTACAGCCATACAAATGCAAAAGTTCAACTTTTTTTTGATAATTATTGATCTAGAGAGTCCAGAGAATTGTCCTAGACTGGTCTGGTTCCGATCGGGCGAAAAACCTAGGACTAGTTCGCAAAAGTAGGTTTTAGACATATTCGTGAATATTTAATGAACGGTTTGATTGACAGCAATGGTTCTTGAGGCAAAGTTGTTCAGCATGAGCAGATCTATCAAATGATATGCATATTGTGTGGATGAGTGTAACACCACGTGATTACAGAGCCATAAAACTCGTTAGCGCCAACTAGTGGCCGATTTCTTTCAAAATTCTTACAGACCTCTAGGGCCATGAGACGAACATGCCCATCGAGTTTCGTTCCGATCGGCCTCCGTTAACCTTGTCTAATCGGTGCTCAAACTTCATTGGCCGATGGCGGCCATGTTTTTTGAGATACGCCAATGTCCTCATAGACATACATGGCACCTTGGACCAAGACACTGCATACCAATTTTCAAGTCAATCGGACTAACGGTCAGGTGGTTATAGCCTGTTTTAAGTTTTTTTCATGTTATAGCGCCACCATGTGGCCAATCGCCGCGATTTTTTTACCGTGACCTCAGATTGACCTCTTACACATGTGTACCAAGTTTGGTTAAAATACCTCTTTTACTTCTGGAGTTATAGCCATTTTAGTAAAATAGGCTCCTCCCACAACGTTAATTTTGCACACCCTAGCGACCGTGAATCGAAATTTCAACTTTTTTTCGATAATTATTGATCATCAGACTCCAGTGAACAATTCTGCACTGGTTTGGTTCCGATCGGGCAAAAAACCAGGGACTAGTTCGCAAAAGTAGATTTTCGACAAAATTCAAAATGGCGGAAAATCTATCATGGCGGAAATAAAATCGGAGATATACGTTTTGTTCGTCAGGCGTCCAGCTTTCCAATGATATAAGACACTTGAGTCTAGGACTTACGGTCTAGGAGTTATGAGCAGTTTCGCGCTTTTGGTTGCTATAGCGCCACCTATGGGCCAATCGGGGTCATAATTTGATAACCTCTCCTCGATTTTTGTACTACCATATGGCAAAGTTTCAAAGCTCTAGCCCTTACGGTTTGGGCTGCACGATGCGTTTTACGGCGGAATAATAATAATAATAATAATAAAAATCAGCACAATTACAATAGGGTTTCAGCACTTCGTGCTTGAACCCCTAATAATTAAAGCTGCAAGCAGCATTTATCGGGGTTCAAGCAGTTAAGGCCTTTAAGGCATTTAAGCACAAAAGCATCAAAAGTTATTAAGATTTATTTAGCAAGCATGTAACCACTGACATAATAGATGGAAAAGACCATTTACAGCCAATACAGGCAATTTGCCATGGGATATATATGGTTTTAAAGCTTTTTAACAGTTATAGCGCCACCTATGGTCCGATCTCCATAAAATTGTTTACTGTGACCTCAAATTGAACCCATACACATGTGTACTGAGTTTGGTGAAGATATCTCATTTACTTCTTGAGTTATAGCCATTTGAGTAAAATAGGCTCCTCCCACAACGATTTGCCACATTCTAGAATTATTTAATATGATTCTAGCATGATTTACTATCATATACCATGTTCCAGAATGATTTATTAGGATTCTAGCATGATTTACCTTGATACACCTCATTTCAGTATTATTTACTATGATTTACAATGTTTCTAGCATGATTAACCACATTACTAGCAATTATGTCAAGTGTCAGTGCAAATGAGGTGATGAACACTGACAAAATATTATTGTGTTATAATAGTTAGTTATATACGTGATTTTTAGTGTGTGTCCAAGTATGAATGCAAAAGCACATGTAAAATATTTCATTATTAAGTAGAATGGCCAGCAGAGGGCACTAGAAGACCACTTATTGGCTCACTTTCACTTTAAACCAGTTTTCTGCACTAAAGCAAACCAGTTTTTCCATGTTAACTCAATGCATGCTTACACACACACACACACACACACACACACACACAAACACACACACACACACACACACACACACACACACATACACACACAGCATAGTTAACCATGATTTACCATGATATACCACGTTCTAGTATTATTTACCAGGAGATAAACGACAATCTAGTATTATTTACTTTGATTTACCATGTTTCTAGCCTGATTTATCACATTACTAGCAATTATTTGAAGTGTCAGTGCAAATAAAGTGATTAACACTGACAAAATATGATTGTGTTATAATAGTTATTGCTATATAAGTGATTTGTTTAGTGTGTATTCAAGTATGAATGCAAGCACATGTTGAAATATTTCATTAATAAGTAGAATGGCCAGCAGAGGGCAGTATAAGACCACTTATTGGCTCACTTTCACTTTAAACCAGTTTTCTGCACTAAAGCAAACCAGTTTATCCATGTTAACTCAATGCATGCTTACACACACACACACACACACACACACACACACACACACACACACACACATACACACACAGCATAGTTAACCATGATTTACCATGATATACCACGTTCTAGTATTATTTACCAGGAGATAAACGACAATCTAGTATTATTTACTTTGATTTACCATGTTTCTAGCCTGATTTATCACATTACTAGCAATTATTTGAAGTGTCAGTGCAAATAAAGTGATTAACACTGACAAAATATGATTGTGTTATAATAGTTATTGCTATATAAGTGATTTTTTTAGTGTGTATTCAAGTATGAATGCAAGCACATGTTGAAATATTTCATTAATAAGTAGAATGGCCAGCAGAGGGCAGTAGAAGACCACTTATTGGCTCACTTTCACTTTAAACCAGTTTTCTGCACTAAAGCAAACCAGTTTATCCATGTTAACTCAATGCATGCTTACACACACACACACACACACACACACACACACACACACACACACACACACACACACACACACACACAGCATAGTTAACCATGATTTACCATGATTTACCACATTACTAGCAATTATTTGAAGTGTCAGTGCAAATAAAGTGATTAACACTGACAAAATATGATTGTGTTATAATAGTTATTGCTATATAAGTGATTTTAGTGTGTATTCAAGTTTAAATGCAAGCACATGTGGAAAAATTTAATTAATAAGTAGAATGGCCAGCAGAGGGCAGTAGAAGACCACTTATTGGCTCACTTTCACTTTAAACCTCATGATTTTGACCAGTTTTCTGCACTAAAGCAAACCAGTGTTTCCATGTTAACTCAATAATGCATACTTGCTACATATGCTACACACAATAATGCTACACACACACACACACACACACACACACAAATGTTTCAGTGATATTGGTGTCACATTCACCTTCATCACATTCACCTTCTGTCTTCATCACATTCACCATCTGTCGTCATCACCTGCACCTGCTCCTCATCACCCTCCTCATCATCACCTGCTCCTCATCATCATAACCGTCACCTGTTGTCCTTGTCTTGATCTGTGTATTTAAGTTCCCCTCTCATCCATTATCATTGTCGGTTATTGTTTGTGCACTAGCACTCTGTTATGTTTGTTTTCATGTTGGAAAATAAAACCTTTGTTATATTTGTACCACACACACACACACACACACACACACACACACACACACACACACACACACACACACACACACACACACACACACACACACACACACACACACACCATCATTTATCATGATTTACCATGGCTGATACCAATACCAATATGAGAAAATGACTATTTTAAACAGCAGGGGGCAGTAAAATACCACTTATTGGCTTAACATGCCATTAATTCATATCATTTTCACCTTTTTAACTGTTATAGAGGCAAATTTTGTCCGATCTGTCTGAAAATTTTCATGCTTGTTCAGGGTGATATTTCACATGTTCTGACTTGTTTTTAAGAAGGTCTGAGCATTGATTAAAGAGATATAGGCTTTCGGGGACACTTGGTAAAGGCCAGATTTTGAAGTGAACCTATTATAGCTATCCAAATGAAGTAGTTCAACTTTTTCTGACAATTATTGATCTAGTGAGTCCAGAGAATTGTATTGCACTAGTTTTGAACATTATGATATGAAAATTATATGATCAGAGATGGAAAAGACCATTTACAGCCAATACAGGCAGTTTACCATAGGAAATATATGATTTTAAAGCTTTTTAACAGTTATAGCGCCACCTATCGTCCGATCTCCATAGAATTTTTCATGCTTGTTAATGATGTTATGTCACATATGCTGACCAATTTTTGTGAAGTTCTGAGTTTTTATTTAGGATTTATAGGCTTTTTAATGTATTTTGACACGCCCATTTTATAAATTACCCTATTACAGCCATCCAAATGCAAAAGTTCAACTTTTTTTTGATAATTATTGATCTAGAGAGTCCAGAGAATTGTCCTAGACTGGTCTGGTTCCGATCGGGCAAAAAACCTAGGACTAGTTCGCAAAAGTAGGTTTTTAACATATTAATGAATAATTAATGAACAGTTTGATTGACAGCAATGGTTCTTGAGGCAAAGTTGTTCAAGATGAGGAGATCTATCAAATGATATGCATATTGTGTGGATATTTGTAACACTACGTGATTACAGAGCCGTAAAACTCGTTAGCGCCAACTAGTGGCCGATTTCTTTCAAAATTCTTACAGACCTTTAGGGCCATGAGCCGAACATGCCCATTGAGTTTCGTTCCGATCGGCCTCCGTTAACCTTGTCTAATAGGTGCTCAAACTTCGTTGGCCGATGGCGGCCATGTTTTTTGAGATACGCCAATGTCCTCATACACATACATGGCACCTTGGACCAAGACACTGCATACCAATTTTCAAGTCAATCGGACTAACGGTCAGGTGGTTATAGCCTGTTTTATGTTTTTTTCATTTTATAGCGCCACCATGAGGCCAATCGTCGCGATTTTTTTACTGTGACCCCAGAGTAAGCTCATACACATGTGTACCAAGTTTGGTGAAGATACCTCATTTACATCGGGAGTTATAGCCATTTTAGTAAAATAGGCCCCTCCCACAACGTACGTTTTGGCGCCCCTTAGCGACCGTGAATCGAAATTTCCACTTTTTTTCGATAATTATTGATATTCAGTCTCCAGAGAACATTTCTGCACTAGTTTGGTTCCAATCGGGCAAAAAACCAGGGACTAGTTCGCAAAAGTAGATTTTTGACAAAATTCAAAATGGCGGAAAATCTATCATGGCGGAAATGAAATCGGAGATATACGTTTTGTTCGTCAGGCGTCCAGCTTTCCAATGATATAAGACACTTGAGTCTACGACATACGGTCTAGGAGTTATGAGCAGTTTCGCGCTTTTGGTTGTTATAGCGCCACCTATGGGCCAATCGGGGTCATAATCTCTGAACCTTTCCTCGATTTTTGTACTACCATCTGTCAAAGTTTCAAAGTTCCAGCTCTTACGGTTTGGGCTGCACGATGCGTTTTACGGCGGAATAATAATAATAATAATAATTAAAGCTGCAAGCAGCATTTATCGGGGTTCAAGCAGTTAAGGCCTTTAAGGCCTTTAAGCACAAAAGCATCAAAAGTTATTAAGATTTATTTAGCAAGCATGTAACCACTGACATAATAGATGGAAAAGACCATTTACAGCCAATACAGGCAATTTACCATGTGATATATATGGTTTTAAAGCTTTTTAACAGTTATAGCGCCACCTATGGTCCGATCTCCATAGAATTGTTTACTGTGACCTCAAATTGAACCCATACACATGTGTACTGAGTTTGGTGAAGATATCTCATTTACTTCTTGAGTTATAGCCATTTTAGTAAAATAGGCTCCTCCCACAACAATTTAGCATATTCTAGTATTATTTACTATGATTCTAGCATGATTTGCCATATTCTAGCATAATTTACCATGATATACTACATTCTAGTATGATTTACCATTGTTTACTGTGATTCTAGCATGGATTACCATAGTTTATCATGATTTATCATAGTTTACCATGATTCATCATAGTTTACCATGATTTACCCTGTTCTAGCATAGTTTACCATGATTTACCATGTTCTAGCATGATTTACCATGATATACCACATTCTAACATGATTTACCATAGTTTATTATGATTTATCATGGCTTACCATGATTTACCCTGTTCTAGCATAGTTTACCATGATTTACCATGTTCTAGCATGATGTACCATGATATACCATGTTCTAGAATGATGTACCAGGATTGTAGTATGATTTACCTTGATACACCACATTCTAGAATTATTTATTATGATTTACCATGTTTTTAGTGTGATTTACCATGATTTACCACATTGCTAGCAATTATGTGAAGTATCAGTAAAAATGAAGTGATAAACTCTGACAAAATATGATTGTGCTACAATAGTAATTGTTATATAAGTGATTTTTTAGTGTTTTATTGTTATATAAGTGATTTTTAGTGTCTAATGAATGCAAAAGCATAAGTGAGTAGACTTCATTAATAAGTAGAATGGCCAGCAGAGGGCAGGAGAAGACCACATATTGGCTCACTTTCACTTTAAACTTCTTGATTTTCACCATTTTTCTGCACTAAAGCAAACCAGTTTTTCCATTTTAACTCCATAATGCATGTTTACACACACACACACACACGCACACACGCACACACACACACACACACACACACACACAAAGACAAATGTTGTTGTTGTTTTTTCAATGCTATTGGGATATGTCATTATGAAAATATATTTGAATGGTCTATAAACATTTCACAAAGTCTTTGCAAGCTATTAATCAGATGATTAACCTAAGACTACACACACACATTATGTTGTAGATGCAGACATTTGAAATGTATGATGTGATCAAACTGTCAATACTAATACTTTAACAGATGTATTTTGACTAAATGTAATTGTAAATGTTAAAATAGTGATTTTATAAAGTCTAAATATAAATTATAGAACAATATGACAAAATGACTATTTTGAACAGCAGGGGGCAGTAAAATACCACTTATTGGCTTAATATGCCATTATAATCATATCATTTTCACCTTTTTAACTGTTACAGAGGCAAATTTTGTCTGATCTGTCTGAAAATTTTCATGCATGTTCAGAGTGATATTTCACATGTTCTGACTTGTTTTTAAGAAGGTCTGAGTCATTCATTAAAGAGATATAGGCTTTCGGGGACACTTGGTAAAGGCTACATTTTGAAGTGAACCTATTATAGCTATCCAAATGAAGTAGTTCAACTTTTTCTGACAATTATTGATCTAGTGAGTCCAGAGAATTGTATTGCACTAGTTTTGAACATTATGATATGAAAATTATATGATCAGAGATGGAAAAGACCATTTACAGCCAATACAAGCAACATACCATAGGAAATATATGGTTTTAAAGCTTTTTAAAGGTTATAGCGCCACCTATCGTCCGATCTCCATAAAATTTTGCATGCTTGTTAATGATGTTATGACACATAGGCTGACCAATTTTTGTGAAGTTCTGAGTTTTCATTTAGGATTTATAGGCTTTTGAGTGTATTTTGCCACACCCATTTTATAAATGACCCTATTACAGCCATACAAATGCAAAAGTTCAACTTTTTTTTGATAATTATTGATCTAGAGAGTCCAGAGAATTGTCCTAGACTGGTCTGGTTCCGATCGGGCGAAAAACCTAGGACTAGTTCGCAAAAGTAGGTTTTAGACATATTCGTGAATATTTAATGAACGGTTTGATTGACAGCAATGGTTCTTGAGGCAAAGTTGTTCAGCATGAGCAGATCTATCAAATGATATGCATATTGTGTGGATGAGTGTAACACCACGTGATTACAGAGCCATAAAACTCGTTAGCGCCAACTAGTGGCCGATTTCTTTCAAAATTCTTACAGACCTCTAGGGCCATGAGACGAACATGCCCATCGAGTTTCGTTCCGATCGGCCTCCGTTAACCTTGTCTAATCGGTGCTCAAACTTCATTGGCCGATGGCGGCCATGTTTTTTGAGATACGCCAATGTCCTCATAGACATACATGGCACCTTGGACCAAGACACTGCATACCAATTTTCAAGTCAATCGGACTAACGGTCAGGTGGTTATAGCCTGTTTTATGTTTTTTTCATGTTATAGCGCCACCATGTGGCCAATCGCCGCGATTTTTTTACCGTGACCTCAGATTGACCTCTTACACATGTGTACCAAGTTTGGTTAAAATACCTCTTTTACTTCTGGAGTTATAGCCATTTTAGTAAAATAGGCTCCTCCCACAACGTTAATTTTGCACACCCTAGCGACCGTGAATCGAAATTTCAACTTTTTTTCGATAATTATTGATCATCAGACTCCAGTGAACAATTCTGCACTGGTTTGGTTCCGATCGGGCGAAAAACCAGGGACTAGTTCGCAAAAGTAGATTTTCGACAAAATTCAAAATGGCGGAAAATCTATCATGGCGGAAATAAAATCGGAGATATACGTTTTGTTCGTCAGGCGTCCAGCTTTCCAATGATATAAGACACTTGAGTCTAGGACTTACGGTCTAGGAGTTATGAGCAGTTTCGCGCTTTTGGTTGCTATAGCGCCACCTATGGGCCAATCGGGGTCATAATTTGATAACCTCTCCTCGATTTTTGTACTACCATATGGCAAAGTTTCAAAGCTCTAGCCCTTACGGTTTGGGCTGCACGATGCGTTTTACGGCGGAATAATAATAATAATAATAATAATTAAAGCTGCAAGCAGCATTTATCGGGGTTCAAGCAGTTAAGGCCTTTAAGGCATTTAAGCACAAAAGCATCAAAAGTTATTAAGATTTATTTAGCAAGCATGTAACCACTGACATAATAGATGGAAAAGACCATTTACAGCCAATACAGGCAATTTGCCATGGGATATATATGGTTTTAAAGCTTTTTAACAGTTATAGCGCCACCTATGGTCCGATCTCCATAAAATTGTTTACTGTGACCTCAAATTGAACCCATACACATGTGTACTGAGTTTGGTGAAGATATCTCATTTACTTCTTGAGTTATAGCCATTTGAGTAAAATAGGCTCCTCCCACAACAATTTGCCACATTCTAGAATTATTTAATATGATTCTAGCATGATTTACTATCATATACCATGTTCCAGAATGATTTATTAGGATTCTAGCATGATTTACCTTGATACACCTCATTTCAGTATTATTTACTATGATTTACAATGTTTCTAGCATGATTAACCACATTACTAGCAATTATGTGAAGTGTCAGTGCAAATGAGGTGATGAACACTGACAAAATATTATTGTGTTATAATAGTTAGTTATATACGTGATTTTTAGTGTGTGTCCAAGTATGAATGCAAAAGCACAAGTAAAATATTTCATTATTAAGTAGAATGGCCAGCAGAGGGCACTAGAAGACCACTTATTGGCTCACTTTCACTTTAAACCAGTTTTCTGCACTAAAGCAAACCAGTTTTTCCATGTTAACTCAATGCATGCTTACACACACACACACACACACACACACAACACACACACACACACACACACACACACACACACACACACACACACACACACACACACACACACACACACACACACACACACACACACACACACACACACACATACACACACAGCATAGTTAACCATGATTTACCATGATATACCACGTTCTAGTATTATTTACCAGGAGATAAACGACAATCTAGTATTATTTACTTTGATTTACCATGTTTCTAGCCTGATTTATCACATTACTAGCAATTATTTGAAGTGTCAGTGCAAATAAAGTGATTAACACTGTCAAAATATGATTGTGTTATAATAGTTATTGCTATATAAGTGATTTTTTTAGTGTGTATTCAAGTATGAATGCAAGCACATGTTGAAATATTTCATTAATAAGTAGAATGGCCAGCAGAGGGCAGTAGAAGACCACTTATTGGCTCACTTTCACTTTAAACCAGTTTTCTGCACTAAAGCAAACCAGTTTATCCATGTTAACTCAATGCATGCTTACACACACACACACACACACACACACACACACACACACACACACACACACACACACACACACAGCATAGTTAACCATGATTTACCATGATTTACCACATTACTAGCAATTATTTGAAGTGTCAGTGCAAATAAAGTGATTAACACTGACAAAATATGATTATGTTATAATAGTTATTGCTATATAAGTGATTTTTAGTGTGTATTCAAGTATAAATGCAAGCACATGTGGAAAAATTTAATTAATAAGTAGAATGGCCAACAGAGGGCAGTAGAAGACCACTTATTGGCTCACTTTCACTTTAAACCTCATGATTTTGACCAGTTTTCTGCACTAAAGCAAACCAGTGTTTCCATGTTAACTCAATAATGCATACTTGCTACATATGCTACACACAATAATGCTACACACACACACACACACACACACACACACACACACACACACACAAATGTTTCAGTGATATTGGTGTCACATTCACCTTCATCACATTCACCTTCTGTCTTCATCACATTCACCATCTGTCGTCATCACCTGCACCTGCTCCTCATCACCCTCCTCATCATCACCTGCTCCTCATCATCATAACCGTCACCTGTTGTCCTTGTCTTGATCTGTGTATTTAAGTTCCCCTCTCATCCATTATCATTGTCGGTTATTGTTTGTGCACTAGCACTCTGTTATGTTTGTTTTCATGTTGGAAAATAAAACCTTTGTTATATTTGTACCACACACACACACACACACACACACACACACACACACACACACACACACACACACACACACACACACACACACACACCATAATTTATCATGATTTACCATGGCTGATACCAATACCAATATGAGAAAATGACTATTTTAAACAGCAGGGGGCAGTAAAATACCACTTATTGGCTTAACATGCCATTAATTCATATCATTTTCACCTTTTTAACTGTTATAGAGGCAAATTTTGTCCGATCTGTCTGAAAATTTTCATGCTTGTTCAGGGTGATATTTCACACGTTCTGACTTGTTTTTAAGAAGGTCTGAGCATTGATTAAAGAGATATAGGCTTTCGGGGACACTTGGTAAAGGCCAGATTTTGAAGTGAACCTATTATAGCTATCCAAATGAAGTAGTTCAACTTTTTCTGACAATTATTGATCTAGTGAGTCCAGAGAATTGTATTGCACTAGTTTTGAACATTATGATATGAAAATTATATGATCAGAGATGGAAAAGACCATTTACAGCCAATACAGGCAGTTTACCATAGGAAATATATGATTTTAAAGCTTTTTAACAGTTATAGCGCCACCTATCGTCCGATCTCCATAGAATTTTTCATGCTTGTTAATGATGTTATGTCACATATGCTGACCAATTTTTGTGAAGTTCTGAGTTTTTATTTAGGATTTATAGGCTTTTTAATGTATTTTGACACGCCCATTTTATAAATTACCCTATTACAGCCATCCAAATGCAAAAGTTCAACTTTTTTTTGATAATTATTGATCTAGAGAGTCCAGAGAATTGTCCTAGACTGGTCTGGTTCCGATCGGGCAAAAAACCTAGGACTAGTTCGCAAAAGTAGGTTTTTAACATATTAATGAATAATTAATGAACAGTTTGATTGACAGCAATGGTTCTTGAGGCAAAGTTGTTCAGGATGAGGAGATCTATCAAATGATATGCATATTGTGTGGATATTTGTAACACCACGTGATTACAGAGCCGTAAAACTCGTTAGCGCCAACTAGTGGCCGATTTCTTTCAAAATTCTTACAGACCTTTAGGGCCATGAGCCGAACATGCCCATTGAGTTTCGTTCCGATCGGCCTCCGTTAACCTTGTCTAATAGGTGCTCAAACTTCGTTGGCCAATGGCGGCCATGTTTTTTGAGATACGCCAATGTCCTCATACACATACATGGCACCTTGGACCAAGACACTGCATACCAATTTTCAAGTCAATCGGACTAACGGTCAGGTGGTTATAGCCTGTTTTATGTTTTTTTCATTTTATAGCGCCACCATGAGGCCAATCGTCGCGATTTTTTTACTGTGACCCCAGAGTAAGCTCATACACATGTGTACCAAGTTTGGTGAAGATAACTCATTTACATCGGGAGTTATAGCCATTTTAGTAAAATAGGCCCCTCCCACAACGTACGTTTTGGCGCCCCTTAGCGACCGTGAATCGAAATTTCCACTTTTTTTCGATAATTATTGATAATCAGTCTCCAGAGAACATTTCTGCACTAGTTTGGTTCCAATCGGGCAAAAAACCAGGGACTAGTTCGCAAAAGTAGATTTTTGACAAAATTCAAAATGGCGGAAAATCTATCATGGCGGAAATGAAATCGGAGATATACGTTTTGTTCGTCAGGCGTCCAGCTTTCCAATGATATAAGACACTTGAGTCTACGACATACGGTCTAGGAGTTATGAGCAGTTTCGCGCTTTTGGTTGTTATAGCGCCACCTATGGGCCAATCGGGGTCATAATCTCTGAACCTTTCCTCGATTTTTGTACTACCATCTGTCAAAGTTTCAAAGTTCCAGCTCTTACGGTTTGGGCTGCACGATGCGTTTTACGGCGGAATAATAATAATAATAATAATAAAAATCAGCACAATTACAATAGGGTTTCAGCACTTCGTGCTTGAACCCCTAATAATAAAAATCAGCACAATTACAATAGGGTTTCAGCACTTCGTGCTTGAACCCCTAATAATAATAATAAAAATCAGCACAATTACAATAGGGTTTCAGCACTTCGTGCTTGAACCCCTAATTAAAGCTGCAAGCAGCATTTATCGGGGTTCAAGCAGTTAAGGCCTTTAAGGCATTTAAGCACAAAAGCATCAAAAGTTATTAAGATTTATTTAGCAAGCATGTAACCACTGACATAATAGATGGAAAAGACCATTTACAGCCAATACAGGCAGTTTACCATGGGATATATATGGTTTTAAAGCTTTTTAACAGTTATAGCGCCACCTATGGTCCGATCTCCATAAAATTGTTTACTGTGACCTCAAATTGAACCCATACACATGTGTACTGAGTTTGGTGAAGATATCTCATTTACTTCTTGAGTTATAGCCATTTGAGTAAAATAGGCTCCTCCCACAACGATTTGCCACATTCTAGAATTATTTAATATGATTCTAGCATGATTTACTATCATATACCATGTTCCAGAATGATTTATTAGGATTCTAGCATGATTTACCTTGATACACCTCATTTCAGTATTATTTACTATGATTTACAATGTTTCTAGCATGATTAACCACATTACTAGCAATTATGTCAAGTGTCAGTGCAAATGAGGTGATGAACACTGACAAAATATTATTGTGTTATAATAGTTAGTTATATACGTGATTTTTAGTGTGTGTCCAAGTATGAATGCAAAAGCACATGTAAAATATTTCATTATTAAGTAGAATGGCCAGCAGAGGGCACTAGAAGACCACTTATTGGCTCACTTTCACTTTAAACCAGTTTTCTGCACTAAAGCAAACCAGTTTTTCCATGTTAACTCAATGCATGCTTACACACACACACACACACACACACACACACACACACACACACACACATACACACACAGCATAGTTAACCATGATTTACCATGATATACCACGTTCTAGTATTATTTACCAGGAGATAAACGACAATCTAGTATTATTTACTTTGATTTACCATGTTTCTAGCCTGATTTATCACATTACTAGCAATTATTTGAAGTGTCAGTGCAAATAAAGTGATTAACACTGACAAAATATGATTGTGTTATAATAGTTATTGCTATATAAGTGATTTTTTTAGTGTGTATTCAAGTATGAATGCAAGCACATGTTGAAATATTTCATTAATAAGTAGAATGGCCAGCAGAGGGCAGTAGAAGACCACTTATTGGCTCACTTTCACTTTAAACCAGTTTTCTGCACTAAAGCAAACCAGTTTATCCATGTTAACTCAATGCATGCTTACACACACACACACACACACACACACACACACACACACACACACACACACACACACACACACACACAGCATAGTTAACCATGATTTACCATGATTTACCACATTACTAGCAATTATTTGAAGTGTCAGTGCAAATAAAGTGATTAACACTGACAAAATATGATTGTGTTATAATAGTTATTGCTATATAAGTGATTTTTAGTGTGTATTCAAGTTTAAATGCAAGCACATGTGGAAAAATTTAATTAATAAGTAGAATGGCCAGCAGAGGGCAGTAGAAGACCACTTATTGGCTCACTTTCACTTTAAACCTCATGATTTTGACCAGTTTTCTGCACTAAAGCAAACCAGTGTTTCCATGTTAACTCAATAATGCATACTTGCTACATATGCTACACACAATAATGCTACACACACACACACACACACACACACATATGTTTCAGTGATATTGGTGTCACATTCACCTTCATCACATTCACCTTCTGTCTTCATCACATTCACCATCTGTCGTCATCACCTGCACCTGCTCCTCATCACCCTCCTCATCATCACCTGCTCCTCATCATCATAACCGTCACCTGTTGTCCTTGTCTTGATCTGTGTATTTAAGTTCCCCTCTCATCCATTATCATTGTCGGTTATTGTTTGTGCACTAGCACTCTGTTATGTTTGTTTTCATGTTGGAAAATAAAACCTTTGTTATATTTGTACCACACACACACACACACACACACACACACACACACACACACACACACCATCATTTATCATGATTTACCATGGCTGATACCAATACCAATATGAGAAAATGACTATTTTAAACAGCAGGGGGCAGTAAAATACCACTTATTGGCTTAACATGCCATTAATTCATATCATTTTCACCTTTTTAACTGTTATAGAGGCAAATTTTGTCCGATCTGTCTGAAAATTTTCATGCTTGTTCAGGGTGATATTTCACATGTTCTGACTTGTTTTTAAGAAGGTCTGAGCATTGATTAAAGAGATATAGGCTTTCGGGGACACTTGGTAAAGGCCAGATTTTGAAGTGAACCTATTATAGCTATCCAAATGAAGTAGTTCAACTTTTTCTGACAATTATTGATCTAGTGAGTCCAGAGAATTGTATTGCACTAGTTTTGAACATTATGATATGAAAATTATATGATCAGAGATGGAAAAGACCATTTACAGCCAATACAGGCAGTTTACCATAGGAAATATATGATTTTAAAGCTTTTTAACAGTTATAGCGCCACCTATCGTCCGATCTCCATAGAATTTTTCATGCTTGTTAATGATGTTATGTCACATATGCTGACCAATTTTTGTGAAGTTCTGAGTTTTTATTTAGGATTTATAGGCTTTTTAATGTATTTTGACACGCCCATTTTATAAATTACCCTATTACAGCCATCCAAATGCAAAAGTTCAACTTTTTTTTGATAATTATTGATCTAGAGAGTCCAGAGAATTGTCCTAGACTGGTCTGGTTCCGATCGGGCAAAAAACCTAGGACTAGTTCGCAAAAGTAGGTTTTTAACATATTAATGAATAATTAATGAACAGTTTGATTGACAGCAATGGTTCTTGAGGCAAAGTTGTTCAGGATGAGGAGATCTATCAAATGATATGCATATTGTGTGGATATTTGTAACACTACGTGATTACAGAGCCGTAAAACTCGTTAGCGCCAACTAGTGGCCGATTTCTTTCAAAATTCTTACAGACCTTTAGGGCCATGAGCCGAACATGCCCATTGAGTTTCGTTCCGATCGGCCTCCGTTAACCTTGTCTAATAGGTGCTCAAACTTCGTTGGCCGATGGCGGCCATGTTTTTTGAGATACGCCAATGTCCTCATACACATACATGGCACCTTGGACCAAGACACTGCATACCAATTTTCAAGTCAATCGGACTAACGGTCAGGTGGTTATAGCCTGTTTTATGTTTTTTTCATTTTATAGCGCCACCATGAGGCCAATCGTCGCGATTTTTTTACTGTGACCCCAGAGTAAGCTCATACACATGTGTACCAAGTTTGGTGAAGATACCTCATTTACATCGGGAGTTATAGCCATTTTAGTAAAATAGGCCCCTCCCACAATGTACGTTTTGGCGCCCCTTAGCGACCGTGAATCGAAATTTCCACTTTTTTTCGATAATTATTGATATTCAGTCTCCAGAGAACATTTCTGCACTAGTTTGGTTCCAATCGGGCAAAAAACCAGGGACTAGTTCGCAAAAGTAGATTTTTGACAAAATTCAAAATGGCGGAAAATCTATCATGGCGGAAATGAAATCGGAGATATACGTTTTGTTCGTCAGGCGTCCAGCTTTCCAATGATATAAGACACTTGAGTCTACGACATACGGTCTAGGAGTTATGAGCAGTTTCGCGCTTTTGGTTGTTATAGCGCCACCTATGGGCCAATCGGGGTCATAATCTCTGAACCTTTCCTCGATTTTTGTACTACCATCTGTCAAAGTTTCAAAGTTCCAGCTCTTACGGTTTGGGCTGCACGATGCGTTTTACGGCGGAATAATAATAATAATAATAATTAAAGCTGCAAGCAGCATTTATCGGGGTTCAAGCAGTTAAGGCCTTTAAGGCCTTTAAGCACACAAGCATCAAAAGACATTACGTTTTATTTAGCAAGCATTTAACAACTGCCATCATAGATGAAAAAATCAATTTACAGCCAATACAGGCAGTTTACCATAGGAAATATATGGTTTTAAAGCGTTTTTACAGTTATAGCACCTTTTTGCCTGAGTCTTCTTACAGTCTTGCCTGATCTCCACCACTTTTATTAGTAGTACTCAAAGTGTGCCCATATATATGTGTCAAATTTGTTGTAAATATGTCATTTTGATAAGGAGTTTAGACAATTATATTCAGTGGCGTAACGAGCCAACACCGGGCCCTTAAGTAGGATTATCAAGGCGGGCCCCTTGATGACGCAATTGATGACATTGATGACGCAATGTCCGCGAGTAGGCTACTATGAATAGGGCAGGATATGATCATACACAGCATATAAGAGATGAGATGACTAACAAAATCAGGAGGAGCCTACGGTCACCAAAAACAAAACAAAAAAAACACTGGTGACAGCGCACCATAACACATTGTTAGGCCTAGGTCCAAATACATAAAAAAGATGCTCTCTTACATTATAGCGGGATTTTCCGGGCTTTCCTATGTGCAACTGCAAAGTTGTCGATTAGATCAGGATTGTGCGCACGGGCATTCTCAATTGACCCTTCGCAGGGAGTTTGATTGACAGGCGATCTGACTAATCATAATACGCCATTTTGTCCCACAAAGCAGTCAGGAGAGTTAGTAGATTAATATTGGAGGATTTAAATTTGAAAAACAAAGTGTGCTGACATCTTAGCACTTTAAAACAACATTCCTTTTATGTTCATTCATGTTTATTTTAATGCTATAAATTAACTAGAAGGAAGAGATGATTGGTTCACAAGCAGCTTTAACTGAGCCTCGAGTCTACAGCGATCTGTCAGACACATTAAAGAGTCACAAAACGGTATTTATTGTTTAAAGGAGAACTCCGGTCAATTTTAACATTGAGCTCATTTTTTTGTACATTTGGAGTGCTGTCAATACAGAGAACAACGACAAAAATCGGTGTTGCCTACACCGAGTTATTCTATTTTTAAAATTTGCACCCTGTTGACTTCAATGGGGCAATATTTAAACCTGCTTTTAGCCTCTTAACATCCTTGATGTGTCATTACAAGTGCACAGAAAATGTGAGTGATTCCTTCAGAGTGAACACGAGTGAGTCTGACTGCAGTAGATGTGAAAGATATGGATAAAAATGATGTTATTTAAGCCAGTGCAAATACCTTTGTTTACATCCTGTTTTTCGGTTGAAGTCCAAAGTAGTCGATTGCAGAGTTCACACGCATAGGTTTAATACCTATGATCACGCGCGTGAACTCGACAATCGACTACTTTGGACTTCAACCGAAAAACAGGATGTAAACAAAGGTATTTGCGCTGGCTTAAATAACATCATTTTTATACACATCTTTCACATCTACTGCAGTCAGACTCACTCGTGTTCACTCAGAAGGAATCACTCACATTTTCTGTGCACTTGTAATGACACATCAAGGATGTTAAGAGGCTAAAAGCAGGTTTAGTACTTGCCCCATTGAAGTCAACAGGGTGCAAATTTTAAAAATAGAATAACTCGGTGAAGGCAACACCGATTTTTGTCGTTGTTCTCTGTATTGACAGCACTCCAAATGTACAAAAAAAATGAGCTCAATGTTAAAATTGACCGGAGTTCTCCTTTAAATGTCTCTAAAAAATTACTACATTTGAAAGGTGAAACTTTTGGCGCTTTTCCATTACCAGCTCAACTCAACTCGACTCGACTCGGCTCGGCCCGCTTTTCGCTCCATTTTCCATTGCAGATAGTACCTCCACAATAGTACCTGGTCGTAATAGCGACGCCGCAGGAAACTGCCGTGACATAATCTTCTACACGAGATACATCCGCTGCCACACACACAGGACAATGGAGGAAATTGAGTGTATGCTGTTTTTGGATTTTTTTGTTTTTGCTGTTTTTTATTCAGGATACTCCGTCTGGCGCGTGCAATGATGATGCAGTGAATAGTGACGATTCTCTCTGACCAATCAGCAGTCTGCCGTGTTTTCACGTCACATTTTAGTATCGCCTCGCTTAGAACTTTGCCGGAGGTGGTACGAAAAAAAGTACCTGGAAGCAGGTACAGGTACAACTTTTACACAGTGGAAAACCAAACAAAGCCGAGTCGAGTCGAGCCGAGCCGAGGCGAGCTGGTACTGTGTAGTGGAAAAGCACCATTTGTTTCATATCAAAAGTACTTGTCTGTTAGCGCGCAGTCTCCTCTCTGATCCGCAATGTATTTTTCACTGCGTGAGAACTTGGTGTGGTGTGAGAGTGGCGTCGCTTGTCAGACATAGCAACAGTAACTAAAGTGGGCGGGTCTTTGCGAATGGTCATTGACAGTATGGACGGGGATTCGCCAGTCCCAATTCAAAACAAATTTCATCACAATCCATCATAGCATCAAAATGATCCATGGGTGAAATTGATTGGATTTAATTCATTTTTTTGTCAGTTCCTATCATAATTTTAAAGGGGTGGTATAATGCCCTTTTCACAAGATGTAAAATAAGTCTCTGATGTCCCCAGAGTGTGTATGTTAAGTTTCAGCTCAAAATACCCCACAGATATTTTTATATAGCATGTTAAAATTGTCACTTTTTGAGGGTGAGCAAAAACGCACCGTTTTTGTGTGTGTCCCTTTAAATGCAAATTAGCTGCTGCTCTCAGCACAGGGGGTGGAGCTTCAAGAGCTCCTGTCCTTTTACCTCACACAGACATGCACTGGAAATGTCAATGTTTATGTTCAAACTGGAGTCAGACAATGATGGAGAGACTCCAGTGAAGAAGTGACAACATGTAGAATGCAACAGGACGTTTCTGAATGGTTAGTTGATGAATTTATGTAGCTTATGTGTAGTTATCTTCTAGTCATTGATTAGCATATTCTGTCATGATAATCTATAAATCTTGTTCCCGGGGGTGGGGTTTATGTAAATTATAGGGTTAGTGATGTCACTAACCCGAGAGGAAGCTCGTGTAGTCCCTACCAACCGTTTGCTGTAGTCCTTAAAAAACGATTTCTTTAAAAGCAAATATCTCCCTTTGCTTTGAACTTTGAGCGTTGTAACTTTGCAGATGTTGTTTATGCTCAAACCGCAACATTACACACTAACTAAAGTTAGAAAAGTGAAATCATAATCAACCACCCCTTTGGCATTATTGTTTAGCTATGTACCTATGTTTTCAAATTTCCTTTGTTTTTTTGTTGTTGCCTCGATCGGACTAACGGCTTTGAAGATAAACACAATTTTTTAAAGCTCTAAATGACACTTACAAAAACCATAAGGCGAAACCTGGCATGTTTGGTATTGTTGGACTTGGCAAGAATACAGGAGTCTTAGGAGGTCACTCCTGTGAAAAAACACTGGCTTGAAACTTCTAAGGCTCCTTCAAGGCATTGTGCCAATGACGTATACTGAGTTTTTTGAGATACACCAATGTTCTCATAGACTATCATGGCACCCTGGAGAAAGACACTGCATGCCAATTTTCAGTAGACTAACAGTTGGGTGCGCTTATAGCTATTTTCATGATTTTTTTCACTGTTATAGCGCCACCAAGTGGCCAATTGTCACGATTTTTTTCATGTTTTTTATTTTATTTTATTTATTTTATTATTTATTTCATTCATTTAAAAACAAATGCAACAACAGCATTTAACATGAATGAAAAGGAGCAGAAAGAAGTAAATACTTATAATGTCTGCCCCCTATCAACACAAAATTAATTCCAGTTCATTTGAGCTGTCTCATGCAGCAGTCTCCTTTTTTTTAAGACATCAAAAACACAAAAATACATCAGTAAAGTTGATCTGCTACTCCGCAGTATTATATTTCAGCAACATTGATAATTTAACATACTTCTTAACCCCTTACCTGACAGGGATCACTGGTGATCCCAGATTATTTTAGTTCAAAATATGTTTGAGCTTATATATCTCAATATTAATAACAGTCTGGTTAATTTTGAGTCTTGAACTATAAACTCTCAAGGGTTGGCTTTCTAAATGTATGTGTGTTATGTTTCTATTCAGAATTACTTATGAGCAGTAACCTTTTTATTTTGGGCATTTCATGTATGCAGCACTTGCCAAAATTGGGGGTGATGAGCAAGGGGTTAAACACATAAATGGACTTAGAAGTTTTAATTTTACAATCAAGACTGTTCCACAAACTGACTCCTTTGATTGTGACACATTTTTCCTTTACAGCCGATTGGAACCTGGGTTTTGTAAAAACCTCAGTACCTTTTAATTCATATCTACTTTTCCTCTTAGTGAATCTGTTTTGCAAATTGTTTGGTAAACTTTCTAAATGAGCTTTATACATGGTTTTTAGAAGGTTATATTCTACTAATTCATTAAATTTCAGAGTTTTTAGTTGTATGAATAAAGGATTAGTTGAATCTCTGTATCCACTTCCACTAATAACTCTAATCGCTCTTTTCTGTAAAAATAAAATTGGATTAATATATGTTTTACAGGCACTTCCCCACACTTCAATGCAATATGTCAGATATGGCACAATCAATGAGTTATACAACAAAAGCAATGCATTCTTATTTAAATAATCTTTAACTTTATGCAGCACACCTATTATTTGGGATACCTTTACTTTGATATTATCAATATGTGATTTCCATGTCAAATGTTCGTCAATCATAATACCTAGAAACTTAATCACATGTGCCCTTTCAATTTCTAATCCATTAATAAACAATGATGTTTCGACATATTTCTTTTTACTACAAAATATCATAAATTTAGTTTTACTAATATTTAGGGACAATCTATTAGCATTGAACCACTTCATGATTTTCTGAAATTCATTCTCTACGATTTGTAGGACATCTTTTATATTTTTTCCTGAATAAAATAAAGTGGTGTCATCCGCAAACAGAATGCACCTAAGTAACTGAGACACAGACACAATGTCATTTACATATAAAAGAAAAAGTATAGGTCCTAGGACAGATCCTTGTGGTACCCCACAAGTTATGCTGCAATTTTTAGACTTTATATTATCAATTTCAACAAACTGACTTCTGTTTTTTAAATAGCTGGTAACCCATTGGTGCGCCACACCTCTGATACCATATTTATATAATTTATGCAACAATATCTTGTGGTCTAGCGTATCAAACGCTTTTTGAAGATCCACAAAGATACTTACTAAATAGTGCTTTTTGTCTATAGCATTGGTGATTTCTTCAGTTAGCTCCATAATTGCTGTAGCAGTTGAGTGATTAGGACGAAACCCATATTGGCTGTTACTTACAATCTTAAATTCATTAAAAAAATTATTCAGTCTAATCGCAAATAACTTCTCCAGAATTTTAGAGAACTGTGGAAGTAATGATATTGGTCTATAATTAGAAAATTCAGATTTATTTCCTTTTTTAAACAGTGGAATTACTTTGGCTATTTTCATGCAGTCTGGAAATATCCCTGAAATAAATGACAAATTACAGATATAGGTAAAAGGCTCAATAATTACATCTATAATTTGCTTTATCAATACCATATTCATATCAGTGTAATCATTTGATGTTTTATTGGCACACATTGTCAACTCAGATTGAGCTTATGAACATGTGTCCCAAGTTTAGGGAAAATATCTCTTTCCGCTCACAAGTTATAACCATTTTATAGTGCCACCAAGTGGCCAATTGTCATGATTTTTTTTTCACGTGACCTCAGAATGAGCTCATGAACATGTGTCCCAAGTTTTGCGAAAATATCTCTTTCCGTTCACAAGTTATAACCGTTTTATAGTGCCACCAAGTGGCCAATTGTTGCGATTTTTTTCAAGTGATCTCAGATTGAGCTCAGGAAGATGTATCCCAAGTTTAGCAAAAAAATCTCTTTCCGTTCACAATTTATAACCGTTTTAGTAAAAGTGGCCCTGGTGCCATCAAAAATTTTGGTTCCGCTTATCGACCGCTAATTGAAATTGTGAATTTTTTGGATGATTATTGATTGTCAGACTCCAGAGAATATTCTTGCAGTGGTTTGGTTCCGATCGGGCCAAAAACCTAAGAGAAGTTTGCAAAAATAGTTTTTTCAAAAAAATGCAATTTACTCGAAATTGGCGCCTGAAGGGCGAGCAAATCGGAGATAGCCATTGAGCCTTGAGTCCGCCTTGAGCCAAGGATTCCAACGATATAAGACACTTGATCCTGGGACAAACAGTCTAAGAGTTATGAGCGATTTTGAACTTTTGGTTGCTGTAGCGCCACCTATGGGCCAATCGGGGTCATACTCTGATAGGTTGTCCCCAAATTGAGGCCTACCATCTGGCCAGGTTTCAAGTCTCTAGGCCTTACGGTTTGTCCTGCACGATGCGTTTTACAAATCCTTACAATTACAATAGGGTTTCAGCATTTCATGCTTGAACCCCTAATAAGAATGAAGGCTTTTTGCCAGTTATAGCGCCACCTATGGTCCGATCTCCATGAAACTCTGCATGCTTCCTCACCATGTTCTGACACATATGCTCATCAATTTTTGTGAAGTTCTGAGTTTTCCTTTGGGATTTATAGGCTTTTGAGTGTATTTTGCCACGCCCCTTTTCTAAATGACCCTGTTACAGCCACCCACATGCCAAAGTTCAACTTTTTTTCAATAATTATTGATCTAGAGAGTCCAGAGAATTGTCCTAGACTGGTTTGGTTCCGATCGGGCGAAAAACCAGGGACTAGTTCGCAAAAGTAGGTTTTGGACAAAATCCGACATAGCAGAAAATTTTCCCTGCCTACATCCAAATCGGAGATAGCCATTTTGTCCGCCTCGAGCCAAGGATTCCAACGATATAAGACACTTGATCCTGGGACAAACGGTCTAAGAGTTATGAGCGATTTTGAACTTTTGGTTGCTGTAGCGCCACCTATGGGCCAATCGGGGTCATACTCTGATAGGTTGTCCCCAAATTGAGGCCTACCATCTGGCCAGGTTTCAAGTCTCTAGGCCTTACGGTTTGTCCTGCACGATGCGTTTTACAAATCCTTACAATTACAATAGGGTTTCAGCATTTCATGCTTGAACCCCTAATAATAATAAAAATCAGCACAATTACAATAGGGTTTCAGCACTTCGTGCTTGAACCCCTAATAATAATAATAATAATTAAAGCTGCAAGCAGCATTTATCGGGGTTCAAGCAGTTAAGGCCTTTAAGGCATTTAAGCACAAAAGCATCAAAAGTTATTAAGATTTATTTAGCAAGCATGTAACCACTGACATAATAGATGGAAAAGACCATTTACAGCCAATACAGGCAATTTGCCATGGGATATATATGGTTTTAAAGCTTTTTAACAGTTATAGCGCCACCTATGGTCCGATCTCCATAAAATTGTTTACTGTGACCTCAAATTGAACCCATACACATGTGTACTGAGTTTGGTGAAGATATCTCATTTACTTCTTGAGTTATAGCCATTTGAGTAAAATAGGCTCCTCCCACAACGATTTGCCACATTCTAGAATTATTTAATATGATTCTAGCATGATTTACTATCATATACCATGTTCCAGAATGATTTATTAGGATTCTAGCATGATTTACCTTGATACACCTCATTTCAGTATTATTTACTATGATTTACAATGTTTCTAGCATGATTAACCACATTACTAGCAATTATGTGAAGTGTCAGTGCAAATGAGGTGATGAACACTGACAAAATATTATTGTGTTATAATAGTTAGTTATATACGTGATTTTTAGTGTGTGTCCAAGTATGAATGCAAAAGCACATGTAAAATATTTCATTATTAAGTAGAATGGCCAGCAGAGGGCACTAGAAGACCACTTATTGGCTCACTTTCACTTTAAACCAGTTTTCTGCACTAAAGCAAACCAGTTTTTCCATGTTAACTCAATGCATGCTTACACACACACACACACACACACACACACACACACACACACACACACACACACACACACACACACACACACACACACACATACACACACAGCATAGTTAACCATGATTTACCATGATATACCACGTTCTAGTATTATTTACCAGGAGATAAACGACAATCTAGTATTATTTACTTTGATTTACCATGTTTCTAGCCTGATTTATCACATTACTAGCAATTATTTGAAGTGTCAGTGCAAATAAAGTGATTAACACTGACAAAATATGATTGTGTTATAATAGTTATTGCTATATAAGTGATTTTTTTAGTGTGTATTCAAGTATGAATGCAAGCACATGTTGAAATATTTCATTAATAAGTAGAATGGCCAGCAGAGGGCAGTAGAAGACCACTTATTGGCTCACTTTCACTTTAAACCAGTTTTCTGCACTAAAGCAAACCAGTTTATCCATGTTAACTCAATGCATGCTTACACACACACACACACACACACACACACACACACACACACACACACACACACACACACACACACACACACACACAGCATAGTTAACCATGATTTACCATGATTTACCACATTACTAGCAATTATTTGAAGTGTCAGTGCAAATAAAGTGATTAACACTGACAAAATATGATTGTGTTATAATAGTTATTGCTATATAAGTGATTTTTAGTGTGTATTCAAGTTTAAATGCAAGCACATGTGGAAAAATTTAATTAATAAGTAGAATGGCCAGCAGAGGGCAGTAGAAGACCACTTATTGGCTCACTTTCACTTTAAACCTCATGATTTTGACCAGTTTTCTGCACTAAAGCAAACCAGTGTTTCCATGTTAACTCAATAATGCATACTTGCTACATATGCTACACACAATAATGCTACACACACACACACACACACACAAATGTTTCAGTGATATTGGTGTCACATTCACCTTCATCACATTCACCTTCTGTCTTCATCACATTCACCATCTGTCGTCATCACCTGCACCTGCTCCTCATCACCCTCCTCATCATCACCTGCTCCTCATCATCATAACCGTCACCTGTTGTCCTTGTCTTGATCTGTGTATTTAAGTTCCCCTCTCATCCATTATCATTGTCGGTTATTGTTTGTGCACTAGCACTCTGTTATGTTTGTTTTCATGTTGGAAAATAAAACCTTTGTTATATTTGTACCACACACACACACACACACACACACACACACACACACACACCATCATTTATCATGATTTACCATGGCTGATACCAATACCAATATGAGAAAATGACTATTTTAAACAGCAGGGGGCAGTAAAATACCACTTATTGGCTTAACATGCCATTAATTCATATCATTTTCACCTTTTTAACTGTTATAGAGGCAAATTTTGTCCGATCTGTCTGAAAATTTTCATGCTTGTTCAGGGTGATATTTCACACGTTCTGACTTGTTTTTAAGAAGGTCTGAGCATTGATTAAAGAGATATAGGCTTTCGGGGACACTTGGTAAAGGCCAGATTTTGAAGTGAACCTATTATAGCTATCCAAATGAAGTAGTTCAACTTTTTCTGACAATTATTGATCTAGTGAGTCCAGAGAATTGTATTGCACTAGTTTTGAACATTATGATATGAAAATTATATGATCAGAGATGGAAAAGACCATTTACAGCCAATACAGGCAGTTTACCATAGGAAATATATGATTTTAAAGCTTTTTAACAGTTATAGCGCCACCTATCGTCCGATCTCCATAGAATTTTTCATGCTTGTTAATGATGTTATGTCACATATGCTGACCAATTTTTGTGAAGTTCTGAGTTTTTATTTAGGATTTATAGGCTTTTTAATGTATTTTGACACGCCCATTTTATAAATTACCCTATTACAGCCATCCAAATGCAAAAGGTCAACTTTTTTTTGATAATTATTGATCTAGAGAGTCCAGAGAATTGTCCTAGACTGGTCTGGTTCCGATCGGGCAAAAAACCTAGGACTAGTTCGCAAAAGTAGGTTTTTAACATATTAATGAATAATTAATGAACAGTTTGATTGACAGCAATGGTTCTTGAGGCAAAGTTGTTCAGGAGGAGGAGATCTATCAAATGATATGCATATTGTGTGGATATTTGTAACACCACGTGATTACAGAGCCGTAAAACTCGTTAGCGCCAACTAGTGGCCGATTTCTTTCAAAATTCTTACAGACCTTTAGGGCCATGAGCCGAACATGCCCATTGAGTTTCGTTCCGATCGGCCTCCGTTAACCTTGTCTAATAGGTGCTCAAACTTCGTTGGCCGATGGCGGCCATGTTTTTAGAGATACGCCAATGTCCTCATACACATACATGGCACCTTGGACCAAGACACTGCATACCAATTTTCAAGTCAATCGGACTAACGGTCAGGTGGTTATAGCCTGTTTTATGTTTTTTTCATTTTATAGCGCCACCATGAGGCCAATCGTCGCGATTTTTTTACTGTGACCCCAGAGTAAGCTCATACACATGTGTACCAAGTTTGGTGAAGATACCTCATTTACATCGGGAGTTATAGCCATTTTAGTAAAATAGGCCCCTCCCACAACGTACGTTTTGGCGCCCCTTAGCGACCGTGAATCGAAATTTCCACTTTTTTTCGATAATTATTGATATTCAGTCTCCAGAGAACATTTCTGCACTAGTTTGGTTCCAATCGGGCAAAAAACCAGGGACTAGTTCGCAAAAGTAGATTTTTGACAAAATTCAAAATGGCGGAAAATCTATCATGGCGGAAATAAAATCGGAGATATACGTTTTGTTCGTCAGGCGTCCAGCTTTCCAATGATATAAGACACTTGAGTCTACGACATACGGTCTAGGAGTTATGAGCAGTTTCGCGCTTTTGGTTGTTATAGCGCCACCTATGGGCCAATCGGGGTCATAATCTCTGAACCTTTCCTCGATTTTTGTACTACCATCTGTCAAAGTTTCAAAGTTCCAGCTCTTACGGTTTGGGC
This sequence comes from Squalius cephalus, assembly GCF_949319135.1. NCBI lineage: Eukaryota > Metazoa > Chordata > Actinopteri > Cypriniformes > Leuciscidae > Squalius > Squalius cephalus. Next base: position 23,215,906 of record NC_137133.1, on the reverse strand, counting down.
TGCACGATGCGTTTTACGGCGGAATAATAATAATAATAATAATAATTAAAGCTGCAAGCAGCATTTATCGGGGTTCAAGCATTTAAGGCCTTTAAGGCATTTAAGCATTCAAGACATTAAGATTTATTTAGAAAGCTTTTAACCACTGAAATAATAGATTGAAAAGTCCATTTACAGCCAATACAGGCAATTTACCATTGCTTTTTAACAGTTATAGCGCCAACTATCATCCGATCTACATACAATTTTGCATGCTTATTTAGAATGTTATGGCACATATGCTCACCAATTTTCGTGATGTTCTGAGTTTTTGTTTAGGATTTATAGGCTTTTGTTTGCATTTTGCCACGCCCATTTTCTTTATGACCCAATTATACCCATGCGAAAAATGCAAAAGTTCAACTTTTTTTGATAATTATTGATCTAAAGAGTCCAGAGAATTGTCCTAGACTCGTTTGGTTCCGATCGGGCAAAAAATCAGGGACTAGTTCGCAAAAGTAGGTTTTTAACATATTCGTGAATAATTAATAAACTGTTTGATTGACAGCAATGGTTCTAGAGGCAAAGTTGTTCAGCATGAGCAGGTCTATCAAATGATATGCATTTTGTGATGATAAGTGTAACACCACGTGATTACAGAGCCATAAAACTCGTTAGCGCCAACTAGTGGCCGATTTCTTTCAAAATTGTTACAGACCTCTAGGGCCATGAGTCGAACATGCCCACCGAGTTTTGTTCCGATCGGCCTCCGTTAACCTTGTCTAATAGGTGCTCAAACTTCATTGGCCGATGGCGGCCATGTTTTTTGAGATACACCAATGTCCTCATAGATATACATGACAGCTTGGACCAAGACACTGCATACCAATTTTCAAGTCAATCGGACTAACGGTCAGGTGGTTACAGCCTGATTTATGTTTTTTTCATGTTATAGCGCCACCATGTGGCCAATCGCCGCAATCTTTTTACTATGACCTCAGATTGACCTCTTACACAGGTGTACCGAGTTTGGTGAATATACCTCATTTACTTCTGGAGTTATAGCCATTTTAGTAAAATAGGCTCCGCCTTCTTCAAACATTTTGGCGCCCCTTAGCGACCGTCAATCGAAATTTCAACTTTTTTTCGATAATTATTGATATTCTGACTCCAGAGAACATTTCTGCACTGGTTTGGTTCCGATCGGACACAAAACCAGGGACTAGTTCGCAAAAGTAGGTTTTGGACATAATTCAAAATGGCGGAAAATTTGCATACCGGAAATGAAATCCTTGAGGCCTTTTTTGTTCGGCTTGACCCAAGGATTCCAATGATATAAGACACTTGAGTCTGTGACAAACGGTTAATGAGATTTAAGCAAAAATATGATTTTTTTTGGTTTTTTGCACTGTAGCGCCACCTATGGGCCAATCGGGGTCATATTTTGATAACCTCTCCTCGATTTTTGTACTACCATCTGGCAAAGTTTCAAGTCTCTAGCACTTACGGTTTGGGCTGCACGATGCGTTTTACGGCAGAAGAAAAATAATAATAATTAAAGCTGCAAGCAGCATTTATCGGGGTTCAAGCATTTAAGGCCTTTAAGGCATTTAAGCATTCAAGACATTAAGATTTATTTAGAAAGCTTTTAACCACTGAAATAATAGATTGAAAAGTCCATTTACAGCCAATACAGGCAATTTACCATTGCTTTTTAACAGTTATAGCGCCAACTATCATCCGATCTACATACAATTTTGCATGCTTATTTAGAATGTTATGGCACATATGCTCACCAATTTTCGTGATGTTCTGAGTTTTTGTTTAGGATTTATAGGCTTTTGTTTGCATTTTGCCACGCCCATTTTCTTTATGACCCAATTATACCCATGCGAAAAATGCAAAAGTTCAACTTTTTTTGATAATTATTGATCTAAAGAGTCCAGAGAATTGTCCTAGACTCGTTTGGTTCCGATCGGGCAAAAAATCAGGGACTAGTTCGCAAAAGTAGGTTTTTAACATATTCGTGAATAATTAATAAACTGTTTGATTGACAGCAATGGTTCTAGAGGCAAAGTTGTTCAGCATGAGCAGGTCTATCAAATGATATGCATTTTGTGATGATAAGTGTAACACCACGTGATTACAGAGCCATAAAACTCGTTAGCGCCAACTAGTGGCCGATTTCTTTCAAAATTGTTACAGACCTCTAGGGCCATGAGTCGAACATGCCCACCGAGTTTTGTTCCGATCGGCCTCCGTTAACCTTGTCTAATAGGTGCTCAAACTTCATTGGCCGATGGCGGCCATGTTTTTTGAGATACACCAATGTCCTCATAGATATACATGACAGCTTGGACCAAGACACTGCATACCAATTTTCAAGTCAATCGGACTAACGGTCAGGTGGTTACAGCCTGATTTATGTTTTTTTCATGTTATAGCGCCACCATGTGGCCAATCGCCGCAATCTTTTTACTATGACCTCAGATTGACCTCTTACACAGGTGTACCGAGTTTGGTGAATATACCTCATTTACTTCTGGAGTTATAGCCATTTTAGTAAAATAGGCTCCGCCTTCTTCAAACATTTTGGCGCCCCTTAGCGACCGTCAATCGAAATTTCAACTTTTTTTCGATAATTATTGATATTCTGACTCCAGAGAACATTTCTGCACTGGTTTGGTTCCGATCGGACACAAAACCAGGGACTAGTTCGCAAAAGTAGGTTTTGGACATAATTCAAAATGGCGGAAAATTTGCATACCGGAAATGAAATCCTTGAGGCCTTTTTTGTTCGGCTTGACCCAAGGATTCCAATGATATAAGACACTTGAGTCTGTGACAAACGGTTAATGAGATTTAAGCAAAAATATGATTTTTTTTGTTTTTTTGCACTGTAGCGCCACCTATGGGCCAATCGGGGTCATATTTTGATAACCTCTCCTCGATTTTTGTACTACCATCTGGCAAAGTTTCAAGTCTCTAGCACTTACGGTTTGGGCTGCACGATGCGTTTTACGGCAGAAGAAAAATAATAATAATTAAAGCTGCAAGCAGCATTTATCGGGGTTCAAGCAGTTAAGGCCTTTAAGGCATTTAAGCACAAAAGCATCAAAAGTTATTAAGATTTATTTAGCAAGCTTGTAACCACTGACATAATAGATGGAAAAGACCATTTACAGCCAATACAGGCAATTTACCATGGGATATATATGGTTTTAAAGCTTTTTAACAGTTATAGCGCCAGCTATGGTCCGATCTCCATAAAATTGTTTACTGTGACCTCAAATTGAACCCATACACATGTGTACTGAGTTTGGTGAAGATATCTCATTTACTTCTTGAGTTATAGCCATTTTAGTAAAATAGGCTCCTCCCACAACAATTTAGCACATTCTAGTATTATTTACTATGATTCTAGCATGATTTGCCATATTCTAGCATAATTTACCATGATATACTACATTCTAGTATGATTTACCATTGTTTACTGTGATTCTAGCATGGATTACCATAGTTTATCATGATTTATCATAGTTTACAATGATTTATCATAGTTTACCATGATTTACCCTGTTCTAGCATAGTTTACCATGATTTACCATGTTCTAGCATGATTTACCATGATATACCACATTATAACATGATTTACCATAGTTTATTATGATTTATCATGGCTTACCATGATTTACCCTGTTCTAGCATAGTTTACCATGATTTACCATGTTCTAGCATGATGTACCATGATATACCATGTTCTAGAATGATGTACCAGGATTGTAGAATGATTTACCTTGATACACCACATTCTAGTATTATTTATGATTTCCATGTTTTTAGTGTGATTTAACCATGATTTACCACATTGCTAGCAATTCTGTGAAGTATCAGTAAAAATGAAGTGATAAACTCTGACAAAATATGATTGTGCTACAATAGTAATTGTTATATAAGTGATTTTTTAGTGTTTTATTGTTATATAAGTGATTTTTAGTGTCTAATGAATGCAAAAGCATATGTGAGTAGACTTCATTAATAAGTAAAATGGCCAGCAGAGGGCAGTAGAAGACCACATATTGGCTCACTTTCACTTTAAACTTCTTGATTTTCACCATTTTTCTGCACTAAAGCAAACCAGTTTTTCCATTTTAACTCCATAATGCATGTTTACACACACACACACACACACACACACACACAAAGACAAGTGTTGTTGTTTTTTCAATGCTATTGGGATGTCATTATGAATGGTCTATAAACATTTCACAAAGTCTTTGTAAGCTATTAATCAGATGATTCAGAATTTATTCAGAAACCTAAGACTACACACACACATTATGTTGTAGATGCAGACATTTGAAATGTATGATGTGATCAAACTGTCAATACTAATACTTTAACAGATGGATTTTGACTAAATGTAATTGTAAATGTTAAAATAGTGATTTTATAAAGTCTAAATATAAATTATAGAACAATATGACAAAATGACTATTTTGAACAGCAGGGGGCAGTAAAATACCACTTATTGGCTTAACATGCCATTATAATCATATCATTTTCACCTTTTTAACTGTTATAGAGGCAAATTTTGTCTGATCTGTCTGAAAATTTTCATGCATGTTCAGAGTGATATTTCACATGTTCTGACTTGTTTTTAAGAAGGTCTGAGTCATTCATTAAAGAGATATAGGCTTTCGGGGACACTTGGTAAAGGCTACATTTTGAAGTGACCCTATTATAGCTATCCAAATGAAGTAGTTCAACTTTTTCTGACAATTATTGATCTAGTGAGTCCAGAGAATTGTATTGCACTAGTTTTGAACATTATGATATGAAAATTATATGATCAGAGATGGAAAAGACCATTTACAGCCAATACAGGCAACATACCATAGGAAATATATGGTTTTAAAGCTTTTTAACAGTTATAGCGCCACCTATCGTCCGATCTCCATAAAATTTTGCATGCTTGTTAATGATGTTATGACACATAGGCTGACCAATTTTTGTGAAGTTCTGAGTTTTCTTTTAGGATTTATAGGCTTTTGAGTGTATTTTGCCACACCCATTTTATAAATGACCCTATTACAGCCATACAAATGCAAAAGTTCAACTTGTTTTTGATAATTATTGATCTAGAGAGTCCAGAGAATTGTCCTAGACTGGTCTGGTTCCGATCGGGCGAAAAACCTAGGACTAGTTCGCAAAAGTAGGTTTTAGACATATTCGTGAATATTTAATGAACGGTTTGATTGACAGCAATGGTTCTTGAGGCAAAGTTGTTCAGCATGAGCAGATCTATCAAATGATATGCATATTGTGTGAATGAGTGTAACACCACGTGATTACAGAGCCATAAAACTCGTTAGCGCCAACTAGTGGCCGATTTCTTTCAAAATTCTTACAGACCTCTATGGCCATGAGACGAACATGCCCATCGAGTTTCGTTCCGATCGGCCTCCGTTAACCTTGTCTAATCGGTGCTCAAACTTCGTTGGCCGATGGCGGCCATGTTTTTTGAGATACGCCAATGTCCTCATACACATACATGGCACCTTGGACCAAGACACTGCATACCAATTTTCAAGTCAATCGGACTAACGGTCAGGTGGTTATAGCCTGTTTTATGTTTTTTTCATGTTATAGCGCCACCATGTGGCCAATCGCCGCGATTTTTTTACCGTGACCTCAGATTGACCTCTTACACATGTGTACCAAGTTTGGTTAAAATACCTCTTTTACTTCTGGAGTTATAGCCATTTTAGTAAAATAGGCTCCTCCCACAACGTTAATTTTGCACCCCCTAGCGACCGTGAATCGAAATTTCAACTTTTTTTCGATAATTATTGATCTTCAGACTCCAGAGAACAATTCTGCACTGGTTTGGTTCCGATCGGGCGAAAAACCAGGGACTAGTTCGCAAAAGTAGATTTTCGACAAAATTCAAAATGGCGGAAAATCTATCATGGCGGAAATAAAATCGGAGATATACGTTTTGTTCGTCAGGCGTCCAGCTTTCCAATGATATAAGACACTTGAGTCTAGGACTTACGGTCTAGGAGTTATGAGCAGTTTCGCGCTTTTGGTTGCTATAGCGCCACCTATGGGCCAATCGGGGTCATAATTTAATAACCTCTCCTCGATTTTTGTACTACCATATGGCAAAGTTTCAAAGCTCTAGCCCTTACGGTTTGGGCTGCACGATGCGTTTTACGGCGGAATAATAATAATAATAATAATAAAAATCAGCACAATTACAATAGGGTTTCAGCACTTCGTGCTTGAACCCCTAATTAAAGCTGCAAGCAGCATTTATCGGGGTTCAAGCATTTAAGGCCTTTAAGGCATTTAAGCATTCAAGACATTAAGATTTATTTAGAAAGCTTTTAACCACTGAAATAATAGATTGAAAAGTCCATTTACAGCCAATACAGGCAATTTACCATTGCTTTTTAACAGTTATAGCGCCAACTATCATCCGATCTACATACAATTTTGCATGCTTATTTAGAATGTTATGGCACATATGCTCACCAATTTTCGTGATGTTCTGAGTTTTTGTTTAGGATTTATAGGCTTTTGTTTGCATTTTGCCACGCCCATTTTCTTTATGACCCAATTATACCCATGCGAAAAATGCAAAAGTTCAACTTTTTTTGATAATTATTGATCTAAAGAGTCCAGAGAATTGTCCTAGACTCGTTTGGTTCCGATCGGGCAAAAAACCAGGGACTAGTTCGCAAAAGTAGGTTTTTAACATATTCGTGAATAATTAATAAACTGTTTGATTGACAGCAATGGTTCTAGAGGCAAAGTTGTTCAGCATGAGCAGGTCTATCAAATGATATGCATTTTGTGATGATAAGTGTAACACCACGTGATTACAGAGCCATAAAACTCGTTAGCGCCAACTAGTGGCCGATTTCTTTCAAAATTGTTACAGACCTCTAGGGCCATGAGTCGAACATGCCCACCGAGTTTTGTTCCGATCGGCCTCCGTTAACCTTGTCTAATAGGTGCTCAAACTTCATTGGCCGATGGCGGCCATGTTTTTTGAGATACACCAATGTCCTCATAGATATACATGACAGCTTGGACCAAGACACTGCATACCAATTTTCAAGTCAATCGGACTAACGGTCAGGTGGTTACAGCCTGATTTATGTTTTTTTCATGTTATAGCGCCACCATGTGGCCAATCGCCGCAATCTTTTTACTATGACCTCAGATTGACCTCTTACACAGGTGTACCGAGTTTGGTGAATATACCTCATTTACTTCTGGAGTTATAGCCATTTTAGTAAAATAGGCTCCGCCTTCTTCAAACATTTTGGCGCCCCTTAGCGACCGTCAATCGAAATTTCAACTTTTTTTCGATAATTATTGATATTCTGACTCCAGAGAACATTTCTGCACTGGTTTGGTTCCGATCGGACACAAAACCAGGGACTAGTTCGCAAAAGTAGGTTTTGGACATAATTCAAAATTGCGGAAAATTTGCATACCGGAAATGAAATCCTTGAGGCCTTTTTTGTTCGGCTTGACCCAAGGATTCCAATGATATAAGACACTTGAGTCTGTGACAAACGGTTAATGAGATTTAAGCAAAAATATGATTTTTTTTTGTTTTTTGCACTGTAGCGCCACCTATGGGCCAATCGGGGTCATATTTTGATAACCTCTCCTCGATTTTTGTACTACCATCTGGCAAAGTTTCAAGTCTCTAGCACTTACGGTTTGGGCTGCACGATGCGTTTTACGGCAGAAGAAAAATAATAATAATTAAAGCTGCAAGCAGCATTTATCGGGGTTCAAGCATTTAAGGCCTTTAAGGCATTTAAGCATTCAAGACATTAAGATTTATTTAGAAAGCTTTTAACCACTGAAATAATAGATTGAAAAGTCCATTTACAGCCAATACAGGCAATTTACCATTGCTTTTTAACAGTTATAGCGCCAACTATCATCCGATCTACATACAATTTTGCATGCTTATTTAGAATGTTATGGCACATATGCTCACCAATTTTCGTGATGTTCTGAGTTTTTGTTTAGGATTTATAGGCTTTTGTTTGCATTTTGCCACGCCCATTTTCTTTATGACCCAATTATACCCATGCGAAAAATGCAAAAGTTCAACTTTTTTTGATAATTATTGATCTAAAGATTCCAGAGAATTGTCCTAGACTCGTTTGGTTCCGATCGGGCAAAAAACCAGGGACTAGTTCGCAAAAGTAGGTTTTTAACATATTCGTGAATAATTAATAAACTGTTTGATTGACAGCAATGGTTCTAGAGGCAAAGTTGTTCAGCATGAGCAGGTCTATCAAATGATATGCATTTTGTGATGATAAGTGTAACACCACGTGATTACAGAGCCATAAAACTCGTTAGCGCCAACTAGTGGCCGATTTCTTTCAAAATTGTTACAGACCTCTAGGGCCATGAGTCGAACATGCCCACCGAGTTTTGTTCCGATCGGCCTCCGTTAACCTTGTCTAATAGGTGCTCAAACTTCATTGGCCGATGGCGGCCATGTTTTTTGAGATACACCAATGTCCTCATAGATATACATGACAGCTTGGACCAAGACACTGCATACCAATTTTCAAGTCAATCGGACTAACGGTCAGGTGGTTACAGCCTGATTTATGTTTTTTTCATGTTATAGCGCCACCATGTGGCCAATCGCCGCAATCTTTTTACTATGACCTCAGATTGACCTCTTACACAGGTGTACCGAGTTTGGTGAATATACCTCATTTACTTCTGGAGTTATAGCTATTTTAGTAAAATAGGCTCCGCCTTCTTCAAACATTTTGGCGCCCCTTAGCGACCGTCAATCGAAATTTCAACTTTTTTTCGATAATTATTGATATTCTGACTCCAGAGAACATTTCTGCACTGGTTTGGTTCCGATCGGACACAAAACCAGGGACTAGTTCGCAAAAGTAGGTTTTGGACATAATTCAAAATGGCGGAAAATTTGCATACCGGAAATGAAATCCTTGAGGCCTTTTTTGTTCGGCTTGACCCAAGGATTCCAATGATATAAGACACTTGAGTCTGTGACAAACGGTTAATGAGATTTAAGCAAAAATATGATTTTTTTTTGTTTTTTGCACTGTAGCGCCACCTATGGGCCAATCGGGGTCATATTTTGATAACCTCTCCTCGATTTTTGTACTACCATCTGGCAAAGTTTCAAGTCTCTAGCACTTACGGTTTGGGCTGCACGATGCGTTTTACGGCAGAAGAAAAATAATAATAATAAAAATCAGTACAATTACAATAGGGTTTCAGCACTTCGTGCTTGAACCCCTAATAAAAATCAGTACAATTACAATAGGGTTTCAGCACTTCGTGCTTGAACCCCTAATAAAAATCAGCACAATTACAATAGGGTTTCAGCATTTCATGCTTGAACCCCTAATAAGAGGAGACGTTTTGGACAGTTATAGCGCCACCTATGGTCCGATCTTCACGAAACTTGGCATGCTTCTTCACCATGTTCTGACACATCTGCTCATCGATTTTTGTGAAGTTTGGGGTTTTCCCTTAGGTTGTATAGGCTTTTGAGTGTTTTTTTGTCCCACCCCTTTCCTAAACGACCCTGTTACAGCCAGGCCAATGCAAAAGTTCAACTTTTTTTTGATAATTATGGATCTAGAGACTCCAGAGAACTGTGCTAGACTGGTCTGGTTCCGATTGGGCCAAAAACCTAGGACTAGTTCGCAAAAGTAGGTTTTGCACTAAATTGCCCATAGAAATTTTTTGCTCGTAGAGCAATTTGGAGATAGCCATTTTGTCCGTCTGGATCCAGGGATCACAGTGATGCTAAAATTGAGACTCTAGGACAAACTGTCTAGGAGTTATGATCAATTTAGTAAATGTGGTCATTATAGCGCCACCTATGGGCCAATCGGGGTCATATTTTGATAGGTTCTCCCCAAATTGAGGACTACCATTTGGCCAAGTTTCAAGGTTCCAGCTCTTACGGTTTGGGCTGCACGATGCGTTTTAGGGCGGAATAATAATAATAATAATAATAATAAAAATCAGCACAATTACAATAGGGTTTCAGCATTTCATGCTTGAACCCCTAATAAGAGGAGACGTTTTGGACAGTTATAGCGCCACCTATGGTCCGATCTTCACGAAACTTGGCATGCTTCTTCACCATGTTCTGACACATCTGCTCATCGATTTTTGTGAAGTTTGGGGTTTTCCCTTAGGTTGTATAGGCTTTTGAGTGTTTTTTTGTCCCACCCCTTTCCTAAACGACCCTGTTACAGCCAGGCCAATGCAAAAGTTCAACTTTTTTTTGATAATTATGGATCTAGAGACTCCAGAGAACTGTGCTAGACTGGTCTGGTTCCGATTGGGCCAAAAACCTAGGACTAGTTCGCAAAAGTAGGTTTTTCACTAAATTGCCCATAGAAATTTTTTTTTGCTCGTAGAGCAATTTGGAGATAGCCATTTTGTCCGTCTGGATCCAGGGATCACAGTGATGCTAAAATTGAGACTCTAGGACAAACTGTCTAGGAGTTATGATCAATTTAGTAAATGTGGTCATTATAGCGCCACCTATGGGCCAATCGGGGTCATATTTTGATAGGTTCTCCCCAAATTGAGGACTACCATTTGGCCAAGTTTCAAGGTTCCAGCTCTTACGGTTTGGGCTGCACGATGCGTTTTAGGGCGGAATAATAATAATAATAATAATAATTAAAGCTGCAAGCAGCATTTATCGGGGTTCAAGCTATTAAGGCCTTTAAGGGTTTTTAAGCACAAAAGCATCAAAAGTTATCAGGTTTTATTTAGCAAGCATGTAACCACTGACATAATAGATGGAAAAGACCATTTACAGCCAATACAGGCAATGTACCATAGGAAATATATGGTTTTAAAGCTTTTTAACAGTTATAGCGCCACCTATGGTCCGATCTCCATAAAATTTGGCATGCTTGTTAATGATGTTATGTCACATATGCTCACCAATTTTTGTGAGGTTCTGAGTTTTCATTTAGGATTTATAGGCTTTTTAGTGTATTTTGCTACGCCCATTTTATAAATGACCCTATTACAGCCATCCAAATGCAAAAGTTTAACTTTTTTTTGATAGTTTTTGATCTAGAGAGTCCAGAGAATTGTCCTAGACTGGTCTGGTTCCAATCGTGCGAAAAACCTAGGACTAGTTCGCAAAAGTAGGTTTTTAACATGTTTGCAAATATTTAATGAACGGTTTGATTGACAGCAATGGTCCTTGAGGCAAAGTTGTTCAGGATGAGGAGATCTATCAAATGATATGCATATTGTGTGGATATTTGTAACACCACGTGATTACAGAGCCGTAAAACTCGTTAGCGCCAACTAGTGGCCGATTTCTTTCAAAATTCTTACAGACCTTTAGGGCCATGAGCCGAACATGCCCATTGAGTTTCGTTCCGATCGGCCTCCGTTAACCTTGTCTAATAGGTGCTCAAACTTCGTTGGCCGATGGCGGCCATGTTTTTAGAGATACGCCAATGTCCTCATACACATACATGGCACCTTGGACCAAGACACTGCATACCAATTTTCAAGTCAATCGGACTAACGGTCAGGTGGTTATAGCCTGTTTTATGTTTTTTTCATTTTATAGCGCCACCATGAGGCCAATCGTCGCGATTTTTTTACTGTGACCCCAGAGTAAGCTCATACACATGTGTACCAAGTTTGGTGAAGATACCTCATTTACATCGGGAGTTATAGCCATTTTAGTAAAATAGGCCCCTCCCACAACGTACGTTTTGGCGCCCCTTAGCGACCGTGAATCGAAATTTCCACTTTTTTTCGATAATTATTGATATTCAGTCTCCAGAGAACATTTCTGCACTAGTTTGGTTCCAATCGGGCAAAAAACCAGGGACTAGTTCGCAAAAGTAGATTTTTGACAAAATTCAAAATGGCGGAAAATCTATCATGGCGGAAATAAAATCGGAGATATACGTTTTGTTCGTCAGGCGTCCAGCTTTCCAATGATATAAGACACTTGAGTCTACGACATACGGTCTAGGAGTTATGAGCAGTTTCGCGCTTTTGGTTGTTATAGCGCCACCTATGGGCCAATCGGGGTCATAATCTCTGAACCTTTCCTCGATTTTTGTACTACCATCTGTCAAAGTTTCAAAGTTCCAGCTCTTACGGTTTGGGCTGCACGATGCGTTTTACGGCGGAATAATAATAATAATAATAATAATTAAAGCTGCAAGCAGCATTTATCGGGGTTCAAGCATTTAAGGCCTTTAAGGCATTTAAGCATTCAAGACATTAAGATTTATTTAGAAAGCTTTTAACCACTGAAATAATAGATTGAAAAGTCCATTTACAGCCAATACAGGCAATTTACCATTGCTTTTTAACAGTTATAGCGCCAACTATCATCCGATCTACATACAATTTTGCATGCTTATTTAGAATGTTATGGCACATATGCTCACCAATTTTCGTGATGTTCTGAGTTTTTGTTTAGGATTTATAGGCTTTTGTTTGCATTTTGCCACGCCCATTTTCTTTATGACCCAATTATACCCATGCGAAAAATGCAAAAGTTCAACTTTTTTTGATAATTATTGATCTAAAGAGTCCAGAGAATTGTCCTAGACTCGTTTGGTTCCGATCGGGCAAAAAATCAGGGACTAGTTCGCAAAAGTAGGTTTTTAACATATTCGTGAATAATTAATAAACTGTTTGATTGACAGCAATGGTTCTAGAGGCAAAGTTGTTCAGCATGAGCAGGTCTATCAAATGATATGCATTTTGTGATGATAAGTGTAACACCACGTGATTACAGAGCCATAAAACTCGTTAGCGCCAACTAGTGGCCGATTTCTTTCAAAATTGTTACAGACCTCTAGGGCCATGAGTCGAACATGCCCACCGAGTTTTGTTCCGATCGGCCTCCGTTAACCTTGTCTAATAGGTGCTCAAACTTCATTGGCCGATGGCGGCCATGTTTTTTGAGATACACCAATGTCCTCATAGATATACATGACAGCTTGGACCAAGACACTGCATACCAATTTTCAAGTCAATCGGACTAACGGTCAGGTGGTTACAGCCTGATTTATGTTTTTTTCATGTTATAGCGCCACCATGTGGCCAATCGCCGCAATCTTTTTACTATGACCTCAGATTGACCTCTTACACAGGTGTACCGAGTTTGGTGAATATACCTCATTTACTTCTGGAGTTATAGCCATTTTAGTAAAATAGGCTCCGCCTTCTTCAAACATTTTGGCGCCCCTTAGCGACCGTCAATCGAAATTTCAACTTTTTTTCGATAATTATTGATATTCTGACTCCAGAGAACATTTCTGCACTGGTTTGGTTCCGATCGGACACAAAACCAGGGACTAGTTCGCAAAAGTAGGTTTTGGACATAATTCAAAATGGCGGAAAATTTGCATACCGGAAATGAAATCCTTGAGGCCTTTTTTGTTCGGCTTGACCCAAGGATTCCAATGATATAAGACACTTGAGTCTGTGACAAACGGTTAATGAGATTTAAGCAAAAATATGATTTTTTTTGGTTTTTTGCACTGTAGCGCCACCTATGGGCCAATCGGGGTCATATTTTGATAACCTCTCCTCGATTTTTGTACTACCATCTGGCAAAGTTTCAAGTCTCTAGCACTTACGGTTTGGGCTGCACGATGCGTTTTACGGCAGAAGAAAAATAATAATAATTAAAGCTGCAAGCAGCATTTATCGGGGTTCAAGCATTTAAGGCCTTTAAGGCATTTAAGCATTCAAGACATTAAGATTTATTTAGAAAGCTTTTAACCACTGAAATAATAGATTGAAAAGTCCATTTACAGCCAATACAGGCAATTTACCATTGCTTTTTAACAGTTATAGCGCCAACTATCATCCGATCTACATACAATTTTGCATGCTTATTTAGAATGTTATGGCACATATGCTCACCAATTTTCGTGATGTTCTGAGTTTTTGTTTAGGATTTATAGGCTTTTGTTTGCATTTTGCCACGCCCATTTTCTTTATGACCCAATTATACCCATGCGAAAAATGCAAAAGTTCAACTTTTTTTGATAATTATTGATCTAAAGAGTCCAGAGAATTGTCCTAGACTCGTTTGGTTCCGATCGGGCAAAAAATCAGGGACTAGTTCGCAAAAGTAGGTTTTTAACATATTCGTGAATAATTAATAAACTGTTTGATTGACAGCAATGGTTCTAGAGGCAAAGTTGTTCAGCATGAGCAGGTCTATCAAATGATATGCATTTTGTGATGATAAGTGTAACACCACGTGATTACAGAGCCATAAAACTCGTTAGCGCCAACTAGTGGCCGATTTCTTTCAAAATTGTTACAGACCTCTAGGGCCATGAGTCGAACATGCCCACCGAGTTTTGTTCCGATCGGCCTCCGTTAACCTTGTCTAATAGGTGCTCAAACTTCATTGGCCGATGGCGGCCATGTTTTTTGAGATACACCAATGTCCTCATAGATATACATGACAGCTTGGACCAAGACACTGCATACCAATTTTCAAGTCAATCGGACTAACGGTCAGGTGGTTACAGCCTGATTTATGTTTTTTTCATGTTATAGCGCCACCATGTGGCCAATCGCCGCAATCTTTTTACTATGACCTCAGATTGACCTCTTACACAGGTGTACCGAGTTTGGTGAATATACCTCATTTACTTCTGGAGTTATAGCCATTTTAGTAAAATAGGCTCCGCCTTCTTCAAACATTTTGGCGCCCCTTAGCGACCGTCAATCGAAATTTCAACTTTTTTTCGATAATTATTGATATTCTGACTCCAGAGAACATTTCTGCACTGGTTTGGTTCCGATCGGACACAAAACCAGGGACTAGTTCGCAAAAGTAGGTTTTGGACATAATTCAAAATGGCGGAAAATTTGCATACCGGAAATGAAATCCTTGAGGCCTTTTTTGTTCGGCTTGACCCAAGGATTCCAATGATATAAGACACTTGAGTCTGTGACAAACGGTTAATGAGATTTAAGCAAAAATATGATTTTTTTTGTTTTTTTGCACTGTAGCGCCACCTATGGGCCAATCGGGGTCATATTTTGATAACCTCTCCTCGATTTTTGTACTACCATCTGGCAAAGTTTCAAGTCTCTAGCACTTACGGTTTGGGCTGCACGATGCGTTTTACGGCAGAAGAAAAATAATAATAATTAAAGCTGCAAGCAGCATTTATCGGGGTTCAAGCAGTTAAGGCCTTTAAGGCATTTAAGCACAAAAGCATCAAAAGTTATTAAGATTTATTTAGCAAGCTTGTAACCACTGACATAATAGATGGAAAAGACCATTTACAGCCAATACAGGCAATTTACCATGGGATATATATGGTTTTAAAGCTTTTTAACAGTTATAGCGCCAGCTATGGTCCGATCTCCATAAAATTGTTTACTGTGACCTCAAATTGAACCCATACACATGTGTACTGAGTTTGGTGAAGATATCTCATTTACTTCTTGAGTTATAGCCATTTTAGTAAAATAGGCTCCTCCCACAACAATTTAGCACATTCTAGTATTATTTACTATGATTCTAGCATGATTTGCCATATTCTAGCATAATTTACCATGATATACTACATTCTAGTATGATTTACCATTGTTTACTGTGATTCTAGCATGGATTACCATAGTTTATCATGATTTATCATAGTTTACAATGATTTATCATAGTTTACCATGATTTACCCTGTTCTAGCATAGTTTACCATGATTTACCATGTTCTAGCATGATTTACCATGATATACCACATTATAACATGATTTACCATAGTTTATTATGATTTATCATGGCTTACCATGATTTACCCTGTTCTAGCATAGTTTACCATGATTTACCATGTTCTAGCATGATGTACCATGATATACCATGTTCTAGAATGATGTACCAGGATTGTAGAATGATTTACCTTGATACACCACATTCTAGTATTATTTATGATTTCCATGTTTTTAGTGTGATTTAACCATGATTTACCACATTGCTAGCAATTCTGTGAAGTATCAGTAAAAATGAAGTGATAAACTCTGACAAAATATGATTGTGCTACAATAGTAATTGTTATATAAGTGATTTTTTAGTGTTTTATTGTTATATAAGTGATTTTTAGTGTCTAATGAATGCAAAAGCATATGTGAGTAGACTTCATTAATAAGTAAAATGGCCAGCAGAGGGCAGTAGAAGACCACATATTGGCTCACTTTCACTTTAAACTTCTTGATTTTCACCATTTTTCTGCACTAAAGCAAACCAGTTTTTCCATTTTAACTCCATAATGCATGTTTACACACACACACACACACACACACACACACAAAGACAAGTGTTGTTGTTTTTTCAATGCTATTGGGATGTCATTATGAATGGTCTATAAACATTTCACAAAGTCTTTGTAAGCTATTAATCAGATGATTCAGAATTTATTCAGAAACCTAAGACTACACACACACATTATGTTGTAGATGCAGACATTTGAAATGTATGATGTGATCAAACTGTCAATACTAATACTTTAACAGATGGATTTTGACTAAATGTAATTGTAAATGTTAAAATAGTGATTTTATAAAGTCTAAATATAAATTATAGAACAATATGACAAAATGACTATTTTGAACAGCAGGGGGCAGTAAAATACCACTTATTGGCTTAACATGCCATTATAATCATATCATTTTCACCTTTTTAACTGTTATAGAGGCAAATTTTGTCTGATCTGTCTGAAAATTTTCATGCATGTTCAGAGTGATATTTCACATGTTCTGACTTGTTTTTAAGAAGGTCTGAGTCATTCATTAAAGAGATATAGGCTTTCGGGGACACTTGGTAAAGGCTACATTTTGAAGTGACCCTATTATAGCTATCCAAATGAAGTAGTTCAACTTTTTCTGACAATTATTGATCTAGTGAGTCCAGAGAATTGTATTGCACTAGTTTTGAACATTATGATATGAAAATTATATGATCAGAGATGGAAAAGACCATTTACAGCCAATACAGGCAACATACCATAGGAAATATATGGTTTTAAAGCTTTTTAACAGTTATAGCGCCACCTATCGTCCGATCTCCATAAAATTTTGCATGCTTGTTAATGATGTTATGACACATAGGCTGACCAATTTTTGTGAAGTTCTGAGTTTTCTTTTAGGATTTATAGGCTTTTGAGTGTATTTTGCCACACCCATTTTATAAATGACCCTATTACAGCCATACAAATGCAAAAGTTCAACTTGTTTTTGATAATTATTGATCTAGAGAGTCCAGAGAATTGTCCTAGACTGGTCTGGTTCCGATCGGGCGAAAAACCTAGGACTAGTTCGCAAAAGTAGGTTTTAGACATATTCGTGAATATTTAATGAACGGTTTGATTGACAGCAATGGTTCTTGAGGCAAAGTTGTTCAGCATGAGCAGATCTATCAAATGATATGCATATTGTGTGAATGAGTGTAACACCACGTGATTACAGAGCCATAAAACTCGTTAGCGCCAACTAGTGGCCGATTTCTTTCAAAATTCTTACAGACCTCTATGGCCATGAGACGAACATGCCCATCGAGTTTCGTTCCGATCGGCCTCCGTTAACCTTGTCTAATCGGTGCTCAAACTTCGTTGGCCGATGGCGGCCATGTTTTTTGAGATACGCCAATGTCCTCATACACATACATGGCACCTTGGACCAAGACACTGCATACCAATTTTCAAGTCAATCGGACTAACGGTCAGGTGGTTATAGCCTGTTTTATGTTTTTTTCATGTTATAGCGCCACCATGTGGCCAATCGCCGCGATTTTTTTACCGTGACCTCAGATTGACCTCTTACACATGTGTACCAAGTTTGGTTAAAATACCTCTTTTACTTCTGGAGTTATAGCCATTTTAGTAAAATAGGCTCCTCCCACAACGTTAATTTTGCACCCCCTAGCGACCGTGAATCGAAATTTCAACTTTTTTTCGATAATTATTGATCTTCAGACTCCAGAGAACAATTCTGCACTGGTTTGGTTCCGATCGGGCGAAAAACCAGGGACTAGTTCGCAAAAGTAGATTTTCGACAAAATTCAAAATGGCGGAAAATCTATCATGGCGGAAATAAAATCGGAGATATACGTTTTGTTCGTCAGGCGTCCAGCTTTCCAATGATATAAGACACTTGAGTCTAGGACTTACGGTCTAGGAGTTATGAGCAGTTTCGCGCTTTTGGTTGCTATAGCGCCACCTATGGGCCAATCGGGGTCATAATTTAATAACCTCTCCTCGATTTTTGTACTACCATATGGCAAAGTTTCAAAGCTCTAGCCCTTACGGTTTGGGCTGCACGATGCGTTTTACGGCGGAATAATAATAATAATAATAATAAAAATCAGCACAATTACAATAGGGTTTCAGCACTTCGTGCTTGAACCCCTAATTAAAGCTGCAAGCAGCATTTATCGGGGTTCAAGCATTTAAGGCCTTTAAGGCATTTAAGCATTCAAGACATTAAGATTTATTTAGAAAGCTTTTAACCACTGAAATAATAGATTGAAAAGTCCATTTACAGCCAATACAGGCAATTTACCATTGCTTTTTAACAGTTATAGCGCCAACTATCATCCGATCTACATACAATTTTGCATGCTTATTTAGAATGTTATGGCACATATGCTCACCAATTTTCGTGATGTTCTGAGTTTTTGTTTAGGATTTATAGGCTTTTGTTTGCATTTTGCCACGCCCATTTTCTTTATGACCCAATTATACCCATGCGAAAAATGCAAAAGTTCAACTTTTTTTGATAATTATTGATCTAAAGAGTCCAGAGAATTGTCCTAGACTCGTTTGGTTCCGATCGGGCAAAAAACCAGGGACTAGTTCGCAAAAGTAGGTTTTTAACATATTCGTGAATAATTAATAAACTGTTTGATTGACAGCAATGGTTCTAGAGGCAAAGTTGTTCAGCATGAGCAGGTCTATCAAATGATATGCATTTTGTGATGATAAGTGTAACACCACGTGATTACAGAGCCATAAAACTCGTTAGCGCCAACTAGTGGCCGATTTCTTTCAAAATTGTTACAGACCTCTAGGGCCATGAGTCGAACATGCCCACCGAGTTTTGTTCCGATCGGCCTCCGTTAACCTTGTCTAATAGGTGCTCAAACTTCATTGGCCGATGGCGGCCATGTTTTTTGAGATACACCAATGTCCTCATAGATATACATGACAGCTTGGACCAAGACACTGCATACCAATTTTCAAGTCAATCGGACTAACGGTCAGGTGGTTACAGCCTGATTTATGTTTTTTTCATGTTATAGCGCCACCATGTGGCCAATCGCCGCAATCTTTTTACTATGACCTCAGATTGACCTCTTACACAGGTGTACCGAGTTTGGTGAATATACCTCATTTACTTCTGGAGTTATAGCCATTTTAGTAAAATAGGCTCCGCCTTCTTCAAACATTTTGGCGCCCCTTAGCGACCGTCAATCGAAATTTCAACTTTTTTTCGATAATTATTGATATTCTGACTCCAGAGAACATTTCTGCACTGGTTTGGTTCCGATCGGACACAAAACCAGGGACTAGTTCGCAAAAGTAGGTTTTGGACATAATTCAAAATTGCGGAAAATTTGCATACCGGAAATGAAATCCTTGAGGCCTTTTTTGTTCGGCTTGACCCAAGGATTCCAATGATATAAGACACTTGAGTCTGTGACAAACGGTTAATGAGATTTAAGCAAAAATATGATTTTTTTTTGTTTTTTGCACTGTAGCGCCACCTATGGGCCAATCGGGGTCATATTTTGATAACCTCTCCTCGATTTTTGTACTACCATCTGGCAAAGTTTCAAGTCTCTAGCACTTACGGTTTGGGCTGCACGATGCGTTTTACGGCAGAAGAAAAATAATAATAATTAAAGCTGCAAGCAGCATTTATCGGGGTTCAAGCATTTAAGGCCTTTAAGGCATTTAAGCATTCAAGACATTAAGATTTATTTAGAAAGCTTTTAACCACTGAAATAATAGATTGAAAAGTCCATTTACAGCCAATACAGGCAATTTACCATTGCTTTTTAACAGTTATAGCGCCAACTATCATCCGATCTACATACAATTTTGCATGCTTATTTAGAATGTTATGGCACATATGCTCACCAATTTTCGTGATGTTCTGAGTTTTTGTTTAGGATTTATAGGCTTTTGTTTGCATTTTGCCACGCCCATTTTCTTTATGACCCAATTATACCCATGCGAAAAATGCAAAAGTTCAACTTTTTTTGATAATTATTGATCTAAAGATTCCAGAGAATTGTCCTAGACTCGTTTGGTTCCGATCGGGCAAAAAACCAGGGACTAGTTCGCAAAAGTAGGTTTTTAACATATTCGTGAATAATTAATAAACTGTTTGATTGACAGCAATGGTTCTAGAGGCAAAGTTGTTCAGCATGAGCAGGTCTATCAAATGATATGCATTTTGTGATGATAAGTGTAACACCACGTGATTACAGAGCCATAAAACTCGTTAGCGCCAACTAGTGGCCGATTTCTTTCAAAATTGTTACAGACCTCTAGGGCCATGAGTCGAACATGCCCACCGAGTTTTGTTCCGATCGGCCTCCGTTAACCTTGTCTAATAGGTGCTCAAACTTCATTGGCCGATGGCGGCCATGTTTTTTGAGATACACCAATGTCCTCATAGATATACATGACAGCTTGGACCAAGACACTGCATACCAATTTTCAAGTCAATCGGACTAACGGTCAGGTGGTTACAGCCTGATTTATGTTTTTTTCATGTTATAGCGCCACCATGTGGCCAATCGCCGCAATCTTTTTACTATGACCTCAGATTGACCTCTTACACAGGTGTACCGAGTTTGGTGAATATACCTCATTTACTTCTGGAGTTATAGCTATTTTAGTAAAATAGGCTCCGCCTTCTTCAAACATTTTGGCGCCCCTTAGCGACCGTCAATCGAAATTTCAACTTTTTTTCGATAATTATTGATATTCTGACTCCAGAGAACATTTCTGCACTGGTTTGGTTCCGATCGGACACAAAACCAGGGACTAGTTCGCAAAAGTAGGTTTTGGACATAATTCAAAATGGCGGAAAATTTGCATACCGGAAATGAAATCCTTGAGGCCTTTTTTGTTCGGCTTGACCCAAGGATTCCAATGATATAAGACACTTGAGTCTGTGACAAACGGTTAATGAGATTTAAGCAAAAATATGATTTTTTTTTGTTTTTTGCACTGTAGCGCCACCTATGGGCCAATCGGGGTCATATTTTGATAACCTCTCCTCGATTTTTGTACTACCATCTGGCAAAGTTTCAAGTCTCTAGCACTTACGGTTTGGGCTGCACGATGCGTTTTACGGCAGAAGAAAAATAATAATAATAAAAATCAGTACAATTACAATAGGGTTTCAGCACTTCGTGCTTGAACCCCTAATAAAAATCAGTACAATTACAATAGGGTTTCAGCACTTCGTGCTTGAACCCCTAATAAAAATCAGCACAATTACAATAGGGTTTCAGCATTTCATGCTTGAACCCCTAATAAGAGGAGACGTTTTGGACAGTTATAGCGCCACCTATGGTCCGATCTTCACGAAACTTGGCATGCTTCTTCACCATGTTCTGACACATCTGCTCATCGATTTTTGTGAAGTTTGGGGTTTTCCCTTAGGTTGTATAGGCTTTTGAGTGTTTTTTTGTCCCACCCCTTTCCTAAACGACCCTGTTACAGCCAGGCCAATGCAAAAGTTCAACTTTTTTTTGATAATTATGGATCTAGAGACTCCAGAGAACTGTGCTAGACTGGTCTGGTTCCGATTGGGCCAAAAACCTAGGACTAGTTCGCAAAAGTAGGTTTTGCACTAAATTGCCCATAGAAATTTTTTGCTCGTAGAGCAATTTGGAGATAGCCATTTTGTCCGTCTGGATCCAGGGATCACAGTGATGCTAAAATTGAGACTCTAGGACAAACTGTCTAGGAGTTATGATCAATTTAGTAAATGTGGTCATTATAGCGCCACCTATGGGCCAATCGGGGTCATATTTTGATAGGTTCTCCCCAAATTGAGGACTACCATTTGGCCAAGTTTCAAGGTTCCAGCTCTTACGGTTTGGGCTGCACGATGCGTTTTAGGGCGGAATAATAATAATAATAATAATAATAAAAATCAGCACAATTACAATAGGGTTTCAGCATTTCATGCTTGAACCCCTAATAAGAGGAGACGTTTTGGACAGTTATAGCGCCACCTATGGTCCGATCTTCACGAAACTTGGCATGCTTCTTCACCATGTTCTGACACATCTGCTCATCGATTTTTGTGAAGTTTGGGGTTTTCCCTTAGGTTGTATAGGCTTTTGAGTGTTTTTTTGTCCCACCCCTTTCCTAAACGACCCTGTTACAGCCAGGCCAATGCAAAAGTTCAACTTTTTTTTGATAATTATGGATCTAGAGACTCCAGAGAACTGTGCTAGACTGGTCTGGTTCCGATTGGGCCAAAAACCTAGGACTAGTTCGCAAAAGTAGGTTTTTCACTAAATTGCCCATAGAAATTTTTTTTTGCTCGTAGAGCAATTTGGAGATAGCCATTTTGTCCGTCTGGATCCAGGGATCACAGTGATGCTAAAATTGAGACTCTAGGACAAACTGTCTAGGAGTTATGATCAATTTAGTAAATGTGGTCATTATAGCGCCACCTATGGGCCAATCGGGGTCATATTTTGATAGGTTCTCCCCAAATTGAGGACTACCATTTGGCCAAGTTTCAAGGTTCCAGCTCTTACGGTTTGGGCTGCACGATGCGTTTTAGGGCGGAATAATAATAATAATAATAATAATTAAAGCTGCAAGCAGCATTTATCGGGGTTCAAGCTATTAAGGCCTTTAAGGGTTTTTAAGCACAAAAGCATCAAAAGTTATCAGGTTTTATTTAGCAAGCATGTAACCACTGACATAATAGATGGAAAAGACCATTTACAGCCAATACAGGCAATGTACCATAGGAAATATATGGTTTTAAAGCTTTTTAACAGTTATAGCGCCACCTATGGTCCGATCTCCATAAAATTTGGCATGCTTGTTAATGATGTTATGTCACATATGCTCACCAATTTTTGTGAGGTTCTGAGTTTTCATTTAGGATTTATAGGCTTTTTAGTGTATTTTGCTACGCCCATTTTATAAATGACCCTATTACAGCCATCCAAATGCAAAAGTTTAACTTTTTTTTGATAGTTTTTGATCTAGAGAGTCCAGAGAATTGTCCTAGACTGGTCTGGTTCCAATCGTGCGAAAAACCTAGGACTAGTTCGCAAAAGTAGGTTTTTAACATGTTTGCAAATATTTAATGAACGGTTTGATTGACAGCAATGGTCCTTGAGGCAAAGTTGTTCAGGATGAGGAGATCTATCAAATGATATGCATATTGTGTGGATATTTGTAACACCACGTGATTACAGAGCTGTAAAACTCGTTAGCGCCAACTAGTGGCCGATTTCTTTCAAAATTGTTACAGACCTCTATGGCCTTGAGTCGAACATGCCCATCGAGTTTCGTTCCGATCGGCCTCCGTTAACCTTGTCTAATAGGTGCTCAAACTTCATTGGCCGATGGTGGCCATGTTTTTCGAGATACGCCAATGTCCTCATACACATACATGGCACCTTGGACCAAGACACTGCATGCCAATTTTCAAGTCAATCGGACTAATGGTCAGGTGGTTATAGCCTGTTTTATGTTTTTTTCATGTTATAGCGCCACCATGTGGCCAATCGCCGCGGTTTTTTTACTGTGACCTCAGATTGACCTCTTACACATGTGTACCAAGTTTGGTGAAGATACCTCATTTACTTCTGGAGTTATAGCCATTTTAGTAAAATAGGCCCCTCCCACAACATACGTTTTGGCGGCCTTACCGTCCGTGAGTCGAAATTTCAACTTTTTTTCGATAGTTTTTGATAATCAGACTCTAGAGAACATTTCTGCACTGGTTTGGTTCCGATCGGGCGAAAAACCTAGGACTAGTTCGCAAAAGTATGTTTTTGACAAAATTCAAAATGGCGGAAAATCTATCATGGCGGAAATGAAATCGGAGATATACGTTTTGTTCGTCAGGCGTCCAGCTTTCCAATGATATAAGACACTTGAGTCTACGTCATACGGTCTAGTAGTTATGAGCAGTTTCGCACTTTTGGTTGCTATAGCGCCACCTATGGGCCAATCGGGGTCATACTTTGATAGGTTCTCCCCAAATTGAGGACTACCATTTGGCCAAGTTTCAAGGTTCCAGCTCTTACGGTTTGGTCTGCACGATGCGTTTTAGGGGAAAATAATAATAATAATAATAATAATAATAATAAAAATCAGTACAATTACAATAGGGTTTCAGCACTTCGTGCTTGAACCCCTAATAAAAATCAGCACAATTACAATAGGGTTTCAGCATTTCATGCTTGAACCCCTAATAAGAGGAGACGTTTTGGACAGTTATAGCGCCACCTATGGTCCGATCTTCACGAAACTTGGCATGCTTCTTCACCATGTTCTGACACATCTGCTCATCGATTTTTGTGAAGTTTGGGGTTTTCCCTTAGGTTGTATAGGCTTTTGAGTGTTTTTTTGTCCCACCCCTTTCCTAAACGACCCTGTTACAGCCAGGCCAATGCAAAAGTTCAACTTTTTTTTGATAATTATGGATCTAGAGACTCCAGAGAACTGTGCTAGACTGGTCTGGTTCCGATTGGGCCAAAAACCTAGGACTAGTTCGCAAAAGTAGGTTTTTCACTAAATTGCCCATAGAAATTTTTTTTTGCTCGTAGAGCAATTTGGAGATAGCCATTTTGTCCGTCTGGATCCAGGGATCACAGTGATGCTAAAATTGAGACTCTAGGACAAACTGTCTAGGAGTTATGATCAATTTAGTAAATGTGGTCATTATAGCGCCACCTATGGGCCAATCGGGGTCATATTTTGATAGGTTCTCCCCAAATTGAGGACTACCATTTGGCCAAGTTTCAAGGTTCCAGCTCTTACGGTTTGGGCTGCACGATGCGTTTTAGGGCGGAATAATAATAATAATAATAATAATTAAAGCTGCAAGCAGCATTTATCGGGGTTCAAGCATTTAAGGCCTTTAAGGCATTTAAGCATTCAAGACATTAAGATTTATTTAGAAAGCTTTTAACCACTGAAATAATAGATTGAAAAGTCCATTTACAGCCAATACAGGCAATTTACCATTGCTTTTTAACAGTTATAGCGCCAACTATCATCCGATCTACATACAATTTTGCATGCTTATTTAGAATGTTATGGCACATATGCTCACCAATTTTCGTGATGTTCTGAGTTTTTGTTTAGGATTTATAGGCTTTTGTTTGCATTTTGCCACGCCCATTTTCTTTATGACCCAATTATACCCATGCGAAAAATGCAAAAGTTCAACTTTTTTTGATAATTATTGATCTAAAGAGTCCAGAGAATTGTCCTAGACTCGTTTGGTTCCGATCGGGCAAAAAACCAGGGACTAGTTCGCAAAAGTAGGTTTTTAACATATTCGTGAATAATTAATAAACTGTTTGATTGACAGCAATGGTTCTAGAGGCAAAGTTGTTCAGCATGAGCAGGTCTATCAAATGATATGCATTTTGTGATGATAAGTGTAACACCACGTGATTACAGAGCCATAAAACTCGTTAGCGCCAACTAGTGGCCGATTTCTTTCAAAATTGTTACAGACCTCTAGGGCCATGAGTCGAACATGCCCACCGAGTTTTGTTCCGATCGGCCTCCGTTAACCTTGTCTAATAGGTGCTCAAACTTCATTGGCCGATGGCGGCCATGTTTTTTGAGATACACCAATGTCCTCATAGATATACATGACAGCTTGGACCAAGACACTGCATACCAATTTTCAAGTCAATCGGACTAACGGTCAGGTGGTTACAGCCTGATTTATGTTTTTTTCATGTTATAGCGCCACCATGTGGCCAATCGCCGCAATCTTTTTACTATGACCTCAGATTGACCTCTTACACAGGTGTACCGAGTTTGGTGAATATACCTCATTTACTTCTGGAGTTAGAGCCATTTTAGTAAAATAGGCTCCGCCTTCTTCAAACATTTTGGCGCCCCTTAGCGACCGTCAATCGAAATTTCAACTTTTTTTCGATAATTATTGATATTCTGACTCCAGAGAACATTTCTGCACTGGTTTGGTTCCGATCGGACACAAAACCAGGGACTAGTTCGCAAAAGTAGGTTTTGGACATAATTCAAAATGGCGGAAAATTTGCATACCGGAAATGAAATCCTTGAGGCCTTTTTTGTTCGGCTTGACCCAAGGATTCCAATGATATAAGACACTTGAGTCTGTGACAAACGGTTAATGAGATTTAAGCAAAAATATGATTTTTTTTTGTTTTTTGCACTGTAGCGCCACCTATGGGCCAATCGGGGTCATATTTTGATAACCTCTCCTCGATTTTTGTACTACCATCTGGCAAAGTTTCAAGTCTCTAGCACTTACGGTTTGGGCTGCACGATGCGTTTTACGGCAGAAGAAAAATAATAATAATAAAAATCAGTACAATTACAATAGGGTTTCAGCACTTCGTGCTTGAACCCCTAATAAAAATCAGTACAATTACAATAGGGTTTCAGCACTTCGTGCTTGAACCCCTAATCAGTACAATTACAATAGGGTTTCAGCACTTCGTGCTTGAACCCCTAATTAAAGCTGCAAGCAGCATTTATCGGGGTTCAAGCATTTAAGGCCTTTAAGGCCTTTAAGCTCACAAGCATCAAAAGACATTAAGTTTTATTTAGCAAGCATTTAACAACTGTCATCATAGATGAAAAAGTCAATTTACAGCCAATACAGGCAGTTTACCATAGGAAATATATGGTTTTAAAGCGTTTTTACAGTTATAGCACCTTTTTCTAGCAGTTATAGCAGTCTTCTTACAGTCTTGCCTGATCTCCACCACTTTTATTAGTAGTACTCAAAGTGTGCCCATATATATGTGTCAAATTTGTTGTAAATATGTAATTTTGATAAGGAGTTTAGACAATTATATTCAGTGGCGTAACGAGCCAACACCGGGCCCTTAAGTAGGATTATCAAGGCGGGCCCCTTGATGACGCAATTGATGATATTGATGATGCAATGTCTGCAAGTAGGCTACCATGAATAGGGCAGGATATGATCATACACAGCATATAAGAGATGAGATGACTAACAAAATCAGGAGTAGCCTCACCAAAAACAAAAAAAAAAAAAAAAACAAAAAAAAACATGGTGTCAGCGCACGATAACACATTGTTAGGCCTAGGTCCAAATACATAAAAAAGATGCTCTCTTACATTATAGCGGGATTTTCCGGGCTTTCCTATGTGCAACTGCAAAGTTGTCGATTAGATCAGGATTGTGCGCATGGGCATTCTCAATTGACCCTTCGCAGGGAGTTTAAATGAGAGGCGATCTGACTAATCATAATCCGCCATTTTGTCCAACAAAGCAGTCAGGAGAGTTAGTAGATTAACATTGGAGGATTTCAATTTGAAAAACAAAGTGTACTGACGTCTTAGCACTTTAAAACAACATTCCTTATATGTTCATTTATTTATGTTTATTTTAATGCTATAAATTAACTAGAAGGAAGAGATGATCGGTTCACGAGCAGCTTTAACTGAGCCTCGAGTCTACAGCGATCTGTCAGACACATTAAAGAGTCACAAAACGGTATTTATTGTTTAAATGTCTCTAAAAAATGACTACATTTGAAAGGTGAGACTTTGTTTCATATCAAAAGTACTTGTCTGTCAGCGCGCAGTCTCCTCTCTGATCCGCAGTGTATTTTTCACTGCGTGAGAACTTGGTGTGGTGTGAGAGTGGCGTCGCTTGTCAGACATAGCAACAGTAACTAAAGTGGGCGGGTCTTTGCAAGCGGTCATTGACAGTATAGAGCTGGTAAGTCCCTTCCGCTAACCCCACTGGACCTCTAGGTTGAAAAATCGTCAATGCAAGTGAATGTGAGAAAATAATTGTTTTCTGGTCTCGTTTGAATTTTGCCATGAATGTGAACATATGTTGTCTGTGAATTTTTAATATAATTTTTCGTGTGAAGAATGCTACAATTTAGCGGGTAGAAGTTTGATATGGTTAGACTTTGTGTGAGAGCACTTTGTGGACTACAACTAGTTTTTACATCAGACGGGAATCTGAAGAAAGAACAGCCCATTTGGTTTGAATGGTGACATTTGGGTACAAAACACACAGGCATCTCGATCTGTCTCCATAGATTATCGCAGCATGAGCACCGTGATTTGACAAGTGGAAGGAAAAATGTGTTAACGGGTGACGTCACATAGGCGACATGTAGTCTTTCTCATTATGTCTTTTCCACAACTGCTAGCCAAAGAATCATACAAGATACTGTCAAACTCGTAACATGAAAAATTATATAAAAAATTTACAGACAACGTATGTTCACATTCATGGCACAATTCAAACTGGACCGGAAAAGAATTATTTTCTCACATTCACTTGCATTGACGATTTTTCAACCTAGAGGTCCAGTGGGGTTTTACGGATGGGCGGGACTTACTAGCTCTATGGACAGGGATTCGCCAGTCCCAATTCAAAACAAATTTCATCACAATCCATCAATTGTTCGTTTCAAACATGTGAGAGCATCAAACTGATCCATGGGTGAAATTGATTGGATTTAATTATTTTTTTTTTCAGTCCCTATCATAATTTTAACATTTTGGTGTTATTGTTTAGCTTTTTTTATTTTTTATGTCTCGATCGGACTAACGGCTTTGAAGATAACCACAATTTTTTAAAGCTCTAAATGACACTTACAAAAACCATAAGGCGAAACCAAGGGGCAACATTCTCATCTGAAAAATGAAGCCTACCCGGAAGTGCGAAAAACTGCAATACATCGAAAATCCGCTAGGGGAAGGTCCCAAAAGGGAGCAAATGTGCATAGCCCCCATGTTAAAATGTCCGTTTTCACAGCATAAATTCATGTTTTTACAGGTTGGTCCCATGGACTTTTATTGTATTTTTTGATAGGTTCCGAGTGCCTGACAACGGCGAGGGTAGTGAATTTTTTTCTAACTCGTTAGTTTAGATAGTATTTAGATATAAAATGTATGACAAATAAGGGCGTGGTTAACTTTGATTGACAGCTTGATTGACAGCTTAGGCTGCGCCAAGGAGAATGACAACATAAGAAGCGCCATTTTTTAACACAGTTGAAATATAATACTACTGTTTCTGTATCATGAAATGTAGTTTTAAGAGTTTTTCAGGCGAGAATGTAGTTATTTAAAGCTAAAATCTGTGGTTTATTTAAAGATTTATGAAAATTTTATCCAGTTGTGAGATCCAGCGATGATGACCGGGCGCTCGGCGCATGTACCCTGCCTGGAACAGCTTTTCCTCGGCTAGTCGTTCGCCGCTGACCCTGGGGTCTCTGTAGTGGTTAAACATGAGTTATAATTTGTCTTGTCTATATCTAACGGGCGATTTTTGGTTTTGTGAAACTATAATTTGTTCCCTGGCCAATCGTTTTTGCTGAGGGGAAGTTTCATAACTTTATAAGCTATTTAACTTTACTGTTGTATTGTTAGACTAGATCGAGCGCTGACTTTGTGTGTTTGACTGAATTGTTTGCTTTATTTGTATAGCTTCTTATACCTTTTACTTATACTTTTATAATGGCTAATATTGATACAACTGAAATTTAACAAAAAGAGACTGGGTTGAGTTTTGTCATTTTAAATTTTAACACAACGAAGATGATCTATATGTTGTTTACTGCAAAATCTGTTGTTTAGTACAAATGCACATATTGCCTGGACCATATTGAAATGTTTAATATTTTTATATTATATTTAAAACAAAAAAGTGGCAGGTTTGTGTTTTATATTTTGTTTTTTTTATAAATAGGCAAACTATGTGCAGTGAATATAATCAATACGCGTTGCCTGAACCACATTTGTGTGGCTATAATATTAAGATTTCTTTAAATGAAAACGAAAAGAGTTAGTATGGTGTTTTATAACATATTTTGTTGCCTAAAATATACACAGAGATAACCGGAGTAGCAGAGCGAGCTGAGTGACGTGCGCTGCGTCAGAAGGTGGGCGGGGTTAGGATTTCCCAAGATTTTCCAAGATGGCGCCGCCCATACCCCCCATAAACGGCTTCAAAACCGTTCTGCAGAAAGTCTATGGGTGACGTCACAGACGCTTTGTCCATATTTTTTACGGTCTATGGGCGAAACCTGTCATGTTTGGTATTGTTGGACTCGGCAAGGATTCAGGTGTCTTAGGAGGTCACTCCTGTGAAAAAACACTGGCTTGAAACTTCTAAGGCTCCTTCAAGGCATTGTGCCAATGACGTATACTGAGTTTTTTGAGATACACCAATGTTCTCATAGACTATCATGGCACCCTGGACAAAGACACTGCGTGCCAATTTTCAGTAGACTAACAGTTGGGTGCGCTTATAGCGATTTTCATGATTTTTTTTTCACTGTTATAGCGCCACCAAGTGGCCAATTGTCACGATTTTTTTCATGTCAACTCAGATTGAGCTTATGAACATGTGTCCCAAGTTTAGCGAAAATATCTCTTTCCGCTCACAAGTTATAACCATTTTATAGTGCCACCAAGTGGCCAATTGTCATGATTTTTTTTCACGTGACCTCAGAATGAGCTCATGAACATGTGTCCCAAGTTTTGCGAAAATATCTCTTTCCGTTCACAAGTTATAACCGTTTTATAGTGCCACCAAGTGGACAATTGTTGCGATTTTTTTCAAGTGATCTCAGATTGAGCTCAGGAAGATGTATCCCAAGTTTAGCAAAAAAATCTCTTTCTGTTCACAATTTATAACTGTTTTAGTAAAATTGGCCCTGGTGCCATCAAATATTTTGGTTCCAGTTATCGACCGTTAATTGAAATTTTGAATTTTTTGGATGATTACTGATTGGCAGACTCCAGAGAATATTCTTGCAGTGGTTTGGTTCCGATCGGGCAAAAAACCTAGGAGAAGTTCGCAAAAATAGGTTTTTCAAAAAAATGCAATTTACTCAAAATTGGCGCCCAAAGGGCGAGCAAATCGGAGATAGCCATTTTGTCCGCCTTGAGCCAAGGATTCCAACGATATAAGACACTTGATCCTGGGACAAACGGTCTAAGAGTTATGAGCGATTTTGAACTTTTGGTTGCTGTAGCGCCACCTATGGGCCAATCGGGGTCATACTCTGATAGGTTGTCCCCAAACTGAGGCCTACCATCTGGCCAGGTTTCAAGTTTCTAGGCCTTACGGTTTGTCCTGCGCGATGCGTTTTACGAATCCTTACAATTACAATAGGGTTTCAGCATTTCATGCTTGAACCCCTAATAAGAATGAAGGCTTTTTGCCAGTTATAGCACCACCTATGGTCCGATCTCCATGAAACTCTGCATGCTTCCTCGCCATGTTCTGACACATATGCTCATCAATTTTGGTGAAGTTCTGAGTTTTCCTTTGGGATTTATAGGCTTTTGAGTGTATTTTGCCACGCCCCTTTTCTAAATGACCCTGTTACAGCCACCCAAATGCCAAAGTTCAACTTTTTTTTGATAATTATTGATCTAGAGAGTCCGGAGAATTGTCCTAGACTGGTTTGGTTCCGATCGGGCGAAAAACCAGGGACTAGTTCGCAAAAGTAGGTTTTGGACATAATTCAACATAGCAGAAAATGTTCCCTGCCTACATCCAAATCGGAGATAGCCATTTTGTCCGCCTTGAGCCAAGGATTCCAACGATATAAGACACTTGATCCTGGGACAAACGGTCTAAGAGTTATGAGCGATTTTGAACTTTTGGTTGCTGTAGCGCCACCTATGGGCCAATCGGGGTCATACTCTGATAGGTTGTCCCCAAACTGAGGCCTACCATCTGGCCAGGTTTCAAGTTTCTAGGCCTTACGGTTTGTCCTGCGCGATGCGTTTTACGAATCCTTACAATTACAATAGGGTTTCAGCATTTCATGCTTGAACCCCTAATAAGAATGAAGGCTTTTTGCCAGTTATAGCGCCACCTATGGTCCGATCTCCATGAAACTCTGCATGCTTCCTCGCCATGTTCTGACACATATGCTCATCAATTTTGGTGAAGTTCTGAGTTTTCCTTTGGGATTTATAGGCTTTTGAGTGTATTTTGCCACGCCCCTTTTCTAAATGACCCTGTTACAGCCACCCAAATGCCAAAGTTCAACTTTTTTTTGATAATTATTGATCTAGAGAGTCCGGAGAATTGTCCTAGACTGGTTTGGTTCCGATCGGGCGAAAAACCAGGGACTAGTTCGCAAAAGTAGGTTTTGGACATAATTCAACATAGCAGAAAATGTTCCCTGCCTACATCCAAATCGGAGATAGCCATTTTGTCCGCCTTGAGCCAAGGATTCCAACGATATAAGACACTTGATCCTGGGACAAACGGTCTAAGAGTTATGAGCGATTTTGAACTTTTGGTTGCTGTAGCGCCACCTATGGGCCAATCGGGGTCATACTCTGATAGGTTGTCCCCAAACTGAGGCCTACCATCTGGCCAGGTTTCAAGTTTCTAGGCCTTACGGTTTGTCCTGCGCGATGCGTTTTACGAATCCTTACAATTACAATAGGGTTTCAGCATTTCATGCTTGAACCCCTAATAAGAATGAAGGCTTTTTGCCAGTTATAGCGCCACCTATGGTCCGATCTCCATGAAACTCTGCATGCTTCCTCGCCATGTTCTGACACATATGCTCATCAATTTTGGTGAAGTTCTGAGTTTTCCTTTGGGATTTATAGGCTTTTGAGTGTATTTTGCCACGCCCCTTTTCTAAATGACCCTGTTACAGCCACCCAAATGCCAAAGTTCAACTTTTTTTTGATAATTATTGATCTAGAGAGTCCGGAGAATTGTCCTAGACTGGTTTGGTTCCGATCGGGCGAAAAACCAGGGACTAGTTCGCAAAAGTAGGTTTTGGACATAATTCAACATAGCAGAAAATGTTCCCTGCCTACATCCAAATCGGAGATAGCCATTTTGTCCGCCTTGAGCCAAGGATTCCAACGATATAAGACACTTGATCCTGGGACAAACGGTCTAAGAGTTATGAGCGATTTTGAACTTTTGGTTGCTGTAGCGCCACCTATGGGCCAATCGGGGTCATACTCTGATAGGTTGTCCCCAAACTGAGGCCTACCATCTGGCCAGGTTTCAAGTTTCTAGGCCTTACGGTTTGTCCTGCGCGATGCGTTTTACGAATCCTTACAATTACAATAGGGTTTCAGCATTTCATGCTTGAACCCCTAATTAAAGCTGCAAGCAGCATTTATCGGGGTTCAAGCATTTAAGGCCTTTAAGGCATTTAAGCATTCAAGACATTAAGATTTATTTAGAAAGCTTTTAACCACTGAAATAATAGATTGAAAAGTCCATTTACAGCCAATACAGGCAATTTACCATTGCTTTTTAACCCTCTATTGCACGCATTATTAATTAGACATTGTAAAAAATGTTTTGCATGTTTTTATTACTTAACATGAGCTAAATAACAGATATATATAAAAAAAATCTAAAAAAAAGTTTAAAGGGGGGTCGTTGGTAAATTGTTGCCATATGGCAACAATATGCAATCGTGGAAAGTACCATAAAATCAAAAAAAAAATTAAAAAAACTAATTTTATTTAAAACAAGACTCAACAAATCCATCTCATACTTAGTGAAATGTTTAAACAAACATTTATACAGTAAAAACATTATATAATTTCAACAGTTATCTGAAATGTCTGGTAATAATAACCAGGAACCTGGAACCTGTCTCACTGAAATACACTATTCATTCGTTTCATTTCATTTAGTCATTTTTTTTGCTGTTTCATTTCATTTAATTCTCTTCATGACTTGTGAAAGTCAGTGAAGCAGAGGAAAACTAAACACTTGGAGCACTTGCTTCTTACAATGCCCTTGCATCCTGGCATTTTGCATCTGCCCTTCTCAGATGCATGCAAGGGCCAGTGGTCTGTGCGGTCTCTGCGGACAGGATCTGGCGGGACAAAGCTTTGGGGCCCTCTTTTATTTTTCCCCACCACAACAGCTTGTGAAGGTCTAATGTTTTTACCTTTAAAATATAAGCAAAAGTTGTAAACATAGTCTCAGAGTAGTTTCATGCTATGTAAGTCAATGGGACTCCATTAGGTTGAATGCACCAGGACGTTTCCATATTTGCATATAGTTGCCATATGGCAACAAATGTATTTTAGCATATTACAAAAAACTTATAAAATCAAAACTGAATTTAATGTTAAAAAATTAAAGTTTACTTACCCCAGATACTGATTTAATTTTTTTATTTGATGAAAATTTTCCAAAATTCTGAATAAAAGGCTATCTTCAGGAGCCCCAGACAGTGATGTTTGCATGTCAATGTCGATGAGCAAAAAGGACTGGCAAACAGGATATCCTGGTCATGTGACCTCATAAATTGTATTTTCTTAAAAGTTAAAGCCCCCTTTTCACAACTAACTGTAAAAACATAGATTTTATATCACAGCTTTAAAAAAAAATTAAGATAAAGTAATTGTTGCCATATGGCAACGCTATGCAATAGAGGGTTAACAGTTATAGCGCCAACTATCATCCGATCTACATACAATTTTGCATGCTTATTTAGAATGTTATGGCACATATGCTCACCAATTTTCGTGATGTTCTGAGTTTTTGTTTAGGATTTATAGGCTTTTGTTTGCATTTTGCCACGCCCATTTTCTTTATGACCCAATTATACCCATGCGAAAAATGCAAAAGTTCAACTTTTTTTGATAATTATTGATCTAAAGAGTCCAGAGAATTGTCCTAGACTCGTTTGGTTCCGATCGGGCAAAAAACCAGGGACTAGTTCGCAAAAGTAGGTTTTTAACATATTCGTGAATAATTAATAAACTGTTTGATTGACAGCAATGGTTCTAGAGGCAAAGTTGTTCAGCATGAGCAGGTCTATCAAATGATATGCATTTTGTGATGATAAGTGTAACACCACGTGATTACAGAGCCATAAAACTCGTTAGCGCCAACTAGTGGCCGATTTCTTTCAAAATTCTTACAGACCTCTAGGGCCATGAGTCGAACATGCCCACCGAGTTTTGTTCCGATCGGCCTCCGTTAACCTTGTCTAATAGGTGCTCAAACTTCATTGGCCGATGGCGGCCATGTTTTTTGAGATACACCAATGTCCTCATAGATATACATGACAGCTTGGACCAAGACACTGCATACCAATTTTCAAGTCAATCGGACTAACGGTCAGGTGGTTACAGCCTGATTTATGTTTTTTTCATGTTATAGCGCCACCATGTGGCCAATCGCCGCAATCTTTTTACTATGACCTCAGATTGACCTCTTACACAGGTGTACCGAGTTTGGTGAATATACCTCATTTACTTCTGGAGTTATAGCCATTTTAGTAAAATAGGCTCCGCCTTCTTCAAACATTTTGGCGCCCCTTAGCGACCGTCAATCGAAATTTCAACTTTTTTTCGATAATTATTGATATTCTGACTCCAGAGAACATTTCTGCACTGGTTTGGTTCCGATCGGACACAAAACCAGGGACTAGTTCGCAAAAGTAGGTTTTGGACATAATTCAAAATGGCGGAAAATTTGCATACCGGAAATGAAATCCTTGAGGCCTTTTTTGTTCGGCTTGACCCAAGGATTCCAATGATATAAGACACTTGAGTCTGTGACAAACGGTTAATGAGATTTAAGCAAAAATATGATTTTTT
The DNA here is from genome assembly GCF_949319135.1 of Squalius cephalus. Taxonomy (NCBI): domain Eukaryota; kingdom Metazoa; phylum Chordata; class Actinopteri; order Cypriniformes; family Leuciscidae; genus Squalius; species Squalius cephalus. The sequence goes on along the minus strand of NC_137133.1, from coordinate 23,180,015 downwards.
TTTGTTTTTTGCACTGTAGCGCCACCTATGGGCCAATCGGGGTCATATTTTGATAACCTCTCCTCGATTTTTGTACTACCATCTGGCAAAGTTTCAAGTCTCTAGCACTTACGGTTTGGGCTGCACGATGCGTTTTACGGCAGAAGAAAAATAATAATAATAATTAAAGCTGCAAGCAGCATTTATCGGGGTTCAAGCATTTAAGGCCTTTAAGCACATAAGCATTTAAGACATTAAGTTTTATTTAGAAAGCTTTTAACCACTGAAATAATAGATGGAAAAGTCCATTTACAGCCAATACAGGCAATTTACCATAGGAAATATATGGTTTTCAAACCTTTTTAACAGTTATAGCGCCACCTATGGTCCGATCAACATGAAATTTGGCATGCTTGTTTAGAATATTATGGCACATATGCTCACCAATTTTCGTGAAGTTCTGAGTTTTCGTTTAGGATTTAAAAGCTTTTGAGTGCATTTTGCCACGCCCATTTTCTTTATGACCCAATTATAGCCATACGAAAAATTCAAAAGTTCAACTTTTTTTCGATAATTATTGATCTAGAGAGTCCAGAGAATTGTCCTAGACTGGTCTGGTTCCGATCGGGCGAAAAACCAGGGACTAGTTCGCAAAAGTAGGTTTTTAACATATTCGCGAATAATTAATGAACGATTTGATTGACAGCTATGGTTCTTGAGGCAATGTTGTTCAGCATGAGCAGATCTATCAAATGATATGCATTTTGTGACAATAAGTGTAACACCACGTGATTACAGAGCCGTAAAACTCGTTAGCGCCAACTAGTGGCCGATTTCTTTCAAAATTCTTACAGACCTCTAGGGCTATGAGTTGAACATGCCCATCGAGTTTCGTTCCGATCGGCCTCCGTTAACCTTGTCTAATAGGTGCTCAAACTTCATTGGCCGATGGCGGCCATGTTTTTTGAGATACACCAATGTCCTCATAGACATACATGACACCTTGGGCCAAGACACTGCATACCAATTTTCAAGTCAATCGGACTAACGGTCAGGTGGTTAAAGCCTGTTTTATGTTTTTTTCAAGTTATAGCGCCACCATGTGGCCAATCGCCGCGATTTTTTTACTGTGACCTCAGATTGACCTCTTACACATGTGTACCGAGTTTGGTGAAGATACCTCATTTACTTCTGGAGTTATAGCCATTTTAGTAAAATAGGCCCCTCCCACAACATACGTTTTGGCGCCCCTTAGCGTCCGTGAATCGAAATTTCAACTTTTTTTCAATAATTATTGATATTCAGACTCCAGAGAACATTTCTGTACTGGTTTGGTTCCGATCGGGCGAAAAACCTAGGACTAGTTCGCAAAAGTAGGTTTTTGGCAAAATTCAAAATGGCGGAAAATCTATCATGGCGGAAATGAAATCGGAGATATACGTTTTGTTCGTCAGGCATCCAGCTTCCCAATGATATAAGACACTTGAGTCTACGACATACGGTCTAGGAGTTCTGAGCAGTTTCGCGCTTTTGGTTGCTGTAGCGCCACCTATGGGCCGATTTGGCTAAGTCCGTGTATCTGAGTAGCGAGCAATACTACTACCATTTGACCAAGTATCACGTCTCTAGGCCTTACGGTTTTGGCTGCACGATGCGTTTTAGGGAAGAATAATAATAATAATAATTAAAGCTGCAAGCAGCATTTATCGGGGTTCAAGCAGTTAAGGCCTTTAAGGCATTTAAGCACAAAAGCATCAAAAGTTATTAAGATTTATTTAGCAAGCATGTAACCACTGACATAATAGATGGAAAAGACCATTTACAGCCAATACAGGCAATTTGCCATGGGATATATATGGTTTTAAAGCTTTTTAACAGTTATAGCGCCACCTATGGTCCGATCTCCATAAAATTGTTTACTGTGACCTCAAATTGAACCCATACACATGTGTACTGAGTTTGGTGAAGATATCTCATTTACTTCTTGAGTTATAGCCATTTGAGTAAAATAGGCTCCTCCCACAACGATTTGCCACATTCTAGAATTATTTAATATGATTCTAGCATGATTTACTATCATATACCATGTTCCAGAATGATTTATTAGGATTCTAGCATGATTTACCTTGATACACCTCATTTCAGTATTATTTACTATGATTTACAATGTTTCTAGCATGATTAACCACATTACTAGCAATTATGTGAAGTGTCAGTGCAAATGAGGTGATGAACACTGACAAAATATTATTGTGTTATAATAGTTAGTTATATACGTGATTTTTAGTGTGTGTCCAAGTATGAATGCAAAAGCACTTGTAAAATATTTCATTATTAAGTAGAATGGCCAGCAGAGGGCACTAGAAGACCACTTATTGGCTCACTTTCACTTTAAACCAGTTTTCTGCACTAAAGCAAACCAGTTTTTCCATGTTAACTCAATGCATGCTTACACACACACACACACACACACACACACACACACACACACACACACACACACACACACACACACACACACACACACATACACACACAGCATAGTTAACCATGATTTACCATGATATACCACGTTCTAGTATTATTTACCAGGAGATAAACGACAATCTAGTATTATTTACTTTGATTTACCATGTTTCTAGCCTGATTTATCACATTACTAGCAATTATTTGAAGTGTCAGTGCAAATAAAGTGATTAACACTGACAAAATATGATTGTGTTATAATAGTTATTGCTATATAAGTGATTTTTTTAGTGTGTATTCAAGTATGAATGCAAGCACATGTTGAAATATTTCATTAATAAGTAGAATGGCCAGCAGAGGGCAGTAGAAGACCACTTATTGGCTCACTTTCACTTTAAACCAGTTTTCTGCACTAAAGCAAACCAGTTTATCCATGTTAACTCAATGCATGCTTACACACACACACACACACACACACACACACACACACACACACACACACACACACACACACACACACACACACACACACACAGCATAGTTAACCATGATTTACCATGATTTACCACATTACTAGCAATTATTTGAAGTGTCAGTGCAAATAAAGTGATTAACACTGACAAAATATGATTGTGTTATAATAGTTATTGCTATATAAGTGATTTTTAGTGTGTATTCAAGTATAAATGCAAGCACATGTGGAAAAATTTAATTAATAAGTAGAATGGCCAGCAGAGGGCAGTAGAAGACCACTTATTGGCTCACTTTCACTTTAAACCTCATGATTTTGACCAGTTTTCTGCACTAAAGCAAACCAGTGTTTCCATGTTAACTCAATAATGCATACTTGCTACATATGCTACACACACGAATGCTACACACACACACACACACACACACACACACACACACACACACACACACAAATGTTTCAGTGATATTAGTGTCACATTCACCTTCATCACATTCACCTTCTGTCTTCATCACATTCACCATCTGTCGTCATCACCTGCACCTGCTCCTCATCACCCTCCTCATCATCACCTGCTCCTCATCATCATAACCGTCACCTGTTGTCCTTGTCTTGATCTGTGTATTTAAGTTCCCCTCTCATCCATTATCATTGTCGGTTATTGTTTGTGCACTAGCACTCTGTTATGTTTGTTTTCATGTTGGAAAATAAAACCTTTGTTATATTTGTACCACACACACACACACACACACACACACACACACACACACACACACACACACACACACACACACACACACACACACACACACACACACACCATCATTTATCATGATTTACCATGGCTGATACCAATACCAATATGAGAAAATGACTATTTTAAACAGCAGGGGGCAGTAAAATACCACTTATTGGCTTAACATGCCATTAATTCATATCATTTTCACCTTTTTAACTGTTATAGAGGCAAATTTTGTCCGATCTGTCTGAAAATTTTCATGCTAGTTCAGGGTAATATTTCACACGTTCTGACTTGTTTTTAAGAAGGTCTGAGCATTGATTAAAGAGATATAGGCTTTCGGGGACACTTGGTAAAGGCCAGATTTTGAAGTGAACCTATTATAGCTATCCAAATGAAGTAGTTCAACTTTTTCTGACAATTATTGATCTAGTGAGTCCAGAGAATTGTATTGCACTAGTTTTGAACATTATGATATGAAAATTATATGATCAGAGATGGAAAAGACCATTTACAGCCAATACAGGCAGTTTACCATAGGAAATATATGATTTTAAAGCTTTTTAACAGTTATAGCGCCACCTATCGTCCGATCTCCATAGAATTTTTCATGCTTGTTAATGATGTTATGTCACATATGCTGACCAATTTTTGTGAAGTTCTGAGTTTTTATTTAGGATTTATAGGGTTTTTAGTGTATTTTGCCACGCCCATTTTATAAATGACCCTATTACAGCCATCCAAATGCAAAAGTTCAACTTTTTTTTGATAATTATTGATCTAGAGAGTCCAGAGAATTGTCCTAGACTGGTCTGGTTCCGATCGGGCAAAAAACCTAGGACTAGTTCGCAAAAGTAGTTTTTTAACATATTAATGAATAATTAATGAACAGTTTGATTGACAGCAATGGTTCTTGAGGCAAAGTTGTTCAGGATGAGGAGATCTATCAAATGATATGCATATTGTGTGGATATTTGTAACACCACGTGATTACAGAGCCGTAAAACTCGTTAGCGCCAACTAGTGGCCAATTTCTTTCAAAATTCTTACAGACCTTTAGGGCCATGAGCCGAACATGCCCATTGAGTTTCGTTCCGATCGGCCTCCGTTAACCTTGTCTAATAGGTGTTAAAATTTCATTGGCCAATGGCGGCCATGTTTTTTGAGATACGCAAATGTCCTCATACACATACATGGCACCTTGGACCAAGACACTGCATACCAATTTTCAAGTCAATCGGACTAACGGTCAGGTGGTTATAGCCTGTTTTATGTTTTTTTCATTTTATAGCGCCACCATGAGGCCAATCGTCGCGATTTTTTTACTGTGACCCCAGAGTAAGCTCATACACATGTGTACCAAGTTTGGTGAAGATACCTCATTTACATCGGGAGTTACAGCCATTTTAGTAAAATAGGCCCCTCCCACAACGTACGTTTTGGCGCCCCTTAGTGACCGTGAATCGAAATTTCCACTTTTTTTCGATAATTATTGATATTCAGTCTCCAGAGAACATTTCTGCATTAGTTTGGTTCCAATCGGGCAAAAAACCAGGGACTAGTTCGCAAAAATAGATTTTTGACAAAATTCAAAATGGCGGAAAATCTATCATGGCGGAAATGAAATCGGAGATATACGTTTTGTTCGTCAGGCGTCCAGCTTTCCAATGATATAAGACACTTGAGTCTACGACATACGGTCTAGGAGTTATGAGCAGTTTCGCGCTTTTGGTTGTTATAGCGCCACCTATGGGCCAATCGGGGTCATAATCTCTGAACCTTTCCTCGATTTTTGTACTACCATCTGTCAAAGTTTCAAAGTTCCAGCTCTTACGGTTTGGGCTGCACGATGCGTTTTAGCGGAGAAGAATAATAATAATAATTAAAGCTGCAAGCAGCATTTATCGGGGTTCAAGCATTTAAGGCCTTTAAGGCCTTTAAGCTCACAAGCATCAAAAGACATTAAGTTTTATTTAGCAAGCATTTAACAACTGTCATCATAGATGAAAAAGTCAATTTACAGCCAATACAGGCAGTTTACCATAGGAAATATATGGTTTTAAAGCGTTTTTACAGTTATAGCACCTTTTTCTAGCAGTTATAGCAGTCTTCTTACAGTCTTGCCTGATCTCCACCACTTTTATTAGTAGTACTCAAAGTGTGCCCATATATATGTGTCAAATTTGTTGTAAATATGTAATTTTGATAAGGAGTTTAGACAATTATATTCAGTGGCGTAACGAGCCAACACCGGGCCCTTAAGTAGGATTATCAAGGCGGGCCCCTTGATGACGCAATTGATGATATTGATGACGCAATGTCTGCAAGTAGGCTACCATGAATAGGGCAGGATATGATCATACACAGCATATAAGAGATGAGATGACTAACAAAATCAGGAGTAGCCTCACCAAAAACAAAAAAAACAAAAAAACAAAAAAACAAAAAAAAACATGGTGTCAGCGCACGATAACACATTGTTAGGCCTAGGTCCAAATACATAAAAAAGATGCTCTCTTACATTATAGCGGGATTTTCCGGGCTTTCCTATGTGCAACTGCAAAGTTGTCGATTAGATCAGGATTGTGCGCATGGGCATTCTCAATTGACCCTTCGCAGGGAGTTTAAATGACAGGCGATCTGACTAATCATAATCCGCCATTTTGTCCAACAAAGCAGTCAGGAGAGTTAGTAGATTAACATTGGAGGATTTCAATTTGAAAAACAAAGTGTACTGACGTCTTAGCACTTTAAAACAACATTCCTTATATGTTCATTTATGTTTATTTTAATGCTATAAATTAACTAGAAGGAAGAGATGATCGGTTCACGAGCAGCTTTAACTGAGCCTCGAGTCTACAGCGATCTGTCAGACACATTAAAGAGTCACAAAATGGTATTTATTGTTTAAATGTCTCTAAAAATGACTACATTTGAAAGGTGAGACTTTGTTTCATATCAAAAGTACTTGTCTGTCAGCGCGCAGTCTCCTCTCTGATCCGCAATGTATTTTTCACTGCGTGAGAACTTGGTGTGGTGTGAGAGTGGCGTCGCTTGTCAGACATAGCAACAGTAACTAAAGTGGGCGGGTCTTTGCAAGCGGTCATTGACAGTATAGAGCTTGTAAGTCCCTTCCGCTAACCCCACTGGACCTCTAGGTTGAAAAATCGTCAATGCAAGTGAATGTGAGAAAATAATTATTTTCTGGTCTCGTTTGAATTTTGCCATGAATGTGAACATATGTTGTCTGTGAATTTTTAATATAATTTTTCGTGTGAAGAATGCCACAATTTAGCGGGTAGAAGTTTGATACGGTTAGACTTTGTGTGAGAGCACTTTGTGGACTACAACTAGTTTTTACATCAGACGGGAATCTGAAGAAAGAACAGCCCATTTGGTTTGAATGGTGACATTTGGGTACAAAACACACAGGCATCTCGATCTGTCTCCATAGATTATCGCAGCATGAGCACCGTGATTTGACAAGTGGAAGGAAAAATGTGTTATCGGGTGACGTCACATAGGCGACATGTAGTCTTTCTCATTATGTCTTTTCCACAACTGCTAGCCAAAGAATCATACAAGATACTGTCAAACTCGTAACATGAAAAATGATATAAAAAATTCACAGACAACGTATGTTCACATTCATGGCACAATTCAAACTGGACCGGAAAAGAATTATTTTCTCACATTCACTTGCATTGACGATTTTTCAACCTAGAGGTCCAGTGGGGTTTTACGGATGGGCGGGACTTACTAGCTCTATGGACAGGGATTCGCCAGTCCCAATTCAAAACAAATTTCATCACAATCCATCAATTGTTCGTTTCAAACATGTGAGAGCATCAAACTGATCCATGGGTGAAATTGATTGGATTTAATTATTTTTTTTGTCAGTCCCTATCATAATTTTAACATTTTGGTGTTATTTTTTAGCTTTTTTTTTTTTTTTTATGTCTCGATCGGACTAACGGCTTTGAAGATAACCACAATTTTTTAAAGCTCTAAATGACACTTACAAAAACCATAAGGCGAAACCAAGGGGCAACATTCTCATCTGAAAAATGAAGCCTACCCGGAAGTGCGAAAAACTGCAATACATCGAAAATCCGCTAGGGGAAGGTCCCAAAAGGGAGCAAATGTCCATAGCCCCCATGTTAAAATGTCCGTTTTCACAGCATAAATTCATGTTTTTACAGGTTGGTCCCATGGACTTTTATTGTATTTTTTGATAGGTTCCGAGTGCCTGACAACGGCGAGGGTAGTGAATTTTTTTCTAACTCGTTAGTTTAGATAGTATTTAGATATAAAATGTATGACAAATAAGGGCGTGGTTAACTTTGATTGACAGCTTGATTGACAGCTTAGGCTGCGCCAAGGAGAATGACAACATAAGAAGCGCCATTTTTTAACACAGTTGAAATATAATACTACTGTTTCTGTATCATGAAATGTAGTTTTAAGAGTTTTTCAGGCGAGAATGTAGTTATTTAAAGCTAAAATCTGTGGTTTATTTAAAGATTTATGAAAATTTTATCCAGTTGTGAGATCCAGCGATGATGACCGGGCGCTCGGCGCATGTACCCTGCCTGGACCAGCTTTTCCTCGGCTAGTCGTTCGCCGCTGACCCTGGGGTCTCTGTAGTGGTTAAACATGAGTTATAATTTGTCTTGTCTATATCTAACGGGCGATTTTTGGTTTTGTGAAACTATAATTTGTTCCCTGGCCAATCGTTTTTGCTGAGGGGAAGTTTCCTAACTTTATAAGCTATTGTTAGACTAGATCGAGCGCTGACTTTGTGTGTTTGACTGAATTGTTTGCTTTATTTGTATAGCTTCTTATACCTTTTACTTATACTTTTATAATGGCTAATATTGATACAACTGAAATTTAACAAAAAGAGACTGGGTTGAGTTTTGTCATTTTAAATTTTAACACAACGAAGATGATCTATATGTTGTTTACTGCAAAATCTGTTGTTTAGTACAAATGCACATATTGCCTGGACCATATTAAAATGTTTAATATTTTTATATTATATTTAAAACAAATAAGAGGCAGGTTTGTGTTTTATATTTTGTTTTTTTTATAAATAGGCAAACTATGTGCAGTGAATATAATCAATACGCGTTGCCTGAACCACATTTGTGTGGCTATAATATTAAGATTTCTTTAAATGAAAACGAAAAGAGTTAGTATGGTGTTTTATAACATATTTTGTTGCCTAAAATATACACAGAGATAACCGGAGTAGCAGAGCGAGCTGAGTGACGCGCGCTGCGTCAGAAGGTGGGCGGGGTTAGGATTTCCCAAGATTTTCCAAGATGGCGCCGCCCATACCCCCCATAAACGGCTTCAAAACCGTTCTGCAGAAAGTCTATGGGTGACGTCACAGACGCTTTGTCCATATTTTTTACAGTCTATGGGCGAAACCTGTCATGTTTGGTATTGTTGGACTCGGCAAGGATTCAGGTGTCTTAGGAGGTCACTCCTGTGAAAAAACACTGGCTTGAAACTTCTAAGGCTCCTTCAAGGCATTGTGCCAATGACTTATACTGAGTTTTTTGAGATACACCAATGTTCTCATAGACTATCATGGCACCCTGGACAAAGACACTGCGTGCCAATTTTCAGTAGACTAACAGTTGGGTGCGCTTATAGCGATTTTCATGATTTTTTTCACTGTTATAGCGCCACCAAGTGGCCAATTGTCACGATTTTTTTCATGTCAACTCAGATTGAGCTTATGATCATGTGTCCCAAGTTTAGCGAAAATATCTCTTTCCGCTCACAAGTTATAACCATTTTATAGTGCCACCAAGTGGCCAATTGTCATGATTTTTTTTCACGTGACCTCAGAATGAGCTCATGAACATGTGTCCCAAGTTTTGCGAAAATATCTCTTTCCGTTCACAAGTTATAACCGTTTTATAGTGCCACCAAGTGGACAATTGTTGCGATTTTTTTCAAGTGATCTCAGATTGAGCTCAGGAAGATGTATCCACAGTTTAGCAAAAAAATCTCTTTCTGTTCACAATTTATAACCGTTTTAGTAAAAGTGGCCCTGGTGCCATCAAATATTTTGGTTCCAGTTATCGACCGTTAATTGAAATTTTGAATTTTTTGGATGATTACTGATTGTCAGACTCCAGAGAATATTCTTGCAGTGGTTTGGTTCCGATCGGGCAAAAAACCTAGGAGAAGTTCGCAAAAATAGGTTTTTCAAAAAAATGCGATTTACTCAAAATTGGCGCCTGAAGGGCGAGCAAATCGGAGATAGCCATTTTGTCCGCCTCGAGCCAAGGATTCCAACGATATAAGACACTTGATCCTGGGACAAACGGTCTAAGAGTTATGAGCGATTTTGAACTTTTGGTTGCTGTAGCGCCACCTATGGGCCAATCGGGGTCATACTCTGATAGGTTGTCCCCAAATTGAGGCCTACCATCTGGCCAGGTTTCAAGTCTCTAGGCCTTACGGTTTGTCCTGCACGATGCGTTTTACAAATCCTTACAATTACAATAGGGTTTCAGCATTTCATGCTTGAACCCCTAATAAGAATGAAGGCTTTTTGCCAGTTATAGCGCCACCTATGGTCCGATCTCCATGAAACTCTGCATGCTTCCTCACCATGTTCTGACACATATGCTCATCAATTTTTGTGAAGTTCTGAGTTTTCCTTTGGGATTTATAGGCTTTTGAGTGTATTTTGCCACGCCCCTTTTCTAAATGACCCTGTTACAGCCACCCAAATGGCAAAGTTCAACTTTTTTTTGATAATTATTGATCTAGAGAGTCCAGAGAATTGTCCTAGACTGGTTTGGTTCCGATCGGGCAAAAAACCAGGGACTAGTTCGCAAAAGTAGGTTTTGGACAAAATCCGACATACCAGAAAATTTTCCCTGCCTACATCCAAATCGGAGATAGCCATTTTGTCCGCCTCGAGCCAAGGATTCCAACGATATAAGACACTTGATCCTGGGACAAACGGTCTAAGAGTTATGAGCGATTTTGAACTTTTGTTTGCTGGTGCGCCACCTATGGGCCAATCGGGGTCATACTCTGATAGGTTGTCCCCAAATTGAGGCCTACCATCTGGCCAGGTTTCAAGTCTCTAGGCCTTACGGTTTGTCCTGCACGATGCGTTTTACAAATCCTTACAATTACAATAGGGTTTCAGCATTTCATGCTTGAACCCCTAATAATAATAAAAATCAGTACAATTACAATAGGGTTTCAGCACTTCGTGCTTGAACCCCTAATAATAAAAATCAGCACAATTACAATAGGGTTTCAGCACTTCGTGCTTGAACCCCTAATAATAATAAAAATCAGCACAATTACAATAGGGTTTCAGCACTTCGTGCTTGAACCCCTAAAAATCAGTACAATTACAATAGGGTTTCAGCACTTCGTGCTTGAACCCCTAATAATAATAATAATAATAAAAATCAGCACAATTACAATAGGGTTTCAGCACTTCGTGCTTGAACCCCTAATAAAAATCAGCACAATTACAATAGGGTTTCAGCACTTCGTGCTTGAACCCCTAATAATAATAAAAATCAGCACAATTACAATAGGGTTTCAGCACTTCGTGCTTGAACCCCTAATAATTAAAGCTGCAAGCAGCATTTATCGGGGTTCAAGCATTTAAGGTGTTTAAGGCATTTAAGCACATAAGCATTTAAGACATTAAGTTTTATTTAGAAAGCTTTTAACCACTGAAATAAACAATACTGCTATGTTAGTTTTTAGCTCAGCTTTTTATGTACTGGTTTATAAATTATAGCTGGATAAACTGAAATGTTACAAATGTACTTATACTCTACATTGGTTTAAATGTTAACTGTCTCATGGGACAACATTTATTTATATTGGAAATTATTCAGATGTGAAACAATTGCAATGTGGTTGTTTAAGACCAATAAACTTTCTCTTGTTTTAAAGTGTGTGGACAGTCATGTATGCAGATGATAAAACATTACATTTACCAGCGACATCAATTAAGTAGTTGTCTACTACTTTGGATGAGGAAAACGTTTTTCCACAACACTGTGTAGCATGTAGTGTGCAACGTGACTTGACGTGCTACACCCAGTTATAGTATTCGGTAGGGCCTAATTAAATCAGAAGCAAGGAACATCTACTGGGGAGGAAATGGTGCAACAGGTGAGCAAATAGTTAACAATTTTGTTCTGATTGAAAGAGAAAATTATATTTATAAGTGAAAAGGTTCTCTTCGTAGTTTGTTTCAGAAAGATGAGATGACAAATAAGAACAATAGATAGTTAGTAAATGAAAAGACATCACTGACTCATTTGTTTTAGGATGAATGGTTCAACAGCCTAAGCTGTTCGAGAAGCTTCGAGAAGTTCTGCAGTTTTAATAAAATTTGTGAAGAAAAACCCAAAACCAACTGCGTCTGTTTCTTTCACCTTGACCCAAATAACTTAAAATAAAAAATTATACATTCTTTTAGGGTTGTCTTGCAATATTGCAGTATCGCGCAACTGACAAGCCAACCGCAGAGGAATGCAAGTAACCGCAGCAACTGCGATATTAGCATGTTTACGTTTTTCTTATTTTTTTCTTTTTTCCCTGCTTGTTTTGAACTTCGTGTGTATTGAATCTTAAATAAGTTAATAATGATAACAAGAATGTTTATCATGGTGATTTGTAACAGACTTGAAACAGACAGTTCTTGAATCAGACAGTGAATGAGAGAGATCGACTGAGCGAGTGCGATTATCTGCATCTGTCTTTGAGGTCAAGCCATATATATATTCATTAAAAAGGTTGCAGTGTCCAAGGAAAGCGAAATATTGTATCGCCCTTTTAACGTTTAAGGGTATTTACCATCAGAGGTGGGTAGTAATGAAGTAAATTTACTTCATTACATTTACTTGAGTATTTTTTTGGTAAAATTTTAGTTTTAAGAGTAGATTTAAATGTGGGTACTTTTACTTCGAGTACATTTCTATTGTAAAAAACTGTACTTTTTAGGGCTGAATGATTAATTGCATTTGCGATAATAATATCGCGATGTGATAAAAGGCGATTTTTTAACGGCAAAAGCAGCGAGCAAGTAAAGCAGTCTGCACTGTGGATAAAGCATCAACTTGGCACACTACGCATATAGACCTTTATGTGATATTGTGTTATAGATTCTCTCCAACGATTCTCTATCTATTCAGATCATTTCAGAATCGAGTCTGAGCTTAGTTTTAAACACAGATACGTGATGATGCTGCGTGTGCTTTATAAACAACCATATTCTGCTTGCTTATAATTCCTCTGTCTGACACAAACACACACACACACACACACACACACACACACACAAAGAAGGGCGTAGATTTGGTTTGAACATTGGGGAGGTTGAAGTTTGGGTCTGCATATTTTTCATGTGATCATGGTAGAAATATTGGGGGGGTTGTAATGCATAGATTTAAATATTGGGGGGGGGATTATCTCCCCCCAACCCCCCCACAAACTACGCCCCTGCACACACACACACACACACACACACACACACACACACACACAACACCACTCAAACCTTCCAAAAAATAATCATTCATAAAGTTCGGAAAAGTTGAAGCGAATTACAAGGATATTCGCGGACTGCATTGCACAAGATGCGCTATGATACGCGTGCTTTGCTTGATGTTACTCTTGTAGTGTGCGGTGTCGCTTGCCGGTATTTTCCTTACAAATGCTCTACGAAGACATCATGTGTCTTTTGGAATGCAGTTGGCTTATATATTAAAAATATGAAAATCAAAGACAGAAGCTGCTTTTAATTTTAAATACTCACGCGCTTTGCGAAGAGTGCTTGAGCATATGCGGCTGTGAGCGACTCCGTCTAACGTGGTTAAATGTATATTGCATCCCAAAATGCTTTTATGACAAAGTAGTCGGGTCACTGTTCTTTTCACACTGCATGACTATCTAGGCCAGGATTCAGTTGCTGCAGTGTTCAAACTGCACGATGGATCGGCGACAGAAGGTTTCACACTGCATGACTTTACAATAGGAAGAATCGCCGACAGCTCTGTCTGGCACGCAAACTACGTTTCACAATCAAAGACACGCGAGATGTGACAAGGAAACAACGTGAGATCACGCGTGCAAGACCGGAGCTCTCGCAAGACTGAAATTGTTATTAAAAAGGATAGCCTGCAAGAATATTGAGATCCAACTTGTCTGTGCGCTGATTTGCAGCAAAAAGGAGAAAAATAAAGAGTTTATGCAGGAGGAAATGGTTAGGAAGACGAGGGGAGCAAGGACTGTGTTCTGCAAAGAGAGTGGGTAAATAAATCATTTTGCAGTGTGCTGCTGTTGCTGCTGGTCAAGCAAATGTTTGTGCTTTGTTTCTGTTTGATATAATTGTAAATATATCTATTAAAATACTTATATTCTGGTCTATAACTCCTCCCCGAACTCCCCGCTGCTTTGTATCTTGCTCTCTCATTGGCTGTCGGTCATCGCCAATGTAGTTTTCAGTCAGAACACTTTTCACACAGCAGATTTTGAATCGCCGACAGGTCCAGATATTTAGCATGCCAAATATCTCACGGGTGTCGGCGATTTTCTCAGATTGCGTCTTTGCTCATTCAAACTGCGTGATTGTCACTCGCGTGAACGAGCACCGATTTGCCTGTGATTTCGGGCATTTGTCTGCGATTTCTCAAAACCTGTCGGCGAGCCAAAATCGGGGCTAAAATCGTGCAGTCTGAACTCGGCATAAGTTATTTTAACACAGTAATCACAGCAAGTTATTTTAACAGGATAAAATAAGATGTGGTTTGTGTGTTATTTTAACACACAAACCACATCTTATATTTCAAAAGAGATGAAAAAGTTCAGACAGCCTACTCTTAAATTCTGAAAGCACTCTTTGTTTATTGATTGTAATGTTTTTAATGTTTCTTTGTTATTTGCTATATGTTTTGAAGCTTTATTAGTTAAACTTCTTAACATATAATTGTATTAAAAAAAAAATTAATGTGTAAATATCTCATTTTGTTTTGAAGTTTAGATACTTCTATCTATGAGAGCACAAAAATGAGCCATGGGAGACAATGATTGGATTTTTTTTTTTTTTTTTTTTCAGTTCCAATCATAATTTTGACATTTGGGTGTTATTGTTTAGCTATTGACCTATGTTTTCAAATTTCCTGTGGTGTTTTTGTCACGATCGGACTAATGGTTTCGAAGATAATTGCAAGTTTTTAAAGTGCTAAATGACAATGATACATAAACTATAAGGCGAAACCTGGCATGTTTGGTATCGTTGGACTCAGGAAGGATTCAGGATTTCAAGGGACTAATGGTTGTATGCGTTTATAGCCATTTTCATGACATTTTTCCCTGTTATAGCGCCACCAAGTGGCCAATTGTCGTGATTTTTAATCAAATGACCTAAGATTGAGCTAATGAAAATGTGTCCCGAGTTTAGCAAAAATATCTCTTTCCGTTTACAAGTTATAATTGTTTTAGTAAAAGTGGCTGTGGTGCCTTCAAACATTTTGGTTCCCCTTAGTGACCGGGAATTTAAATTAAGATTTTTTTTTTGATGATTATTGATAGTCACTGTCCAGAGAATATTTCTGCAGTGGTTTGGTTCCAATCAGGCTAAAAACCTAGGAGTAGTTCGCAAAAGTAGGTTTTTCAAAAAACCTCAATTTACTCGAAATTGGCGCCTGAAGGGCGAGCAAATCGGAGATAGCCATTTTGTCTGCCTTGAGCCAAGGATTCCAATGATGTAAGACACTTGAGCCTGGGACAAAGGGTCTAAGAGTTATGAGCAATTTTGAACTTTTGGTTGCTGTAGCGCCACCTATGGGCCAATCGGGGTCATACTCTGATAGGTTGTCCCCAAATTGAGGCCTACCATCTGGCCAGGTTTCAAGACTCTAGGCCTTACGGTTTGGCCTGCACGATGCGTTTTACGAATCCTTACAATTACAATAGGGTTTCAGCATTTCATGCTTGAACCCCTAATAAGAATGGAAGCTTTTTGCCATTTATAGCGTCACCTAGGGTCCGATCTGCATGAAACTCGGCATGCTTCCTCATCATGTTATGACACATATGCTCATCAATTTTTGTGAAGTTCTGAGTTTTCATTTGGGATTTATAGGCTTTTTAGTGTATTTTGCCCCGCCCCTTTTCTAAATGACCCTGTTACAGCCACCCAAATGCCAAAGTTCAACTTTTTTTCGATAATTATTGATCTAGAGAGTCCATAGAATTGTCCTAGACTGGTTTGGTTCCGATCGGGCGAAAAACCAGGGACTAGTTCGCAAAAGTAGGTTTTGGACAAAATTCGACATAGCAGAAAATTTCCCCTGCCTACATCAAAATCGGAGATAGCCATTTTGTCCGCCTTGAGCCAAGGATTCCAACGATGTAAGACACTTGAGCCTGGGACAAAGGGTCTAAGAGTTATGAGCAATTTTGAACTTTTGGTTGCTGTAGCGCCACCTATGGGCCAATCGGGGTCATACTCTGATAGGTTGTCCCCAAATTGAGGCCTACCATCTGGCCAGGTTTCAAGACTCTAGGCCTTACGGTTTGGCCTGCACGATGCGTTTTACGAATCCTTACAATTACAATAGGGTTTCAGCATTTCATGCTTGAACCCCTAATAAGAATGGAAGCTTTTTGCCATTTATAGCGTCACCTAGGGTCCGATCTGCATGAAACTCGGCATGCTTCCTCATCATGTTATGACACATATGCTCATCAATTTTTGTGAAGTTCTGAGTTTTCATTTGGGATTTATAGGCTTTTTAGTGTATTTTGCCCCGCCCCTTTTCTAAATGACCCTGTTACAGCCACCCAAATGCCAAAGTTCAACTTTTTTTCGATAATTATTGATCTAGAGAGTCCATAGAATTGTCCTAGACTGGTTTGGTTCCGATCGGGCGAAAAACCAGGGACTAGTTCGCAAAAGTAGGTTTTGGACAAAATTCGACATAGCAGAAAATTTCCCCTGCCTACATCAAAATCGGAGATAGCCATTTTGTCCGCCTTGAGCCAAGGATTCCAACGATGTAAGACACTTGAGCCTGGGACAAAGGGTCTAAGAGTTATGAGCAATTTTGAACTTTTGGTTGCTGTAGCGCCACCTATGGGCCAATCGGGGTCATACTCTGATAGGTTGTCCCCAAATTGAGGCCTACCATCTGGCCAGGTTTCAAGACTCTAGGCCTTACGGTTTGGCCTGCACGATGCGTTTTACGAATCCTTACAATTACAATAGGGTTTCAGCATTTCATGCTTGAACCCCTAATAAGAATGGAAGCTTTTTGCCATTTATAGCATCACCTAGGGTCCGATCTGCATGAAACTCGGCATGCTTCCTCATCATGTTATGACACATATGCTCATCAATTTTTGTGAAGTTCTGAGTTTTCATTTGGGATTTATAGGCTTTTTAGTGTATTTTGCCCCGCCCCTTTTCTAAATGACCCTGTTACAGCCACCCAAATGCCAAAGTTCAACTTTTTTTCGATAATTATTGATCTAGAGAGTCCATAGAATTGTCCTAGACTGGTTTGGTTCCGATCGGGCGAAAAACCAGGGACTAGTTCGCAAAAGTAGGTTTTGGACAAAATTCGACATAGCAGAAAATTTCCCCTGCCTACATCAAAATCGGAGATAGCCATTTTGTCCGCCTTGAGCCAAGGATTCCAACGATGTAAGACACTTGAGCCTGGGACAAAGGGTCTAAGAGTTATGAGCAATTTTGAACTTTTGGTTGCTGTAGCGCCACCTATGGGCCAATCGGGGTCATACTCTGATAGGTTGTCCCCAAATTGAGGCCTACCATCTGGCCAGGTTTCAAGACTCTAGGCCTTACGGTTTGGCCTGCACGATGCGTTTTACGAATCCTTACAATTACAATAGGGTTTCAGCATTTCATGCTTGAACCCCTAATAAGAATGGAAGCTTTTTGCCATTTATAGCGTCACCTAGGGTCCGATCTGCATGAAACTCGGCATGCTTCCTCATCATGTTATGACACATATGCTCATCAATTTTTGTGAAGTTCTGAGTTTTCATTTGGGATTTATAGGCTTTTTAGTGTATTTTGCCCCGCCCCTTTTCTAAATGACCCTGTTACAGCCACCCAAATGCCAAAGTTCAACTTTTTTTCGATAATTATTGATCTAGAGAGTCCATAGAATTGTCCTAGACTGGTTTGGTTCCGATCGGGCGAAAAACCAGGGACTAGTTCGCAAAAGTAGGTTTTGGACAAAATTCGACATAGCAGAAAATTTCCCCTGCCTACATCAAAATCGGAGATAGCCATTTTGTCCGCCTTGAGCCAAGGATTCCAACGATGTAAGACACTTGAGCCTGGGACAAAGGGTCTAAGAGTTATGAGCAATTTTGAACTTTTGGTTGCTGTAGCGCCACCTATGGGCCAATCGGGGTCATACTCTGATAGGTTGTCCCCAAATTGAGGCCTACCATCTGGCCAGGTTTCAAGACTCTAGGCCTTACGGTTTGGCCTGCACGATGCGTTTTACGAATCCTTACAATTACAATAGGGTTTCAGCATTTCATGCTTGAACCCCTAATAATAAAAATCCTTACAATTACAATAGGGTTTCAGCACTTCGTGCTTGAACCCCTAAAAATCAGGGCAATTACAATAGGGTTTCAGCACTTCGTGCTTGAACCCCTAATTAAAGCTGCAAGCAGCATTTATCGGGGTTCAAGCAATTAAGGCCTTTAAGGCCTCAAAGCACACAAGCATAAAAAGTTATTAAGTTTTATTTAGCAAGCATTTAACCACTGACATCATAGATGGAAAAGATCATGTTCTAGCATAATTTACCATGATATACCACATTCTAAAATTATTTACCATAGTTCATCATGATTTATCATGGTTTACCATGATTTACCCTGTTCTAGCATAGTTTACCATGATTTACCATGTTCTAGCATGATAAACCACGTTCTAGAAAGATTTAACAGGATTCTTACTGATTTACCTTAATACACCACATTCTACTATTATTTACTATGACTTACCATGTTTCTAGCGTGATTTACCATGATTTACCACATTACTAGCAATTATGTGAAGTGTCAGTGCAAATGAAGTGATAAACACTGACAAAATATGATTGTGTTATAATAGTTATTGTTATACAAGTGATTTTTTTAGTGTCTACCCTAAATATGAATTAATCCAAAAGCACATGTGAAAAGACTTCATTAATAAGTAGAATGGCCAGCAGAAGCCAGTAGAAGACCACTTATTGGCTCACTTTCACTTTAAACTTAGGGGAGAGTGGGGTGATTTGTGCCAGGGGGGAAGTAGTTCCACCCTTTTTTCTGGAAAACCATAGAAGAAATTGGTCATGTGTCCACATAATTTTGAAAAGCAATCACTTTTACTCGTCCTCCAAAGACGGGAGACACATGGCATGAGAGTTAAGCATATTTTAGTGCAAAAAACTGTTTTTTCCCTTTCAAAGTAAAATTTCTATGATTAAGGTTTTTTGATTGTAGTGTCTGAACAATTATAGACAAGTTTGAAAACATTTCACACATGTTTCAGTGCTTTAGTAGGCTACACAATGAGTCTATACAGTTAGCATGATGTTAGCTCTTAACTGCTGGATCATGCTAGTTTTTCAAACTTGTGGGTCTGGGGTGATCTGTGCCAAAGGGCCTGGGGTAAGTTGTGCCAGATCCAGACCACCTAGACCTACATACTCACAGGGGATAATCTTGAGAAGTGAGGAGATGGGCATGCCTCATCAGTGTTTTACTTGGGCCTGCCTGTTATTTGTTTAATTTAGCTAACACTGATTTCAGTTTTGAGTTTGCTCTATGTTATTAAAAAGAAGTTTTATTCCGTTTTTAAGTGGCCTATGTCAGGATGTTTAGAAATTAGCCTAGTCACTTTATTCTTATATGTTACATAATTGACAGACAGCGCTATGTCAACAGGCATCTACTGCCAAAGCCTTTTTGCCTGAAATGATTCACAAATATCATATATTGTGTTGCTATGGTGCTCTAAATGGTTGCTAGGGCATAGTTTGATAGCTTCACAATGATCCTGAGAGACTGATTGGTCGTCTGAGTAAAATGAGCCCGCCCCCTTGTCTCTGTGACACTGTGATCCAGAGTTGTGTTCAATACAAAATCCCTATGCAATTGACCATAGTAGGAAAAACGCATGCTATGGTATTCCAGGGTGACAATATCTAAATAAACCTTAAATGAGTAATTTTGTATTGAATTTATCTTGCTTTCATATAGCATTATGGTTCATAACATTAAAATGTTCTGTTTTACTTCAGAAATCACTGGCACAATTTACCCCCAATGTATTCCCCCAAAGGCACAACTTCCCCCGCACCAGGGGCAAGTTGTGCCATGAGACCACTTTTTTTCCAAGAGCTATATTTCTGAAACAATTTATTTCAGATCCAAAGTTATTGTTCTCAGGGATGCACCACATCCTGAAATATATGCACATCCTTAAGTTGAAGGCATTACTGCCATGGCCTCACTTTAAAGTCACTTTGAGTAAAAACTGGCACAACTCACCCCACTCTCCCCTAATGATTTGCACCAGTTTTCTGCACTAAATCAAACCAGTTTTTCCATGTCAACTCAATAATGCATGCTCACACACACACACACACACACACACACACACGCACACGCACACACACGCACACGCACACACACACACGTTTTTTGGATATGCTATTGAGAAAATATATTTATTTGTCTATAGGCATTTCTTTGTGATCTAATAATATAAAACTATGTTGCCAGTATAGGGCTGTAACGATTCCTCAATTATAGTCAAGTACTCGATTAAAAAAAATCCTTGATTGCAATTTACCCCTAAAGTAATTGGCAAAATACCAAAAGTGGTGCATTCCACAGACGAGAATCAAACAACCGCAGAATTACAGTTTTCTAGGACAACGCGATATTTAAAACCATTTACAGTCATAGTATAGCATAGTGCCATTGTGAAATCACAAAGTCTGTGATTCAGTTAAATAAATATATCCTCTGTTTTTTGCTTGTTTGTTTTTTTTTTCACACAGAAGACACATGGGTGCAGATTAGCCTACATGTTAAAATTACCTCAGCTCCATCCACAGTAAACGCTGCTCCAAGCAAACTCAGTCTCTGCAGTGCTGTTTGTTTAGGTTTCCAATAACGTGCAAATATGGGAACGCAAGTCGGACGCAATTTGTGTTTCATAGTTGCACTGTTATCATTTGTGGAGCACATCTGGGTTTCTCAAACTGCTGTCCATCGCGATTTCAAAATAAAAGTTTAAACTCTTGCTCTGAATTTGCATGTTTTGATGTGCACATGTTCTCGTTCAAGAAATTACAGTGACTGTAGCATTTCTATCGTACAGAAGTGGTCAAATATTAAAGTTTAAGTTGACATTTGAATTAGTTGTTTGGACAATATTAAACAAGGATTTGATAATGCCAGGCTTAGTGTAACAACAACCAGGCAGCTGGCGCCCTCTGCAGGCATTTGTTATTTATGTACATAAGTTATGTTTATATTAGTTTATATAATTTATTTTACATGGGTATATTTTAACAGTGTTCTTCAATAAAACCAATATAATTACTTACTTTGATACTTTACTTGAACCAATTATTGTTGCTTGTTATTATATATTTCTATTTTAAGTCATTTTAAAGGCTGTTGTTAACTTGAATCTATTTTTTACCACAATTTTTTTATCCGATTACTTGAATAGAATACTAAAATACTAAATACTAAAATACTAAAATAATCGATAGCTACAGCCCTATCATAATAAAAAAGATTGCTTTTTAAAGCATTTGTTTGTTTCCCAATACTGAAAGCTAATGAAAAGGTAATGTGCAATCCTGCTGCTCCCTCGAGTGGACAAAAGTGGTATTAAAGCTTGCATTTTACAATTGAAGTGATTTAATGAATTAATGAATGGGAATTTCTATCTCGGGAACCAGAAGGCGAAAAAGCATATATAGTGCTTGAGGAGCCCTGTTAAATGAGACCATCAATGTGCTCGAAATTTGCTATCCTATACAACCCAATATTGAAAATACCCTTTTTGAAAGATGGCCGCCGGAGTATATGGCTGGTAAATGATTGTTCAAACTGAAAGTGAATATTGCGACTATAACTGTTTTTCTTTGGGAAAAATCGTGTTGTCCTTACTAGAAGAACATTTCACTAAAGGGCTTTGACTTGAAAATCTGAGAATGACAAAGCCAAAAAGTAAAACCAAACAAATTGACCCAGATAATGGGACTGAGGAAAGCAACGCAGCCGCGTTTGGTATGGCTGAAATACTTAACGAAATAAGAGCATTTCGCACTGAGACGTCGGGGAACTTTGTGGCACTGAGGAAAGAAGTGAGTGATCTACGAAATGAACTTGGAGATATTAAAAAAAGAATGGACGCTGCTGAGCATAGGCTGTCTGATAGCGAGGACAATGAGAGGAACATTACGCGAGTAATGATTCACATGTTACAGCAACAGACTTTACTTAAAGAAAAATGTGAAGATTTGGAAAGTCGCTCAAGAAGGAATAACATCAGGATTTACTCAGTGCCCGAGAAAAGTGAGGGAAATAATATGATTGATTTTGTGTCGAATCTGATTCGGGAACAACTTGGTGTTGCCATAGAGCTTTGCATTGAGCGTGCGCACAGGATATCCGTGCCAAAGCGGCCTGGGCAACACGAGCGTCCCCGGTCAATTATGGTGTTATTTCAAAGTTTTGCCACAAAACAGAGTGTGCTTAAGGCGGCGTGGATGAAGAAAATTGTACAAGTGAATGGTAACAGGATCTATTTTGATGAAGATTTTACTCCTGCTGTCTACAAGGAAAGGGGGAAATACAACGGTGTGCGTAAAGTGCTGCGCGAGAGGAAGATCAAACACCGCATATTATTCCCCGCCAAATTGAAAATTTTCTGTGAAGACGGTAAAGCCAAGATCTTTGAAAACCCAGCGGCTGCTGTGCGAGGCCTACCTGAGTTCGGCATCACAATGGATCTACCTGCGGAGGAACCAGACTTGGAGACAACGCTATGTGCAGCTGGTTGGCAAACTGTCAGTCCACGCAGAAGGAAAACGTCGGTGTGCGATTTCGTAGACGCTGTTAAAACATTGTTGGAAAATAAGCATCCAACTGGAGCTGCATGCTAAAGACTCAGGGGGTTTGTATTGTCTACGGATCAAGATTATGGTTGGGACAATGAAATCAAGAAGGGAATGCGCACACAAGGTACTGACTTCAAGTTTTTATTTTAAAGGCGCTGGTTCATTAAGAAAAAAGGAACTGTCGCGCATTGAGTTTCGTTCTTGTGTATTTATTTTTGAACATTTGATCCACGACTTATGGCTGAACAAATGATCCCATTAGAAATGAGAGAAAATGGGGAGTATAAAATATATGATTTGGATTTAGATTTGGATTCAGAAAGGCATGTGCGCAACCATAATTTAATTCCGTGCAAATATTATAGTGAAGATGAATTCAACTCAAATGTTAAATTAGATAATAATTTTTCACTTGTCCATTTTAATTGTAGAAGTCTTTATACAA
This sequence comes from Squalius cephalus, assembly GCF_949319135.1. Lineage (NCBI taxonomy): Eukaryota > Metazoa > Chordata > Actinopteri > Cypriniformes > Leuciscidae > Squalius > Squalius cephalus. The sequence goes on along the minus strand of NC_137133.1, from coordinate 23,156,727 downwards.
ACCTTAATACAATTATAGATTATTTAAATACATTAAAAGGCAAGTTTGATATAATCGCTTTTTCTGAAACATGGTTAAATGCGGTCAAAGGTTATGATTTAGGAATTGATGGATATAGTTTGTATCATGTGGACAGACCGGGAAAACGAGGAGGAGGTGTGGCATTATGTGTCAAAGAAACATACACTTGTAAGGTTATTGAAAGTATGTCTGTGGCTATTGAAGGTCTTCTAGAATGTGTGGCGGTGGAAATTGAGTTGGAAACAAAGCAAAAAATAATTATAGCTTGTGTGTACAGAGCACAAGGCTCAAATGTAGAAGTATTTAAAGATAAACTCACTGAACTTCTAGACTGTACAATGTTAAATAAGACTATGTGGTTATGTGGTGATGTTAATGTTAATTTAATGAACCCACAAGGCCAAACAGTAACCCATGATTTTTTAAATGAAATGTATAGCAGAGGTATGTTTCCAGTGATATCACAACCCAGTAGAGTGACACGGACAACTTCAACATTGATTGATAATATTTTTATCAATAATATTGACATTACTTTCCATAGTGGTCTGCTATTGTGTGATAGCAGTGATCACTTACCAGTTTTTATTGTCGGTGGCTTAAAAATTGGTAAGAAAAGGAGTGATGTTGATAAAGTTAAATACACTCGAGTTCGGACTGAGAAGGAAATAGACTCATTTAGGAAGGATCTGATTAATCAAGATTGGAGTAAAGTTTTTGTAGAGGATGTTAATAATGCTTATGAGGTCTTCCTGAATATATTTGTAACCCTTTATAATAAAAATTGTCCCTTAAAAATGGGTAAAGTGAATAAATTTAATAAAAAACCATGGATAACCAGTGGGTTACAGAAGGCCTGTAAAAATAAAAATAAACTATACCGAGATTTTATAAAATACAAGTCTAGTAATCATGAAATTAAATATAAAAGATATAAGAATAAGTTAACAACTATAATGCGACAGGCAAAAAAAAGACTATTATAAAAACAAATTATATGAACACAAGACTAATATTAAAGAAACTTGGAAAATTTTAAATAAGGTTATGAAGCCAAATTCTCAGAGTAAAGATTTACCTGAGTATTTTGAGCACAGAGGAATGGTTATTGATAATGGAACAGATATTGCAAATGAGTTTAATACCTTCTTTGTCAATGTTGGACCTAATATTGCGAAAAGACTTGAAAATCCCAGTAATGTTGCATATGGTAGTAGTGCGACAGTAGGTAGTAGAATTTTACATTCAATGTTTCTTAATGAAGTCATCGGGACTGAAATCTTAGCTATTGTGAGAAAGTGCAAAACTAAAACTTCTTGTGATGGTGATGGAATAGATATGAGCATTGTAAAAAAAACAATAGATTGCATACTTCAACCTTTAACTTATATTTTCAATCTTTCTTTCAGTTCAGGTGTTTTTCCTCAAAAGATGAAGACTGCAAAGATAATACCTATTTTTAAAAAAGGAGATAAACACGAGTTTAATAATTATCGACCCGTTTCAATACTTTCACAGTTTTCTAAAATAATAGAAAAATGGTTTACTTATAAATTAGATTTATTTTTGGAAAAAAATTATTTACTTTTTGATTATCAATATGGATTTCGTTCCAATAGATCAACTGCCACTGCACTAATTCACTTAACTGAAGAAATTCTTGCTGCAATGGACAAAAAACAGTATCTTGTAAGTATATTCCTGGACTTGCAGAAAGCGTTTGATACTGTCAATCATAACCTATTGTTGACAAAACTACAACACTATGGATTAAGGGGTCAGACATATAAATGGCTTGAAAGTTATTTAAGTAATAGAAGCCAATATGTTCAATTTAAAAATCATGTCTCGGACTATAAAACTGTTGTATGCGGAATTCCCCAGGGTTCTGTAATTGGCCCTAAACTTTTTATATTATTTATTAATGATATATTTGAGGCTTCCAAATACATAAATTTTTTGTTGTTTGCTGATGACACAACTGTGTTCAAGACGGGGACAGATTTAAATGAATTAATGGTCATTATTGAAAGGGAAATGACAGAGTTAAAGAAATGGTTTGATTGTAATAAATTGTTTCTAAATTGGGATAAGACAAATTATATGGTTTTTGGAAATAAGGGAAAACAGGGATGCACAAAATTAGTTATTGAGGATGTAAATATTGAATGTGTTTCAGAAATCAAATTTTTGGGAGTTATCCTAGACAGCAAACTTAGCTGGAAGTCTCATATTGAGTATATCAAAGGTAAAGTTAGCAAAAATATTGGTATTCTCTATAACGTTAAACACACATTGGATGAAGCTTCATTACAGCTTCTATATTTAACCTTAATTGTTCCATATTTAAAATATTGTATCGAAGTGTGGGGTAATGCATGCACCAGTTATATAGATAGGCTGTTCTTACTGCAGAAGAAAGCGATAAGAATTGTGACTTACAAAGGTTTACGTGATCACACAAACAATCTGTTTATAAAATTGCAGACCTTGAAACTGAAAGATTTGGTCAAATTTAAAATACTACAAACGATGTGGAGAGTGAAAAATAATTTGGTGCCAATACATATTCAAAACAAATTCATGCTAATCACAGATAGTAACAATAGAAGAAAAGGTAATTTTTGTGTACCATATTCACGTACCTCACAAAAACAAAAAGGGTTTCTTGTAATTGGGATCAAATTATGGAACTCTTTGGACATTGTGCAAAAATCATGTAAGACGATTGTTCAATTCAATAAATTGTATAAAAAAAATGTACTTAGAAAATATGAAGGCAGTGAAGCCTAAGAACCAAGGTTTGACAAATTTGAATTTAATTATTTAGATGTGAATTAATATTGTACCTCAACAGAAAAAAAAAAAAAAAAAAAAAAAAAAAAAAAAAAAAAAAAAAACGGCGAGCCATTTGTTTCAAATTAGTTTAGATTATTGAAAAAAGGGGCATGAAATTATAAGACTAGGTCTTCCTCATGCTCCTATTCAGCATTGAATGTTATTATTTTGTTGATGTGATGTTATTATTGTGTCTGTAGTAACATTATGACTGAATAAAGAACTTGAACTTGAACTTGAACTTGTTTTTGGGCGATTGATGCTGGAAGTTATGACTGTTCAAATGCAAATATTTGGGGGCTGTTATCTCTGGAATGCGCAGGACAAATTACACCACATTTGAATCGAAGCTAGCCAAGGATGGGCCCTTTCCAACGAGCTCTCACACAAGGTCCGGGGTGGTCTGGATCGGGAGTTACGGCCGTTCAAAATTGGGGGTCCCGCGGACTAGATCCGCGCGGGGGGCGCGCTCCCGAGGCCCGCGACGACACGTTTCGATCAAGAGCCTGGAGAAGACCTTACCATCAAAATTTGAGCGCGAAACGACTTCCCGTTTTCGAGTTATGAGTGAATTTGTATTTGGGGGCGTGGCTTAAATGCCCGTTTTACTTTCGTTTCATTTCATTAATTTACTTTAGTCCATTTCCATATCTCAGTGTGACACAATTGTCAAGTAATACTCCAATAGAGAATAGATACAAAATATGATTTAAAATGTTAAAATAATGATTTTATAAAGTCTAAATATGAATTATATGACAATATTAGGGAGCAGTATGATGAAATGGCAGCAGGGGGCAGTAAAATACCACTTATTGGCTTAATGACATGTTATATCATTTTTACCTTTTTAACTGTTATAGAGGCAAATTTTGTCTGATCTGTCTGAAATTTTTCATGCTTATTAAGAGTCATGAACATTATTATATGAGAATTATATGAACATAGATAGGAATAGGAATTTTTCCTAGGAAAAGACCATTCACAGCCAATACAGGCAATTTACCATAGGAAATATATGGTTTTAAAGCGTTTTAACAGTTATAGCGCCACCTTTGGTCCGATCTCCATACAAATTTCCAGGCTTCTTTAGCATGTTATGACAAATATGCGCATCAATTTTTGTGAAGTTCTGTGTTTTCGTTTAGGATTTATAGGCTTTTGAGTGCATTTTGCCACGCCCATTTTCTTTATGACCCAATATACCCATGCGAAAAATGCAAAAGTTCGACTTTTTTTTTGATAATTATTTATCTAGAGAGTCCATAGAATTGTCTTAGACTCGTTTGGTTCCGATCGGGCGAAAAACCAGGGACTAGTTCGCAAAAGTAGGTTTTTAACATAATTACGAATATTTAATGAACGGTTTGATTGACAGCAATGGTTCTTGAGGCAAAGTTGTTCTCCATGAGAAGGTCTATCAAATGATATGCATATTGTGTGGATATTTGTAACACCACGTGATTACGGAGCTGTAAAACTCGTTAGCGCCAACTAGTGGCCGATTTCTTTCAAAATTCTTACAGACCTCTAGGGCCATGAGTCAAACATGCCTACCGAGTTTTGTTCCGATCAGCCTCCGTTAACCTTGTCTAATAGGTGCTCAAATTTCATTGGCCGATGGCGGCCATGTTTTTTGAGATACGCCAATTTCCTCATAGACATACAAGGCACCTTGGACCAAGACACTGCATACCAATTTTCAAGTCAATCAGACTAACGGTCAGGTCGTCATAGCCCTTTTCATGTTTTTTTCATGTTATAGCGCCACCTAGAGATTAATCGTCGCGATTTTTTTACTGTGACCCAAGATTGAACTCCTACACATGTGGACCGAGTTTGGTGAAGATACCTCATTTACATCTTGAGTTATAGCCCTTTTAGTAAAATAGGCTCCTCCCACAACATTAGTTTTGCGCCCCCTAGCGACTGTGAATCGAAATTTCAACTTTTTTTCGATAATTATTGATATTCAGACTCCAGAGAACATTTCTGCACTGGTTTGGTTCCGATCGGACGAAAAACCTAGGACTAGTTCGCAAAAGTAGGTTTTTGACAAAATTCAAAATGGCGGAATAATTTGCATACCGGAAATGAAATCGGAGATATACGTTTTGTTCTTCAGGGTTCCAGCTTTCCAATGATATAAGACACTTGAGTCTACGACATATGGTCTAGGAGTTATGAGCAGTTTCGCGCTTTTGGTCGCTATAGCGCCACCTATGGGCCAATCGGAGTCATACTCTCTGAACCTCTCCTCGATTTTTGTACTACCATTTGGCAAAGTTTCAAGTCTCCAGCACTTACGGTTTAGGCTGCACGATGCGTTTTACGGCAGAAGAAAAATAATAAAAATCAGCACAATTACAATAGGGTTTCAGCATTTCATGCTTGAACCCCTAAAAATCAGTACAATTACAATAGGGTTTCAGCACTTCGTGCTTGAACCCCTAATCAGGACAGTTACAATAGGGTTTCAGCACTTCGTGCTTGAACCCCTAATAAAAATCAGTACAATTACAATAGGGTTTCAGCACTACGTGCTTGAACCCCTAATAATAAAAATCAGCACAATTACAATAGGGTTTCAGCACTTTGTGCTTGAACCCCTAATAAAAATCAGGGCAATTACAATAGGGTTTCAGCACTTCGTGCTTGAACCCCTATGTCACAGTGTCTGGTTGTGTTTCCCCAGGTCTCCACTAGATGTCCTCCTTACCCCCACGGTGTCTTGCACTAAGAACTTCATCTCCCACAATTCTGTCTGTAAATTACACCCAGGTGTCTGTAGTTTGTATCACCAGCTGTCTATCGTTATCCCCTTGTCATTCATGTATTTAAAGCCCTGTTTGTCTTGTGTTCTTTGTGGATCAATGTTAGATGTCACACCACTTTGTTCCCGAGTTTCCTGTCTCCAGTCAAGTTGGTTGTTTTATGTTTTTGGACTGATATTCTGGATTTTGACCCTTGCCTGTTTGTTGATTACCCTTTTTGGATTGCCCTATAATAAAACCCCGTTTACTGCATTTGGATCCTGCGCCTCTCTTCAGTTTTAGCGTGACCGTGACAGATTGATCCACCAAGAGATGGATCCAGCAGGACGGGGTTTTGTGCCCGGTTTTTCTCGGGAGAGAATTGCAAGGTACGCAGCCTTAAGGTCTCTCCGTCAGAGGGGGACCGACGTATCGAGCTTTGCGCTCAAATTCAGCGCTGCTGCGGAGGGACTGACATTGGGAGAGATGGCTTTAAAGGACTTATTTAATGTTAGTCTGGATGATCCCTTGCCTCGGTGGGAGATGAAGGGGCTGGAAATTTTAGATTTTCCGGGCTTCACGAAATATCTCCACCATCGTGCTCGGCGGGATGCATCGGACCCGCCTGCATCATCGCTGCCCAGCCCAGAATTTGCATCCCCGCTGCCCAGCCCAGAGTGTGCATCGCCGCTGCCCAGACCAGACACCGCTCAAGCCCCAGAACCCAGTTCAGAGCCTGCACCTCACTGTCGTAAGCGACGGAGGAGGAGAAAGACCCCCGAGTCCCCCAATGTCCCGGAAGCTTCCGCTGTGGAGGAGCCGGTGGCGTCTGTTCCTGAGCCTGAGCCGGTGGCGTCTGTTCCAGTACCCAAACTGGTGGGGCCAGTTCCAGTGCCCGAGCCGGTGGCGTCTGGGACATTGTCAGATTACTTCGAGCGTCTGGCCAGAATCCTGGAGATGCCTTTTGGACCCACAGTGTCTGTTCCTGAGCCGGAGCCAGTGTCTGTTCCTGAGCCGGAGCCAGTGTCTGTTCCTGAGCCGGAGCCAGTGTCTGTTCCTGAGCCGGAGCCAGTGTCTGTTCCTGAGCCGGAGCCAGTGTCTGTTCCTGAGCCGGAGCCAGTGTCTGTTCCTGAGCCGGAACAGGAGCCAGTGTCTGTTCCTGAGCCGGAGCCAGTGTCTGTTCCTGAGCCGGAGCCAGTGTCTGTTCCTGAGCCGGTGTCTGTGTCTGTTCCAGTTCCTGAGCCGGAGCCAGTGTCTGTTCCTGAGTCTGTGCCTGTGCTTGTGTCTGTTTCTGTGTCTGTTTCTGAGCCGGAGCCAGAGGCGTCTGTTCCTGAGCCCTCAGTGACCGCGACACTGGCCATTATGACCACAGCCATGTGGTGTGTGTGGGCTACGCACACACTTGGACCGGTGGTGTCTGTTCCTGAACCGGTGGTGCCAGTTCCCGAGCCGGTGGTGCCAGTTCCAGTGCCCGAGCCGGTGGTGTCTGTTCCAGTGCCTGAGCTGGTGGTGCCAGTTCCAGTGCCCGAGCCAGTTCCAGTGCCCGAGCCGGTGGTGCCAGTTCCAGTGCCCGAGCAGGTGGTGCCAGTTCCAGTGCCCGAGCAGGTGGTGCGAGTTCCAGTGCCCGAGCCGGTGGTGGGAGTTCCAGTGCCCGAGCCGGTGGTGCCAGTTCCAGTGCCCGAGCAGGTGGTGCCAGTTCCAGTGCCCGAGCAGGTGGTGCGAGTTCCAGTGCCCGAGCCGGTGGTGCCAGTTCCAGTGCCCGAGCCGGTGGTGCCAGTTCCAGTGCCCGAGCCGGTGGTGCCAGTTCCAGTGCCCGAGCCGGTGATGTCTGTTCCTGAGCCGGTGCCTGTTCCCTGGCCGCCCGAGGGAAAGTCTCTGCCCTGGCCGCCCGAGGGAAAGTCTCCGCCCTGGCCGCCCGAGGGAAAGTCTCAGCCCTGGCCGCCTGAGGGTTCTTCACCGCCATGGCCGTCCGAGGGTTCTTCACCGCCGTGGCCGCCCGAGGGGTCTTCACCGTCCTGGCCGCCTGAGGAAGAGTCTGCGCCATGGTCGCCGGATGAACTGCTCGCTCCGCCCCGGCCGCCCAATGGGCTATTTGTGTCATCCTGGCCCCCTTTGAATCTGTTACCCACTGTTTCTGTTTCCCTTCATGGACCTGGCCCCCCGTCCCTCCCCCTGATCCTCCACCGTGCCACCTCCCTCCTGAACTTTTGTTTTGTTCCATGTCCTGTCTTGGAGTGTCTGGGAGCCACTCCGTAGAAGGGGGGTTATGTCACAGTGTCTGGTTGTGTTTCCCCAGGTCTCCACTAGATGTCCTCCTTACCCCCACGGTGTCTTGCACTAAGAACTTCATCTCCCACAATTCTGTCTGTAAATTACACCCAGGTGTCTGTAGTTTGTATCACCAGCTGTCTATCGTTATCCCCTTGTCATTCATGTATTTCAAGCCCTGTTTGTCTTGTGTTCTTTGTGGATCAATGTTAGATGTCACACCACTTTGTTCCCGAGTTTCCTGTCTCCAGTCAAGTTGGTTGTTTTATGTTTTTGGACTGATATTCTGGATTTTGACCCTTGCCTGTTTGTTGATTACCCTTTTTGGATTGCCCTATAATAAAACCCCGTTTACTGCATTTGGATCCTGCGCCTCTCTTCAGTTTTAGCGTGACCGTGACACCCTAATAATAATAAAAATCAGTACAATTACAATAGGGTTTCAGCACTTCGTGCTTAAACCCCTAATAATAATAATAAAAATCAGTACAATTACAATAGGGTTTCAGCACTTCGTGCTTGAACCCCTAATAATAAAAATCAGTACAATTACAATAGGTGTTCAGCACTTCGTGCTTGAACCCCTAATAATAATAATAATAAAAATCAGTACAATTACAATAGGGTTTCAGCACTTCGTGCTTGAACCCCTAATAATAAAAATCAGTACAATTACAATAGGGTTTCAGCACTTCGTGCTTGAACCCCTAAAAATCAGTACAATTACAATAGGGTTTCAGCACTTCGTGCTTGAACCCCTAATAAAAATCAGTACAATAACAATAGGGTTTCAGCACTTCGTGCTTGAACCCCTAATTATAATAAAAAATCAGCACAATTACAATAGGGTTTCAGCACTTCGTGCTTGAACCCCTAAAAATCAGCACAATTACAATAGGGTTTCAGCATTTCATGCTTGAACCCCTAATAATTAAAGCTGCAAGCAGCATTTATCGGGGTTCAAGCAGTTAAGGCCTTTAAGGCCTTTAAGCACAAAAACATCAAAAGACATCAAGTTTTATTTAGCAAGCATGTAACTACTGACATCATAGATGGAAAATACCATGTTTTAGCATGATTTACCATGATTTACCCTGTTCTAGCATAGTTTACCATTAATTTATCTTAGTTTACCTTGATTTACCATGTTCTAGCATGATTTACCATGATATACCACATTCTAGCATGATTTACCATAGTTTATCATGATTTACCATGATTTACCCTGTTCTAGCATAGTTTACCATGAATTTATCTTAGTTTACCTTGATTTACCATGTTCTAGCATGACATACCACATTCTAGCATGATTTACCATAGTTTACCATGATTTACCATGGTTTACCATGATTTACCCTGTTCTAGCATAGTTTACCATGAATTTATCTTAGTTTACCTTGATTTACCATGTTCTAGCATGATTTACCATGATATACCACATTCTAGCATGATTTACCATAGTTTATCATGATTTACCATGGTTTACCATGATTTACCCTGTTCTAGCATAGTTTACCATGAATTTATCTTAGTTTACCTTGATTTACCACGTTCTAGCATGATTTACCATGATATACCACATTCTAGCATGATTTACCATAGTTTACCATGATTTACCATGGTTTACCATGATTTACCCTGTTCTAGCATAGCTTACCATTAATATATCTTAGTTTACCTTGATTTATCATGTTCTAGCATGATTTACCATGATAAACTATGGTAAATCATGCTAGAACATGGTAAATCAAGGTAAACTAAGATATATTCATGCTAGAATGTGATATATCATGATTTACCATGGTTTACCATAATTTACCCTGTTCTAGCATGATTTACCATGATATACCACGTTGTAGAATGATTTACCAGGATTTTAGCGTGATTTACCTTGATACACCACATATTAGTATTATTTGCTAAGATTTACCATGTTTCTAGCGTGATTTACCATGATTTACCACATTAATAGCAATTATGTGAAGTGTCAGTGCAAATGAAGTGATAAACACTGACAAAATATGATTTTGTTATAATAGTTATTGTTATATAAGTGATTTTTTAAGTGTCTAAATATGAATGATACAAAATCACATGTAAAAAGACTTCATTGATAAGTAGAATGGCTAGCAGAGGGCAGTCCACTTATTGGCTCAGTTTCACTTTAAATTTCATTATTTTCACCAGTTTTCTGCACTAAAGCAAACCAGTTTTTCCATGTTAACATAATGCATGCTTACACACACACACACACACACACACACACACAAAGACAAATGTTGTTGTTGTTGTTTTTTCAATGCTATTGGGATATGTCATTATGAAAATATATTTTATATTATAAGTCTTTGTAAGCTATTAATCAGATGATTCAGAATGTATTCAGAAACCTAAGACTACACACACACATTATGTTGTAGATACAGACATTTGAACTATATGATGTGATCAAACTGTCAATACTAATACTTTAACAGATGGATTTTGACTAAATGTAATTGTAAATGTTAAAATAGTGATTTTATAAAGTCTAAATATAATTTATAGAACAATATGACAAAATTACTATTTTAAACAGCAGGGGGCAGTAAAATACCACTTATTGGCTTAACATGCCATTATAATCATATCATTTTCACCTTTTTAACTGTTATAGAGGCAAATTTTGTCCGATCTGTCTGAAATTTGTCATGCATGTTCAGAGTGATATTTCACATGTTCTGACTTGTTTTTAAGAAGGTCTGAGTCATTCATTAAAGAGATATAGGCTTTCGGGGACACTTGGTAAAGGCTACATTTTGAAGTGAACCTATTATTGTCACATTCACCGTCTGTCATCGTCCTGTCTGCACTACACTTCCCAGAATTCCCAGTCATCATCACCTGCACCTGGTCTTCATCATCATCATTTGTCACCTGTGTTTAGTTATTAGCCATTGTTCTTCATCACCGTCACCTGTCTTCACTCGTTGTCATCTGTGTATTAAGTTCCTGTCTTTCAGTCTTCTGTGTCGGTCAATGTTTAATGTTAGGTTCCTGCTCTGAGCACACGCTCCCTGTTTTTGTGTATCTGTTATGTTTGAGAATTAAAACCTTGGAATACTTCATCTTCGAGTTTGCCTCCTACTTCAGCCTACCCAGGAAGCCTGACAGATTGACCGACCAAGGTAATGGATGAACACCTCAAATTCATCCTCGTGGCTCAGGAGAACCACGACATCCTGAGCTTTGCCAAGGAGTTTTGGCAGCTCGCCCTCTTAAGCTCTTTGAAGGACGAAACCCTCAGCACCCTGTTCTGGATCGGGGCCTCTTTCCATCGTCCTCTCAACCTCCCAGACACCACCGGACTGAATTGGAAGGAGACGGTAACCCGGTGTCTGGAGAGTGTTGCGACCCGGTCCAGAACACCACCCAACCCAGCACTTCACGCCAGTCCAGCCGAGCCCGCACTTCACGCTAGATCTGCCGAGTCCAAAGCAGTATGCGCCGTGCCCGCCAAGCCAGAGACTGTCCGCCCAGTGTCTCCTGTTCCTGTCCTCAGCCAGAGTCCGGACGAGAAGGACTTAATTGACCTTTTTTCAGAGCTTCCTTCGCCGCTGGTCCTGCCCAGCTCAGAGCCTTCTTCGCCGCTGGTCCTGCCCAGCTCAGAGCCTTCTTTGCCGCTGGTCCTGCCCAGCTCAGAGCCTTCTTCGCCGCTGGTCCTGTCCAGCACAAAGCCATCTTCACCGCTGGTCCCGTCCAGCACAAAGCCCTCTTCACCGCTGGTTCCGTCCAGCTCAAAGCCCTCTTCACAGCTGGTTCCGTCCAGTTCAAAGCCCTCTTCACAGCTGGTTCCGTCCAGTTCAAAGCCCACTTCACAGCTGGTTCCGTCCAGCTTAAAGCCCTTTTCGCCGCTGGTCCCATCCAGCACAGAGCCTTCTTCACCGCTGGTCCCGTCCAGCCCAGAGCCTTCACCGCTGGTCCCGTCCAGCCCAGAGCCCTCTTCACCGCTGGTCCCGTCCAGCACTGAGCCTTCTTCACCGCTGGATCTGCCCAGCACAAAGCCCTCATCGCTGGATCTGCCCAGCACCGAGCCCTTGTCGCTGGATCTGCCCAGCACCGAGCCCTCGTCGCTGGATCTGCCCAGCACCGAGCCCTCGTCGCTGGATCTGCCCAGCACCGAGCCCTCGTCGTTGGATCTGCCCAGCACCGAGCCCTCGTCGCTGGATCTGCCCAGCACCGAGCCCTCGTCGCTGGATCTGCCCAGTACCGAGCCCTCGTCGCTGGATCTGCCCAGCATCGAGCCCTCTTCACTGCCCAGCACCGAGCCCTCTCTGGTACCCGGGACTTTTCCCAAGTATTTTTTGGGGGGGGGCCATAGGGCTCCGTCCTGGCCACTCGAGGGGCCATGGCCACCTGAGGGGTCCTCACCACTATGGCCACCTGAAGGGTCTTCTCCGCCGTGGCCACCTGAAGGGTCTTCTCCGCCATGGCCACCTGAAGGGTCTTCACCGCCGTGGCCACCTGAAGGGTCTTCTCCGCCATGGCCACCTGAAGGGTCTTCTCCGCCGTGGCCACCTGAAGGGTCTTCTCCGCCGTGGCCACCTGAAGGGTCTTCTCCGCCGTGGCCACCTGAAGGGTCTTCTCCGCCGTGGCCACCTGAAGGGTCTTCTCCGCCTTGGCCACCTGAAGGGTCTTCTCCGCCATGGCCACCCGAAGGGTCCGGACCGCCATGGCCACCCGAAGGGTCCTCACTGCCGTGGTTGCCTGAGGGGACATCACCGCCCTGGCCACCCGAAGGGTCCGCTCCGCCGTGGCCGCCCGAGGGGTCGTCTCCGTCCTGGCCACGCCCACAGCCTGCTCCACCGTGACCACACCCACAGTCTGCTCCGCCCTGGAGGCTTCCTGCCTTGTCTCCCTTGCCTTTTCTTCCCCGTCAGCCTCCAGGGCGCCCACCCTCCCACCCCTTTGGTCTTTCTACGGCGCGAGGACGCGCCTACCGGGAGGGGGGAGTAATGTCACATTCACCGTCTGTCATCGTCCTGTCTGCACTACACTTCCCAGAATTCCCAGTCATCATCACCTGCACCTGGTCTTCATCATCATCATCTGTCACCTGTGTTTAGTTATTAGCCATTGTTCTTCATCACCGTCACCTGTCTTCACTCGTTGTCATCTGTGTATTAAGTTCCTGTCTTTCAGTCTTCTGTGTCGGTCAATGTTTAATGTTAGGTTCCTGCTCTGAGCACACGCTCCCTGTTTTTGTGTATCTGTTATGTTTGAGAATTAAAACCTTGGAATACTTCATCTTCGAGTTTGCCTCCTACTTCAGCCTACCCAGGAAGCCTGACAATTATAGCTATCCAAATGAAGTAGTTCAACTTTTTCTGACAATTATTGATCTAGTGAGTCCAGAGAATTGTATTGCACTAGTTTTGAACATTATGATATGAAAATTATATGATCAGAGATGGAAAAGACCATTTACAGCCAATACAGGCAGTTTACCATAGGAAATATATGGTTTTAAAGCTTTTTAACAGTTATAGCGCCACCTATTGTCCGATCTCCATAAAATTTTGCATGCAATTTTTGTGAAGTTCTGAGTTTTCATTTAGGATTTATAGGCTTTTGAGTGTATTTTGCCACGCCCATTTTATAAATGACCCTATTACAGCCATCCAAATGCAAAAGTTCAACTTTTTTTTTTTGATAATTATTGATCTAGAGAGTCCAGAGAATTGTCCTAGACTGGTCTGGTTCCGATCGGGCAAAAAACCTAGGACTAGTTCGCAAAAGTAGGTTTTTCAAAAAACGTCAATTTACTCGAAATTGGCGCCTGAAGGGCGAGCAAATCGGAGATAGCCATTTTGTCCGCCTTGAGCCAAGGATTCCAACGATGAGCCTGGGACAAAGGGTCTAAGAGTTATGAGCAATTTTGAACTTTTGGTTGCTGTAGCGCCACCTATGGGTCAATCGGGGTCATCGGGGTCATACTCTGATAGGTTGTCCCCAAATTGAGGCCTATCATCTGGCCAGGTTTCAAGTCTCTAGGCCTTACGGTTTGGCCTGCACGATGCGTTTTACGAATCCTTACAATTACAATAGGGTTTCAGCATTTCATGCTTGAACCCCTAAAAATCAGTACAATTACAATAGGTGTTCAGCACTTCGTGCTTGAACCCCTAAAAAAAAAAAAAAAAAAACACTGGTGACAGTGCACCATAACACATTGTTAGGCCTAGGTCCAAATACATAAAAAAGATGCTCTCTTACATTATAGCAGGATTTTCCGGGCTTTCCTATGTGCAACTGCAAAGTTGTCGATTAGATCAGGATTGTCCGCACGGGCATTCTCAATTGACCCTTCGCAGGGAGCTTGATTGACAGGCGATCTGACTAATCATAATCCGCCATTTTGTCCCACAAAGCAGTCAGGAGAGTTAGTAGATTAACTTTGGAGGATTTAAATTTGAAAAACAAAGTGTACTGACGTCTTAGCACTTTAAAACAACATTCCTTTTATGTTCATTCATGTTTATTTTAATGCTATAAATTAACTAGAAGGAAGAGATGATCGGTTCACGAGCAGCTTTAACTGAGCCTTGAGTCTACAGCGATCTGTCAGACACATTTAAGAGTCACAAAACGGTATTTATTGTTTAAATGTCTCTAAAAAATGACTACATTTGAAAGGTGAGACTTTTGGCGCTTTTCCATTACCAGTACCAGCTCAACTCAACTCGACTCGACTCGAGTCGGCTCGCTTTTCGCTCCGTTTTCCATTGCAGATTGTACCTCCACGATAGTACCTGGTCGTCATAGCGATGCCGCAGGAAACTGCCGTGACTTAATCTTCTACGCGAGATACATCCGCTGCCACACATAATGGACAATGGAGGAAATCGAGTGTATGCTGTTTTTGGATGTTTTTGCTGTTTTTTATTCAAGATACTCCGTCTGGCGCGTGCAATGATGACGCAGTGAATAGTGACGATTCTCTCTGACCAATCAGCAGTCTGCCGTGTTTTCACGTCACATTTTAGTATCGCCTCAGCTTGCCCCAGCTCGCTTAGATCCTCGCCGGAGGTGGTACGAAAAAAAGTACCTGAAAGCAGGTACAGGTACAACTTTTACACAGTGGAAAACCAAACAAAGCCGAGTCGAGTCGAGCCGAGCCGAGCCGAGGTGAGCTGGTACTGTGTAGTGGAAAAGTGCCATTTGTTTCATATCAAAAGTACTTGTCTGTCAGCGCGCAGTCTCCTCTCTGATCCGCAATGTATTTTTCACTGCGTGAGAACTTGGTGTGGTGTGAGAGTGGCGTCGCTTGTCAGACATAGCAACAGTAACTAAAGTGGGCGGGTCTTTGCGAATGGTCATTGACAGTATGGATGGGGATTCGCCAGTCCCAATTCAAAACAAATTTCATCACAATCCATCATTGTTCGTTTCAAATATGTGAGAGCATCAAAATGATCCTTGGGTGAAATTGGTTGGATTTAATTCATTTTTTTGTCAGTTCCTATCATAATTTTAACATTTTGGCATTATTGTTTAGCTATTTACCTATGTTTTCAAATTTCCTTTGTTTTATTGTTGTTGTCTCGATCGGACTAACGGCTATGAAGATAAACACAATTTTTTAAAGCTCTAAATGACACTTACAAAAACCATAAGGCGAAACCTGGCATGTTTGGTATTGTTGGACTCGGCAAGGATTCAGGAGTCTTAGGAGGTCACTCCTGTGAAAAAACACTGGCTTGAAACTTCTAAGGCTCCTTCAAGGCATTGTGCCAATGACATATACTGAGTTTTTTTAGATACACCAATGTTCTCATAGACTATCATGGCACCCTGGACAAAGACACTGCGTGCCAATTTTCAGTAGACTAACAGTTGGGTGCGCTTATAGCTATTTCCATGATTTTTTTCACTGTTATAGCACCACCAAGTGGCCAATTGTCACGATTTTTTTCATGTCAACTCAGATTGAGCTTATGACCATGTGTCCCAAGTGTAGCAAAAATATCTCTTTCCGCTCACAAGTTATAACCATTTTATAGTGCCACCAAGTGGCCAATTGTCATGATTTTTTTTTTAACGTGACCTCAGAATGAGCTCATGAACGTGTCCCAAGTTTTGCGAAATTATCTCTTTCCGTTCACAAGTTATAACCGTTTTATAGTGCCACCAAGTGGCCAATTGTTGCGATTTTTTTCAAGTGATCTCAGGTTGAGCTCAGGAAGATGTATCCCAAGTTTAGCAAAAAAAATCTCTTTCTGTTCACAATTTATAACCGTTTTAGTAAAAGTGGCCCTGGTGCCATCCAATATTTTGGTTCCCCTTATCGACCGTTAATTGAAATTTTGAATTTTTTGGATGATTATTGATTGTCAGACTCCAGAGAATATTCTTGCAGTGGTTTGGTTCCACTCGGGCCAAAAACCTAGGAGAAGTTTGCAAAAATAGGTTTTTCAAAAAAATGCAATTTACTCGAAATTGGCGCGAAGGGCGAGCAAATCGGAGAGCCGATTTTTGTCCGCCTTGAGCCAAGGATTCCAACGATATAAGACACTTGATCCTGGGACAAACGGTCTAAGAGTTATGAGCGATTTTGAACTTTTGGTTGCTGTAGCGCCACCCAATCGGGGTCATACTCTGATAGGTTGTCCCCAAATTGAGGCCTATCATCTGGCCAGGTTTCAAGTCTCTAGGCCTTACGGTTTGTCCTGCGTGATGCGTTTTACAAATCCTTACAATTACAATAGGGTTTCAGCATTTCATGCTTGAACCCCTAATAAAAATCAGCACAATTACAATAGGGTTTCAGCACTTCGTGCTTGAACCCCTAAATATAAAAATATATAAATAAATGTCAGAACTCAGCAGCAGCTATTGAATGATTGTCAATGGAGAAATACGCTTTTTGGTCCTGATAATGTACACTGTAACAAATTGCTGTAAAATTTACAGTAATTTACTGCCAATTTTGGTTGCCAGTAAGCCTGTAAATTTTAGAAGATTGCCTAAATTAGTGGTTCTCAACGGGGGCTTTCAGAGAACAACGGGGGGGGGGGGGTGTAAAGGTGTAAATGGGGGGCGTTCACGAGTTTAAATATATAACGCAAATTTTTGTTCATTTACTTTTATTAATTTTAAGCATTTTGTCATTTATTTGTAATAAACACTTTAAGTTGCCAATTTAAAAAGTGTTAGAACTATGTATATATTAAATTATGTTGTAAAACATATGCGCAGAGTGTGATATCATATTGTGTGTGCACGCGCGTCTATGGTGCGCGTGAAAGAATACGTCAGCAGCGCTAAAAAAAAACAAAAAACATTCGTCCGCAGCCGCTCTACTCCTGACCGCAAGTCCACCGTCAGTGTTGTAGGTAGGCACTAGGCAGTTTTTTGGTGTTCATTTCTATTGCATTACGACTGAAAGCAGTATCAATAATGTCAAAAATATGATGTGCAGTCAAGTTAGGTTGTATGCTGTTTAAATGTGTGTTCTCACCGATACGCTTGTTGTGATTCGCGGAGTTTTGATGAGTTGTATTTTGACGACTTGCCTAACATTCTAAAATCTTCCAGTTTAATTCGACATGTAGCCTAAGCTATGTATCTTTCTTTTGCAACGACTCTATTATTTATCCAGTCATAGACCAGCGCTCAAGCACTGACTAGAATCCAGCGCTGACAAGAATCAGCATTCACACGCTCAAAAATGTGTTTCGCGCTGACAACAATCCGGTGGTGCCTAGAATCCAGCGCTTGGGTAGTTTCAAGATATAAAAATAATTAATAATACAATAATAATTTAATTGTTCATATGTGTTTATTCTTGTTAGAAGATTTTTTTTTATTGATTATGAACACAAATTAATCACGACAAACCAAATTAATTGTAATTGTATTAATTATACCATTGATGAAAACAAGCTGATACCAAGGTATTTTAGGCCTACAATTCTAACATAATTTTTCATGAAAAATCATGATTGTATTTATTTATTTTTCGAAAGTAGAGTTAATGTAAGCAGCTTCTTGCAATACTCTCCTAAATTAATTTTAATTTTGAACTCTCAAAGTGCACCAGATTGATGAATTTAACATTAAAATGCACAAAATTTTCTTACGGGGGGCATGCCCCCCAACCCCCCTAGAAGGCCCGAGGTCCACCCACCACAGATTTACCAAACATCCTGTGAGAAACACTGGGATTGCTATGCCAATGTATTTTATAGCTTGTTTTTTGGATTAATCACTGTGGAGTATAGTTCAATTGTATTAATAATTTTGCACTTATTTCATCTGTTAAACTCTGACTTATTCCTACTCGCTTAGTTTGGGGATGGAGGGCGTTCAGGGACCTGGATATTGGATAGGAGGCGCTGGCCCAAAAAAGGTTGAGAACCACTGCCGTAAATCATAAACTACAATTATACTGTAAAATTATACAGCACACCTGTAAAAGCAGCAAAACTAGAGCAGTTGTGAATTTACAGTTCTTTAATGTAATCTTTACAGTATGTTACTGTTGTTATGGCAACTACCATGCTAACCAGCAAAATCTTGACCCATTTGCCCCGCTTTTGAAATTGTCAGATTCAAAGTTTATGGCTCAGGTTCTCTGCTGCTTTTTCTTTTCAGGTTCTTGAGGACAATGATTATGGCCGGGCGGTGGACTGGTGGGGGTTGGGTGTGGTCATGTACGAGATGATGTGCGGCCGGTTGCCCTTCTACAACCAGGATCATGAGAAGCTCTTTGAATTAATCCTCATGGATGAGATCCGTTTCCCTCGTACAATTGGGCCCGAGGCAAAATCATTGCTCTCAGGACTGCTTCAGAAAGACCCGAAACAGCGGTGAGAGACCTCTGAATGTTGTCAAGTAATCACTCTTAGTGTTGTATGGTCCACTGTTTTAAGAATTCATGTTATATGAAGGATGTGTTTCTCTCAATTAATTGATTCATAACATCACCTGGAAGGTCTGTGTTTTAGTAGATTCTTATTTCTTTGAATTGCTGTGTTTTACATGCAACCCTGAATAGGGTAAAATAGTAATAATAATAATAATTATATATATATATATATATATATATATATATATATATATATATATACATACAGTGAGGAAAATAAGTATTTGAACACCCTGCTATTTTGCAAGTTCTCCCACTTGGAAATCATGGAGGGGTCTGAAATTGTCATCGTAGGTGCATGTCCACTGTGAGAGACATAATCTAAAAAAAACACTACTAATATGGCCAAGACCAAAGAGCTGTCCAAAGACACTAGAGACAAAATTGTACACCTCCACAAGGCTGGAAAGGGCTACGGGGAAATTGCCAAGCAGCTTGGTGAAAAAAGGTCCACTGTTGGAGCAATCATTAGAAAATGGAAGAAGCTAAACATGACTGTCAGTCTCCCTCGGACTGGGGCTCCATGCAAGATCTCACCTCGTGGGGTCTCAATGATCCTAAGAAAGGTGAGAAATCAGCCCAGAACTACACGGGAGGTAGCATGCATGCATGGCACGGAAGGTTCCCCTGCTTAAACCAGCACATGTCAAGGCCCGTCTTAAGTCTGCCAATGACCATTTGGATGATCCAGAGGAGTCATGGGAGAAAGTCATGTGGTCAGATGAGACCAAAATAGAACTTTTTGGTCATAATTCCACTAAACGTGTTTGGAGGAAGAAGAATGATGAGTACCATCCCAAGAACACCATCCCTACTGTGAAGCATGGGGGTGGTAGCATCATGCTTTGGGGGTGCTTTTCTGCACATGGGACAGGGCGACTGCACTGTATTAAGGAGAGGATGACCGGGGCCATGTATTGCGAGATTTTGGGGAACAACCTCCTTCCCTCAGTTGGGTCGAGGCTGGGTCTTCCAACATGACAATGACCCGAAGCACACAGCCAGGATAACCAAGCAGTGGCTCTGTAAGAAGCATATCAAGGTTCTGGCGTGGCCTAGCCAGTCTCCAGACCTAAACCCAATAGAGAATCTTTGGAGGGAGCTCAAACTCCGTGTTTCTCAGCGACAGCCCAGAAACCTGACTGATCTAGAGAAGATCTGTGTGGAGGAGTGGGCCAAAATCCCTCCTGCAGTGTGTGCAAACCTGGTGAAAAACTACAGGAAACGTTTGACCTCTGTAATTGCAAACAAAGGCTACTGTACCAAATATTAACATTGATTTTCTCAGGTGTTCAAATACTTATTTGCAGCTGTATCATACAAATAAATAGTTAAAAAATCATACATTGTGATATCTGGATTTTTTTTTTTTTTTGATTATGTCGCTCACAGTGGACATGCACCTACGATGACAATTTCAGACCCCTCCATGATTTCTAAGTGGGAGAACTTGCAAAATAGCAGGGTGTTCAAATACTTATTTTCCTCACTGTATGTATATATATATATATATATATATATATATATATATATATATATATATATATATATATATATACATACAGTGGGGAGAACAAGTATTTGATACACTGCCGATTTTGCAGGTTTTCCCACTTACAAATCATGTAGAAGTCTGTCATTTTTATCATAGGTACTCTTCAACTGTGAGTGACGGAATCTAAAACAAAAATCCAGAAAATCACATTGTATGATTTTTAAGTAATTAATTAGCATTTTATTGCATGACATAAGTATTTGATACATCAGAAAAGCAGAACTTAATATTTGGTACAGAAACCTTTGTTTGCAATTACAGAGATCATACGTTTCCTGTAGTTCTTGACCAGGTTTGCACACACTGCAGCAGGGATTTTGGCCCACTCCTCCATACAGACCTTCTCCAGATCCTTCAGGTTTCGGGGCTGTCGCTGGGCAATACGGCCTTTCAGCTCCCTCCAAAGATTTTCTATTGGGTTCAGGTCTGGAGACTGGCTAGGCCACTCCAGGACCTTGAGATGCTTCTTACGGAGCCACTCCTTAGTTGCCCTGGCTGTGTGTTTCGGGTTGTTGTCATGCTGGAAGACCCAGCCACGACCCATCTTCAATGCTCTTACTGAGGGAAGGAGGTTGTTGGCCAAGATCTCGCGATACATGGCCCCATCCATCCTCCCCTCAATACGGTGCAGTCGTCCTGTCCCCTTTGCAGAAAAGCATCCCCAAAGAATGTTTCCACCTCCATGCTTCATGGTTGGGATGGTGTTCTTGGGGTTGTACTCATCCTTCTTCTTCCTACAAACACGGCGAGTGGAGTTTAGACCAAAAAGCTCTATTTTTGTCTCATCTGACCACATGACCTTCTCCCATTCCTCCTCTGGATCATCCAGATGGTCATTGGCAGACTTCAGACGGGCCTGGACATGCGCTGGCTTGAGCAGGGAGACCTTGCATGCGCTGCAGGATTTTAATCCATGACGGCGTAGTGTGTTACTAATGGTTTTCTTTAAAACTGTGGTCCCAGCTCTCTTCAGGTCATTGACCAGGTCCTGCCGTGTAGTTCTAGGCTGATCCCTCACCCTCCTCATGATCATTGATGCCCCACGAGGTGAGATCTTGCATGGTGCCCCAGACCGAGGGAGATTGACCGTCATCTTGAACTTCTTCCATTTTCTAATAATTGCGCCAACAGTTGTTGCCTTCTCACCAAGCTGCTTGCCTATTGTACTGTAGCCCATCCCAGCCTTGTGCAGGTCTACAATTTTATCCCTGATGTCCTTACACAGCTCTCTGGTCTTGGCCATTGTGGAGAGGTTGGAGTCTGTTTGATTGAGTGTGTGGACAGGTGTCTTTTATACAGGTAACGAGTTCAAACAGGTACAGTTAATACAGGTAATGAGTGGAGAACAGGAGGGCTTCTTAAAGAAAAACTAACAGGTGTGTGAGAGCCGGAATTCTTACTGGTTGGTAGGTGATCAAATACTTATGTCATGCACTAAAATGTCAATTAATTATTTAAAAATCATACAATGTGATTTTTGTTTTAAATTCCGTCTCTCACAGTTGAAGTGTACCTATGATAAAAATTACAGACCTCTACATGCCTTGTAAGTAGGAAAACCTGCAAAATCGGCAGTGTATCAAATACTTGTTCTCCCCACTGTATATATATATATATATATATATATATATATATATATATATATATATATAATATATACATATATACATATATACATGTTGTTAAACGAACAACAACAAATGACATATTACACAGTGTCATTATTCATTTAACAAAAATAAAGCCAAAATGGAAAAGCCATGGGTGACAAACCAAGTACATCCTGTGATTCATTTGTTTAAGCCACTTTTAACAGCAATAAGTTGAAGGAATGATTTTCTGTATAACAGTATCAGTCTAACGCATCGTTCTGGAGGAATTTTGTCCCATTATTCTTTATAACGTTTCTTCAGTTCATTGAGGTTTGAGGGCATGTGTTTATGCACAGCTCTCTTAAGGTCGCGGCACACCATTTCATTCGGGTTGAGGTCTGGACTTTGACTGGGCCACTGCAACACTTGATTCCGTTCTTTTTCAGCCATTCTGTTGTAGATTTGCTGGTGTGTTTGTGATAATGTTCCTGTTGCATGACCCAAATCCGGCCAAGCTTTAGCTGTTAGACAGATGGCCTCACACTTGTCTCTAGAATACTTTAGTATACAGAAAAGTTCATGGTCAACTCAATGACTGCAGGTCCTGTGGCTGCAAAACAAGCCCAAAATCATCAACCCTCCATCAGCGTTGTGGACAGCTGGTATGAGGTGTTTGTGCTGATATGCTGATCTTGGGGTGAATTTGCTGGGACGTCCACTTCTGGGAAGATTGGCAGCTGTCTTGAATGTTTTCCATTTGTAAAGCTTCCTTACCGTAGAATAATAGATTTAAAATTGTTGGAAAATGGCCATTCTCAGATTGATGACAGCAATAATTGCTTCTCTAAGATCATTGCTGATGTCTTTCCTCCTTGGCATTGTTAACACACACCTGAATGCTTCAGACCAGCAAACTATCAAAAACATCTCCTTTTTTTTTAAGAGGTGATCGCACTTGCTGATGCTCAATTAATCGGGCATTTGATTAGCAGCGCCAGACTCATACCGTATTGTTCCGAAATATATAAGAAGACCCTGGATATAAGAAGAACCCCATTTTCACGATTAACCTTTTGGAAAAAGACTTTTTGCTGACCAAATCTTGTCTTTTTAAAGAAAATACTTTATTTCAAAATAATTTTCATATTGCATGCTTTTCATATTACATTTTTGTATTTGAAGTATGGTAAATACTGGTAAAATGTACCAACAACAATCACATTCAACACTTTATGGCATACCATAAAAATAAACTGAAGTCCTCATTTAGTAGATTTCACTATGACCATGACTTTTTTATGTACAGTGACAGATGCTGGCATGTCAAAAAACACAGGTGTTTGATCTGCATTACCTATCTGATCCAGGGGGGATATGAATGTTTTTTCCTTAGACCAATCACAATACGCTGAAAAGACAGCAGTTTCTCCCTAAAGTCGGAGGGCAAGCACTAATCCATTACACGCTTCGAGGACATTGACAAACAAGACTACATTGCTGAAATAAGAAATGATGGGCCTCGCTGGTGGGTAAGTTCAGCTCTTTGGCGATTTCCAGTGCCTTCTGCTGGATGACGACTGTGGTTATGGGCAACCCCTCATTTCTTTTTTCAGCTACGTACTGACACACTTGCCTGTCAGTTTCTTCGAAGTGGCCGCGTTTAGCACCGCGTTCTGCTGTCTTTTTGGGCTTGCCATCTTCTAATATTACAAGCTGACACACCATATTTCTTGACAGCTTAATGAGAGTTGTTTAACTCCGCTGCGTTTAACAGTCCTGGGTTTTTTTCACGTATTTGGTGCTCCCTATTGTTGCGGCTGTATCATTGACATGTAGAAGTTTAGACGCCGAATATAAAACGACCCCATTTTTCCAGATGTATTTCCAAGAAAAAAACCTTGTCTTATATTTGGAACAATACAGTAATTCCTATGTAAGCAGTAAGGGTGTACTTAATTTTTCACCCATTTCTTTTCCATTTTGGCCTAGTTTTTGTTAAATAAATATGAGTAGAAACTGCTGTTTTTTCAGCGCTACGTGATTGGTTTAAAGTCAAATATATTACACCGCATTCATCTGAGGTTGTATTTACCTAATTTTAAGACCTGCTGTAGTGTTGTAAACCTTTTCAGCAAAACCAGGAGACGTTTGGGATCACGTTCAAGAAGTTATTCTTTATTGAGGACGTTTCTGCAGTTCTTCCGAACAGTCTGACTAACTTAACTTTACATGGTTTTCTTATAGGCATTTCAGTGGGTTGTCCTTAATGGTGCTGACCATGCACACAGCCTTAGTTAGGGATGACCACTAAATCTAATCATTTAAAGACAATAGAGGCAATTACCCCCAACTGACTTCCCCAAATGGTATAAACACAAATGGTCACGAGAACTAAGACTATGTAACATTCACACACAGTTCAACTCTTAGTTGGAAGATCAAAGATGGTATAAACAACAAATGGTCACGAGAACTAAGACTATGTAACATTCACACACAGTTCAACTCTTAGTTGGAAGATCAAAGACTAACAAAATCCCTGAATATTACAATGTTTAGACAGCTGACTTAAAGCTGACTTGCAATAAAGAGTAAATTAAATTTGATATTCCACAGTCCCCTCTTAGAGAGTTCTTAAAATAACTCTCACAAAATACAAATTTAAACACTTAAAAGTTCATTCTTGTAACTTGACAAAGTTACAGGCACATAGCATATGTTCTGTGTTGATTTTCTGTAATTGCATGTTGACACAGAAACAAACATGCACTTAGGGTCCGTGAAATCTTACGGGTAATATTCTTTTATGGTTGGACCAGTTATTTTCTCGTGCGAGGTGTGAGTCATTTGTTGAATGAAACACTTGATACTGTGGAAGCATACGTAGAACGCCAATAGGAGAAATAACAGCAGAATTGCTATTTCTTTAATCCACAGCCAGGGTTTACCAATCAAGTTTCCGAACCATGAAGAATTGTCTCCAGTCATCTGGTGTAATTTTGTTGAAAGATCAAGAATGTCTTGTTGGATTTTGTTCAAGTTCTCTGTTGGATCCATTAACCCGGTGCAGCACTCAGGGCCGATAATGGTACAGGCTCCCCCTTGCGTTGCAAGAATGTAATCCAAGGCTACTCTGTTCTGTAAGATCATTATCTTGTGCGAAGCGAGAGTGTTTGTGATGTTGCCCAGGGCCAAAGCCGTATCATTGGCCAATTTCTGTACAGAATCCGACAGGCTTCTGACTTGATCGAGAGCCTGCATAACACCATACGATGGGATTAAGGCTCCAAGAGTTCTTGACCACCACGTTTGAACACAAGTGAGTCCTGGAATGCAGCCATCTTTGTTGGTAGAAGGAGCTGAATAATGTAACTGTGGAGAGCTTGGAGTGGAGTGTGTATTTTCTCTGATAGCTGGTAGAACATAAACCAGGGTGCACCTGCCGTTGAATTGGCTGGGTAGGATGCTGTAGACAGAAGTTCCACATAACCAAAAAGTGCCAGTTGGTGGAGGAATCATACACCACTGATTTATTGCAAAAAGTTTCGGTAGGGATGGGTTCCTAGAGAGACACTCGTTTAAGTCATTTTCCTGTTTCTTCTCTGTAGTAGTAACGTACACATAGGAGTCATCTGTTCCTCTATCAATCACAAAACTGCAACGTTCACGAGGAATTTCACCCAGTGGAGTCGATGCTGGAGCATAATTTTCCATGCACCAGTGGAACATCATTGGCAGGAGTAGATCTGTCATGATGGTAGTAGCTGAAGTTAGGTTGCAGGATGGTAGTCCAGGAATGCAACACTGAGAAGCAGGAGGAATGGTTACGTTGTGACATGTATCCTTGTTGTATAATCCACTGGTATGACCATCGAATAAGGTACACGTGTCACATTTGGAGAGAGGGTGTGCAAACCATGGGATTCCGGCTCCTACTGAAGGTGCATGTGGCATGCAAACGTTCTTTCCAGCAAACAAGGCATTTCTTGACATATTCATCAGCTCTAAGAATATGATGTTTCTGGGGTCTACACTTTGCGCTATGTCCATGATGGTTAGTATTAAGGCAATCATGATCATGTTGCTGGATGACTGAAGTTCCCGTAGATGAATCCGTCTCTGCGTTGTGTATTTTTTTCTTCTGTGTTGGTTGTAGTCTCTGCAGTTGGTCTAGTTGTTTTCTGGAGGTTGGGTCTTCATATGCAGGTGTGTAGGTCAGTGCATATGGTTCTCAGGATAACCGTCAAGTGGTATCTGCACAGAGTTAAGAAAGAAAAAAAAGAAAAAAAAGAACAACTGCAACAGACCAGTATTCATTGTAAAGACTGCAAACATTAGGGTTGTATCCTCTGTTCAGTCTGAGTCTGCTAACTGTGGTTCCTTCTTTCCCTATTTCTTAATTCATGAGACACCTAAAAGGAACAGTGAGGTGAGGATGGACTATGGTTGGGAAGGGCCTATAAGGGAATCTTCACCGCAGGGTTGGCCCCCGAAAGCCTGTTGCTTCCAGTTCTTCCCTGTGTCCTATCCTATCCCTGTAGGGGGAGGAACCACTTTGCAATGTGACACATGAGTCCATGTTTTTTTTCCCTGACACAACACTGCAGCTGCTGTAATCAACATTATTTGATGTGGTCCATGCCACTTAGGTTCTAACGGCTTGTGTCTGAATGATTTTATCATGACCCACTGACCTGGGATGATTGTGTGTCCACCCTCTGGTGGAGTCTGCCAACATGACTCAACTCTCTCTCTGGCACTCTGTACTGCCTTTGTAAGGTGTTCACAGTAAGAGATCAGGGCATCTGAGGCAATGTGAACATCAGCATTTCTAAAATCAATCACACCTGGCATCTTCATTGGGCGTCCTGTAATAATCTCATGAGGGCTCAGTCCTACTGATCTGTTAGGTGACGCTCTCATACTACACAGTACAGCTGGCAGTGTTTCAACCCATGACACTCCTTCCTGATGCATTTTGCTTAGCCTGGTTTTGATTGTTCTGTTTGCCCTTTCAACCTGTCCTGATGCTTGTGGCCTGTAGGGGCAGTGAAGATTCCACTTAATCTTCAACATTTTAGACACTTCTTTAACTACCTGTCCTGTGAAGTACGTACCCTGATCTGAGTCAATGCAATCTGGTAATCCCCATCTGGGAATGAAATCAGTGACAAGACATTTAGCAGTATGTGCAGCGGTAGCACGTCCTGTTGGATAAGCTTCTACCCATCTTGAGAATTTGTCTATTATTACCAAAACGTCAGTTTTTCCCTTACAACGAGGCAACGAGATGTAATCAACTTGCAGGTGACGAAATGGTCCTGGTGGAGCTGGGGTATGTGCTGCTGGTGTAATGGCTGCTGGTACATCATTATTTTTCTGACATGTAACACACCTCTTGGCTGTTTCGGTGGCTACATTTCTGAATTTTGGATTCCACCATTGATTTGAGAACCTGTGATTCATCGTTGCTGGACCACTGTGACCCAAATTGTGTATTTGTTGAACCAAATATGGCAGCAGTGATTCGGGAGCAACATACTTCTCCCCTTTGGTCCAGCAGCCAGATGAATCAACAGTGGCTCCTTTGTCTAACCATGTCCATGCTTCATATAGAGGAACATCTTTGTACAAATCAATGATAGATTCAGGAGGCAGAATTGTGTTCTGTGCTGTACTACCTGAACACACTTGTACAGTTACATAGGAACAAGCCTGTTTAGCTGCTACATCTGCAAGAGCATTACCTTTAGCTTCTGTAGTGTTAGTTGTGAGATGTGCTTTCACTTTGATCACCGCTAATTTCTTTGGAAGTTTCATGGCAAACATAAGATCTTTCACTAATTCAGCATGCTTAATGGGGGATCCAGCAGAAGTTAGAAACTGTCTGGTTTGCCAAATGACACCAAAATCATGAATAACCCCAAAAGCATACCTGGAATCTGTGTAGATATTTGCAACTGATCCTGAAGCTAGAGTGCATGCTCTAGTTAAAGCTACCAGTTCTGCAGCCTGAGCTGAAAAATGATCTGGATAACGACCTTAAGCAACCACATCAGTGGTGGACGTTACTGCATAACCGGCTCGTCTGTTCCCTTCAATTACTTGAGCTGAACCATCAACAAACAATTTAAATTCTGAATTTTCTATGGGAGTTTCTGCTATTTCACTTGTCGCTGCGTATGTAAGCGTAACACAATCATGAGTCATTTCGCCTTCATCCTCTAACACAACTTCAGTCATTGCAGACATCATACATGATGAGGGGTTCGTGACTGGTGCACGCTGTAAAACAATGTTCGGGGCTGTGAGAGTAGTTAACCAATTTCCCCAACGAGAGGAAGTGACAGAAGTGACTTTTGCTTGATTCATTAGTGCGGACACTGCGTGAGGGCATTTTTCATTTACAGTCTGACCTAAGACCATTACTGATGAAGCCTGAAGCGCTAGATGAACTGCCTGTACTGCTCTGAAGCATGGTCCCATACCTTGAGCTACTATGTCAAGTTTACCAGAATAGTAATGAATTGGATGTAAACTGCCCCCATGATCTTGCATTAGACATGCAGTCATAAAGCCCAAGTGTTCATGGACATAAAGCACAAAGGGTCTATCAGATTGGGCAATTCCTAATGCTGGTGCTTGACATAGTGCTCTCTTCAAATCATTGAATGCTTTGAGGTGAAGTTCTTCCATACAAACAATATCTGAATCTTTACCATGGCCTTTCAACAAGTCATAGAGAGGCTGAGCAATCGAGGCATATTCTTCAATCCACGGTCTACAGTAACCTGCTGTTCCTAAAAATGAGCGTAGTGTTTTAATGGTAGTAGGCGGAGGTATGGCTTTGACTGAAGCCGTTCGATCCTGTGTAATAGATCTATTTCCTGCACCAATTGTTTGACCCAGAAATGTGACTTGTTTTTTAGCAATTTGAGCTTTGTGAAAGCTGCATTTGTGTCCTTTTTTATGCAAATAGTCCAACAATGCTGCCAATTCAGTTTGATGTACTTCGTGATCTGTTGAGGCAATCAAAATATCATCGACATATTGGATCATAGTGGACTGTTTTACTGGACATTCTGGGTCACACAAATCATGTCTGACAGCCTGATGGTATATGGTCGGGGAGTTTTGAAATCCCTGAGCCAATCGGGTCCACTGATATTGTTCATGGTCAACTGTGAAAGCTAACCATGGCTGGCTGTCAGAGTGCAATGGTACAGAAAAGAATCCATTAGACATATCAATTACTGAAAAAATCTTACAATCTATTGGTAAGCCATTACAAATTGTAGATGGATCTGCCACTAGCGGGGTGATTTTATCAATGTTTTTATTGGCTACTCTGTAGTCTATGGTGAGTAGGGTGGCCCAACCCTTTAAGGTACTACTCAACCGTTTGGTAGACCCCACTTTAAGTCACTATATTTAATTGAAAAATGCATCAAGCTTAACTCAACCTGAATGAGTCATCTCTATTGTTTGGTGTAGTTGTGCAATGCTAAAAAAATCCACTTGATGGCGCTGTGTCTGTGAGCAGCATGCCTTTTTATTGTTCCTTCAAACAGCATGTGACACAGCAAAAATTTACTCATCCTTTGATGACGCATATCGGCGGGACTTTTAAAGGTAAAACTATTTTGTTGACATATTATCGTTTCAGAGGAGATGTTAAACAGAATTATGTAACTTAATTAAACAAAAATAAGTCTTATAAGGGTCAAATAATTTTTTCAAAAAATGCTCTACCAAACGGTTGAGTAGTCCTTTTAGGGTAGAGAAGCTAGCTAATGTTGGTAAAATTAGCTAATGTTGGTAAAATTAGCTAATGTTGGTAAAATTAGCTATTTACAATGAACAAAAGGGTTAGTGTTGGTAAAATGATACATTTAATATTATTAAATTACATATTTGATGAGAAATATTTGATCAATATAGTATCTCAAGATAGTATCTCATGGGCTCAAGATACTATCTCGTGGGCTCAAGAAAGTAACTCGTGGCCTCAAGATAGTAACTTGTGGGCTCAAGGTAGTAACTCGTGGCCTCAAGATAGTATCTCGTGGCCTCAAGATAGTAACTCGTGGGCTCAAGGTAGTAACTCGTGGGCTCAAGGTAGTAACTCGTGGCCTCAAGGTAGTAACTCGTGGCCTCAAGGTAGTAACTCGTGGCCTCAAGATACTAACTCGTAGTCTCAAGATAGTAACTCGTGGCCTCAAGATAGTAACTCGTGGGCTCAAGGTAGTAACTCGTGGCCTCAAGATAGTAACTCGTGGGCTCAAGGTAGTAACTCGTGGCCTCAAGATACTATCTTGTGGCCTCAAGATAGTAACTCGTGGCCTCGAGATAGTAATTTGTGGCCTCGAGATAGTAATTTGTGGCCTCGAGATAGTAATTTGTGGCCTCGAGATACTAATTCGTGGCCTCGAGATACTAATTCGTGGCCTCGAAATACTATCTCGTGGCCTCAAGATAGCAACTCGTGGCCTCAAGATAGCAACTCGTGGCCTCGAGATAGTAATTTGTGGCCTCGAGATAGTAATTTGTGGCCTCGAGATACTAATTCGTGGCCTCGAGATACTAATTCGTGGCCTCGAGATACTATCTCGTGGCCTCAAGATAGCAACTCGTGGCCTCAAGATAGCAACTTGTGGCCTCAAGATAGTAACTCGTGGCCTCAAGATAGTAACTCGTGGGCTCAAGGTAGTTACTCGTGGGCTCAAGGTAGTAACTCGTGGCCTCAAGATACTATCTTGTGGCCTCAAGATAGTAACTCGTGGCCTCAAGATACTAACTCGTGGCCTCGAGATAGTAATTTGTGGCCTCGAGATAGTAATTTGTGGCCTCGAGATAGTAATTTGTGGCCTCGAGATACTAATTCGTGGCCTCGAGATACTAATTCGTGGCCTCGAGATACTATCTCGTGGCCTCAAGATAGCAACTCGTGGCCTCAAGATAGCAACTTGTGGCCTCAAGATAGTAACTCGTGGCCTCAAGATAGTAACTCGTGGGCTCAAGGTAGTAACTCGTGGGCTCAAGGTAGTAACTCGTGGCCTCAAGATACTATCTTGTGGCCTCAAGATAGTAACTCGTGGCCTCAAGATACTAACTCGTGGCCTCGAGATAGTAATTTGTGGCCTCGAGATAGTAATTTGTGGCCTCGAGATACTAATTCGTGGCCTCGAGATACTATCTCGTGGCCTCAAGATAGCAACTCGTGGCCTCAAGATAGCAACTCGTGGCCTCGAGATAGTAATTTGTGGCCTCGAGATAGTAATTTGTGGCCTCGAGATACTAATTCGTGGCCTCGAGATACTATCTCGTGGCCTCAAGATAGCAACTCGTGGCCTCAAGATAGCAACTCGTGGCCTCAAGATAGTAACTCGTGGCCTCAAGGTAGTAACTCGTGGCCTCAAGGTAGTAACTCGTGGCCTCAAGGTAGTAACTCGTGGCCTCAAGGTAGTAACTCATGGCCTCAAGATACTAACTCGTAGTCTCAAGATAGTAACTCGTGGCCTCAAGATAGTAACTCGTGGGCTCAAGGTAGTAACTCGTGGCCTCAAGATACTATCTTGTGGCCTCAAGATAGTAACTCGTGGCCTCAAGATACTAACTCGTGGCCTCAAGATACTAACTCGTGGCCTCAAGATACTAACTCGTGGGCTCAAGGTAGTAACTCGTGGCCTCAAGATACTAACTCGTGGCCTCAAGATACTAACTCGTGGCCTCAAGATACTAACTCGTGGCCTCAAGATACTAACTCGTGGCCTCAAGATAGCAACTCGTGGCCTCAAGATAGCAACTCGTGGCCTCAAGATAGTAACTCGTGGCCTCAAGATAGCAACTCGTGGCCTCAAGATAGTAACTCGTGGCCTCAAGATAGCAACTCGTGGCCTCAAGATAGTAACTCGTGGCCTCAAGATAGCAACTCGTGGCCTCAAGATAGTAACTCGTGGCCTCAAGATACTAACTCGTGGCCTCAAGATACTAACTCGTGGCCTCAAGATACTAACTCGTGGCCTCTAGATACTAACTCGTGGGCTCAAGGTAGCAACTCGTGGCCTCAAGATACTAACTCGTGGCCTCAAGATACTAACTCGTGGCCTCAAGATACTAACTCGTGGCTTCAAGATACTAACTCGTGGCCTCAAGATACTAACTCGTGGCCTCAAGATACTAACTCGTGGCTTCAAGATACTAATTCGTGGCCTCAAGATACTAACTCGTGGCCTCAAGATACTAACTCGTGGCCTCAAGATACTATCTCGTGGCCTCAAGATAGCAACTCGTGGCCTCAAGATAGTAACTCGTGGCCTCAAGATAGTAACTCGTGGCCCTCAAGATAGTATTTCGTGGGCATGGCCTCAAGATAGTAACTCATGGCCTCAAGATAGTAACTTGTGGCCTCAAGATACTATCTTGTGGCCACAAGATAGCAACTCGTGGCCTCAAGATAGTAACTTGTGGTCTCAAGATAGTAACAAAATCTTGAGGCCACGAGTTACTATCCTGAGGCCACAAGATAGTTATAATAAATTTTTTTTGACAAAGTGGGACTTGGGGGGGCTCCGTACTAATCAAATCTTGGTTGAACTTTTGCACCAGCACACACACACACACGCACACACACACACACACACACACACACACACACACACACACACACACACACACACACACACACACACACTCTTGATGTGTTTGGAGCCATCAATAGCAACCATCAGATTTTTTATTGGTCAAGAAATTGCACTTAATATGACTTGTTCTGAATGTTGTTCTTTTACTATGAACAGACATCTCAACCGTTTGGTAGAGCACTGTATCTAAAATACTGTAGGATCTAATTTAAAAAAAAATATTGATTGTTGTTATTGTTATCATAATTGAATAAAAAATGCAAAGAAATAATTTTTCCTTTGCTTTTTTCATGGTGCGTACCTTAAAGGGTTAAGTGTACTAAAACATTTTTTTTTCGTTTTTCTGCAGCCTGACCCGCTAGATTTGTTCCATTTATGCTAAAAACACCCCAGAAAAAAAATGGGCCAAAAATATTAATATTTAGAGGTAGCTCAAGCACATCAAAGTTCGCTGTTTTTGTAGGCAATTCTACAAGTCAGCAAAATTCTTCATTCTAAAACGTTTAGCATTGAGCATTGTATTCAATACTATACACAGTTTGCAGAATGCATCAAATCACATAGCCTATTACTTGATCACAGTTCAATGTGAGTACAATATTAATTATTTAACCAAATATATCTTACACAACATACATTTGACTATTTTAAGATAACTGATGATACGCATCTTTTCACAGTTAGTCCAGGCAAAGTAACTCATTTTGGAGCCAAAAATAGAACTAATTGTAAAATATTTTTTTTGCAGCTTAGATCATTTCTATGAGGTGTCCAGAACAACATACTAAAAGTCCTTAGAAATCCTAGTTGAGGAAATATGTTAAATTCTCATCAATCCGAGATGTGTGTCAATAAGGCCAGGCAACAATGCACCCCAATTGGGCTATTTTTTTTCTTTACTCATATCAAAATGAAACTTTACACAATGTAAGTACCCATGAAGAGTACAATATTTTGTATTACAAGTTTCTTTGAAAATGAATTTGAATATGCAAATGAGCTATACACTAATCGAATATAGGCTACCCAAAATACCCCCGCATAGGCTTAATTTTTTCCTTTACTCCTACCACGATAAAACTTTACACAATAAAAGTCTACAAGAAAAGTAAAACATTTTGTATTAGAAGTTTCTTTGAAATTGAATTTGAATATGCAAATGAGCAATATACTAATTGAATATGCCAAAAATACACCCTAATGGACTTATTTTTTCCTTTACTCCTATCACAATCAAACCTCACACAGAAAGTATACATGAAAAGTAACATTTTTGTTTTACAAGTTTCTTTGAAAAATCTATTTTAAATATGCTAATGAGCTCAACACTGGGCCTAATTGACTTATGGCCAAGAAACCATAAAGTCACAAGTAGAAAAAACAGGGGCCAAATAACTAACACATTCATGTCCATTCAGCAAGTTAACCTATGCATAAACACAATACATTTGAAGTCACTTGCCACACTTACCTGGGTCACTTGCCACAAAAAGACTTATATTGACCTTAAGAATTGATTGCACAATCTTGCCTCCAGTTGCTTTCTAAATTCTTTTTTTTTTTAGAACAAGCCTTACCTAATGACATTCCCCCACAGATAACATAAGAAGAAAGTTAGAATAGCCATCTTAGTCATTAGTAACGTGGTGAGATGAAATTTTGGGCTGGTAGATTTACAAATGATTGGTATTGTTGGTAAGATTACGAGATTACAGGCAGAAGTCATTCTTACCAACTAAACGATTCACTCTCACACAGAAGACAAATGAAAAACTAGATAGACACACTTCCCAGACATTCCAGCTCTTTAAAATAATTTTGCCAGACACCAAAACTGCTTCTCTTTTTGTAGTTAGCAAGTATTTCAGACCAGGCAGGCCACACATCAGACTTCCACCGTTTGTAAAGTAGCTTTGCAGTGTTATGAGAAGCTAGCAACAGCAATATCTAGGTTAGTTAAAGAAAAACAACAAAAAAAAAAACTAAAATAAATAAAAAAAATAAAAAAAATAAACCTCCCCTGTTGTTGCTACCTGTTGTTACCGACCCTGAAGACTATACCAGTGGGGTTTTTCCAGTTAGAGGCCAGTCTAAAAGCAGCATTGCCATCACGCATTGGCAGTAGGATGATTGGATGAAGATCGGGCCGCTGTATTTGTCATACATATGAATGGTGTTTCTGCCTATATGCAAATTAGGACATATTCAATAAGTGTGGCACTCATGTGCATATTCAAATTCATTTCAAAAGAAACTTGTAATACAAAAAAAGTTACTTTTCATGTATACTTTTACTATGTAAAGTTTTATTGTGGTAAGAGTAAAGGAAAAAAGTAAGCCTATTTGGGTGTATTTTGGGCATATTCGATTAGTGTATAGCTCATTTGCATATTAAAATTAATTTTCAAAGAAACTTGTAATACAATTTTTTTTTACTTTTCGTGGGTACTTTCATTGTGTAAAGTTTCATTTTGATAGGAGTAAAGGAAAAAAATAGCCCCATTGGGGTGTATTGTTGTCACAAATTGAGCATAATAACTGATTATACAAAATTTCAACGTCATCGAGCCACCTCTAAATATTGTTCAAATGAGCTCATATTTTGCCTGAATTATTTTTTCATGTATTGGAACAACTTGAGGGGGTCAGACGATTATAAATCAAAACTTGAAAAATAAGGGCCACCTTAACCCCCTGAGGTCGGCAATCACGCCGGCGTGATCTGCTCGTTTTTTTTTATATCAGTGCAAAATACTCTGTTGATTTTGATTTTACATACTTGTATTGTACATCATTCAAAACTGTTAAATGTCTTCTTTTATTTGTGTACACTCATAATAAAAACAAAATGTTGTGTTTTTCGTAAAACAAAGAAAATAAACATGATGCGCGTTCTGCCGTCTCTCTCAATGTGAAACTCATTCTGAAACGCGACAGAAAATGACCTGTAAC
This sequence comes from Squalius cephalus, assembly GCF_949319135.1. Lineage (NCBI taxonomy): Eukaryota > Metazoa > Chordata > Actinopteri > Cypriniformes > Leuciscidae > Squalius > Squalius cephalus. Next base: position 23,121,196 of record NC_137133.1, on the reverse strand, counting down.
TCAGCGAATGTTTGTCACACAGACTTGAAACGCATGTCTATACAACGCTTGGAATCTCTATTTTTAAAGTATGTAAATTATATAAAAAACAAATATTCTATTTTTAAGTAATCCATACGAAAGCAGCGGCATGTACAGTTTCTCAAACGCGTCCTCATTAAATTTAATTTGAACACGCCTACGCGCGCACGAGCGATTGACATGCAAATGATCCATGCGGAGAAACGCAGACCTGTAAACGCCCTCATCACCTCAAAACAAAGAAGCAGAGACTTCGTAACTTACTCCTTTTCATCGCGTTTGGACGACTGTAAGCTGTGCTGTGCTGTGCTGTTTACCTTGAATTTGCCTCGGATTTACTTCAAACGCGATTTGAAGATGAGAAGATTTTTAAGGTAAGACATGTTAAACTGGTCGTGCCAGATTAAAATGTATGTTATGAAATGAGTTTGGAGTAAAAACATGAACTAAGCCTAATTTCATATATGTACATGTATATATAGACAGAAACATGAAATGTGAAATGTGAACTAGAATGATAGGCAACCTTTCAGTGCTTGTATAGGCTACGTGTTCAACACGAGGATGTTTTTATATTCTATAATAAAACACAGCATGGTAAAAGTAGTATTATAATATTTAGACCCGTGTTTACTGTTAAGCCTACTGTGTTTGTGGATATCTGGTCAAACGTAGATATGTATGGTAACCATAATGTTTTATATTTGAGCGCGATCGCGTTTGAATGTATCAGATTTTGCAGCGCGATCGCGTTTGAATGTATCAGATTTTGCAGCGCGATCGCGTTTGAATGTATCATTTGAAAATTTGAAAAGCAAAACACACCAAATGGCTTCATGTTTTTACTATTATCTCATTTCATATCATCATAACGAATGGAAACATTTGAAGTAACATGATAATCAATATATTTTTCTCTAGCTTGGTTGTTACTGAAATATTTTGGAAGATTTATACTGCTATCTATTGTTATTATTATTTTACCCAGCACTGCGCATAGCTTATGCCTACAAGGCACAACAAACCTGGTGTTCATTATATTATATATTGTTGGAAACATTTGTGTGTGTGTGTGTGTATTTTATGAATTTTAAAAAGCAATTTTAACAAGAAAAATCTAATATTTATTTGCAAAATCATGCAGGCCTTTCTCTTGATATCAGTATGTTCACTTTTTTTTCAGGGCCCAGATGCCACTGAGTCCTGCCGACTTCAACATCTCTATCTTCAAGTCTCTGTCTTTCAATAAGTGCTTTTTTTCCATTTGTTGTGTCTATTTGGATTATGTTGTGTAAATAAATCAAACAATCTAAAAGCCATTCTTTTTTAAATCTCCTCATTTACAGTATTGTGCAAGGTTGCTCAGAATGATAGGGGCCTGATAGCTCCTAATAGGGCCGTTAGGGAGTGTCTTTGTCTTTCTCAGGTGAGAAAAGCCATACATATTAATGAGCTTCCGCATAGAGCTTTCTCACACAAAACACGTCGTAAAAATTTTAAATCAATATATTGTCTTCTCTGAATGAGCAGTCAGGGTGATTTTCACATAGTTTTAGAGCAAATATTCTAGGCTACGTGATACAATTTTCAAAAGTCTTGTGAAGAAATAATCAGTAGGGGTTTCATGGCCTTATTTCAGTGAGAAATTTTTTTTGTATTTTCACAAACCACGCATAAATGTCATTATCTAAAAACTACAAACTTTTACATACATGCTGTTGATATATTATTGTAGCAGAGTTTGTGCTGAATACAGTGTAATTAGACTTTAGCCATGAAAATGTCACAAGTAACAGAAATAACCAGAAATGTCAGAGCATGTCAGAACACCTCCAGGGCCCAGAAAACAGCTCAGACCTCAGAGGGTTAATGGTGAGTCTCCATGTCCCATTTGATTTCTTGATGGGCCATATGGGTGAGTTACAGGGACTGTTGGTTTTAACTAGCACGCCTTGCGTCAGCAACTTTTGTACAATAGGTTTGATTCCCTGTATGGCTTCCTTACTGATCGGATACTGTTTGGTAACCGGGGGTGGAGTTCCTGTCAGTTTGACTGGTTCTACACCTGTCAATAAACCACAATCATCCTTGTCATTAGCCCAAATTGGATGATTCAGTAAGAAAGCATACTCTGGAGGGATTGCATTATTGGTAGAAACGTGTGCTGAGGAAATTTTAATGCTAGCAGATTCTGAGGACATGTCTAAAGTTAGATGTACTTGTCTCAGGAGATCCATGCCTAAAATTGCACCTGTGTTCAATGGAGCACATACCAATTTTGTCGTCAGAGTTTTCGGGCCAAATTGTACCTCTATGGGCGGGGTTTCATACAAAACAGAATCTTCACCTATTACGCCAGTTAAAGAAAGTTTGGTTTTCTTGTACGGGATGTCTAAACCTTTAGCCAATTTTGTAGAAATTATTGTTATTTCTGCACCTGTATCAAGCAAAAAATCAATCTCTTTCTCTTTTATGCTACCTTTCACAAAAATTATTTTGTCATTATGATGGATTACAGGGGAAAGGTAGCTACTCACAGCCCCAACAATTAGTTTTTTTCCTGTTCTTTTTGTGCTCTTAGAAGAGCCTGAGCGAGCTGTCCTAAAGTTTCAGTGGACATTGGCGGAACTACGTCCGGGTTGTAGGCAGGCTGAGAAGGAGCAGAATTATGCATTCTATTTCTTTTATTATCTTGCAACTTCTTCCTACACTCTTTCTCCCAATGCCCTAATTTTCCACAGTAGTGGCATGTACTTTCTTTTTTAATCCATCTATTGTCTTGTTTCGTTGGGTTAAACGTAGCTGCTGCTATTCTCACTTGGGTTTTAACATCCGCATCTCTTTCCCATGTAGCTAACCTGTCTAGGTTACTTCTGAGAGTTCCGTTAGCCCACGTAACATGTAGGAATGGCAAGGCTGATCTGTACTCAGCTATAAGACCATCTGCCCAAATACGGATTAGAGCTCCTCTATCATCTAGTACACTTTCAGAATCCTCCACTATTCCACTGTACGTTGCAGCTGCCTGACAAAATCTTTCAGTGTATTCACTTATAGTTTCTCCTTTCTTTTGTACACATCTAGTAACTTTCGACCAATCTATTTTGGGTCCTAAGAGATTCTTTAGGATTTTCAAAACACCTTCTCTCAAATCGCCTTTACTGGCATGTTGTAGTTCAGACGTAACAGCAGACTCAAAATTGTTGAATTCAGATTCAGTTAGAATTTGTGACATCAGCTGTGTAACTTCTGGCAACGACATGTCGTAAAGACGCATTTTACTGATCAATGCTCTTCTAAATTCAGAAAATTCTGTGCGTGCTGAGGGTAAACTCTGGGATAGTCTCTCGATATCTTTGGGTCCTAGCGCTTTGGCAACAGCTTGTATTTGGACAACAGAAGAGTTGGGAGGAATACTTTCAGTTCCCTCAGTTCCCTGAGATCTTCTCCTTGCCCCACATACCTTCACTGAATCTACTGGCTTATCAGTTACTGATTGGATGGCTACATCTGTTTCAAAGAAAGCTTTTAAGTCAGGATAAATGTTATCCGGCTGACTAAATTCTCCCTCATCAGTTTTTTCTGCATCTTTGTTGCGGTGTAATTTCTTAGTCAAAGAAGATATTCTAGCACGGAGCTCATTGTTCTGTTTCTCTAACTCTGAGTTGCGTTTAGACTGTTCTGTAGCTATTGCTAAAACAAATTCTCTGTGGCAACAAATAATGGCTTTCACCTTGTTCTTGCGAATACTTGCTCCTAGCACCTTTTTACAATCTTCCATTGACCATGCTTTGTCTGGATGAATCTCATATTTCTTTGTCAAATCCAATCTGACGGACTTCGTCACTATAGAGTCCATTTGCTCTCCCAACAATGTTTTAAATTCACTTTCTGACCACAATGGAGTCGCACGACCACCTTTTTCAGTAGTGGGGATCAGTCTAGCATTTTTCCTAAACATTTTTGTGAGTTTTCTTTGTTACCACACAATCAAAAACACTAAAACTTTTCTCTAGTGTCTACACAGAGGGTACACTTGTTAACACATCAGCTATTGTTAACTCTCCAAATGACCAACACTTCACACTTAACTTCCCTGCCTACAAGAACAGAGGATAAACAAAATATTAGCAATTTACGCTAAAATCTTCCCTGCCTGAAACAGAGGATAAACCAAAATATTAGCACCTTATGCTAACCGTCCCTGATAAAGCAGAGGATAAATCTTCACTAACTTTACAGAGGATAAACCTTCTCTAGCAATGTAGAGGATTAAACACTTCCCTGGCAAAGCAGAAGATAAACAATATTAACCTGTAATGTTAATCTTCCCTGCCTGAAAACAGAGGATAAACTTCATCTCTAAAAGACAACTTTAGAGGATATCTTTAGTTAACCAAACACTGCAGCTGTCTGTTTTAACTCTTCTCTGACGGCACAGAGGAAAACCACATATACTGGTCTGTAGCGGTTCTTTGAATAGAGTGAAACTCACCGAATCGTTGGTTGTACAGAAAACATTCGTCTGGAACTCAGTCAGCTTTGTTGAGATCTTTGAGCTTGAAGTTTCAAGATTCAGTCTGGAACTCAGTCAGGCTTTGAGATCTTTTTGGAGCTTGAAGTTTTCAATCTGGAGGAAGCTGGAAAGATTCAGTCTGGCAATCTTTGTCAGATCTTTTGTTGAGCTTGAAGTTTCAAGGTTCCGTCTGGAAAGTTCATTCTTTGTTGAGTTTCAGTTTCTCCATCCGTGTCACGGCAGCATCTTGTTGTAAACTTTTTCAGCAAAACCAGGAGACGTTTGGGATCACGTTCAAGAAGTTATTCTTTATTGAGGACGTTTCTGCAGTTCTTCCAAACAGTCTGACTAACTTAACTTTACATGGTTTTCTTATAGGCATTTCAGTGGGCTGTCCTTAATGGTGCTGACCATGCACACAGCCTTAGTTAGGGATGACCACTAAATCTAATCATTTAAAGACAATAGAGGCAATTACCCCCAACTGACTTCCCAAAATGGTATAAACACAAATGGTCACGAGAACTAAGACTATGTAACATTCACACACAGTTCAACTCTTAGTTGGAAGATCAAAGATGGTATAAACAAGTCAAGTCATCTTCATTTATATAGCGCTTTTAACAATGTAGATTGTCTCAAAGCAGCTTTACAGAGATAAGCGTATAATTTAAGGCAACAGAGATTGTTTCGGCTTTACAGCAGAGTTAAGTTATTTCCATCTAAAGTTAGTTTTAATTGATTTGCTTCCGTCGCAATGATCATTTGTTATTAAATTAGGGGCCGCTAAGACGACACCATTCTCTCTACACAGACTTTAAACGCGAACCTGTGAGAAACACTGATGGCGTTCACATGCGCATTTAGAATGGGTTCTATAGTTATGTGCGTTTGAATATACGCAGGTTTGGAATTCCCTACAAGCCCAGCCTAAACAAAATACTTGTCTTTCCTTATAAATTTTGATAAGGAATTTTATTTTATTTGTTGCTTTGGGGTAGGACCGCGAGACGAATTTTCCCGACAACGCCTTATCTGTAGAGTGGTAGTGGGATCCTCCATAGGGAGAGACTAGTTGGCACTTCAGCACTGCGTTGTCATCGGTCCAGGCGAAGGTCCTTCGTCAGATCTGGATACGGCCTGGATCCGGCAGGCTGCAGGAAAACCTCGGGATAAACACAGACACTAAAATTAGCGTAGATGCCATTCTTCTCATGATGTAACGAGTACATCAGGATTTTTGGGAAGTGTTCCCGGTTCCGGCTGACCTACTATATGCAGCCTAACATTAAATTATAGAAGTCTATAATGTATTATGTGAAAGCTAGGTCAAAGAGATGTGTCTTTAATCTGGCTTTGAACTGACAGAGTGTGTCTGCTTCCCGGACAATGGTAGGAAGACTGTTCCAGAGTTTTGGTGCTAAATAGGAAAAGGATCTACCGCCAGCAGTCGATTTTGATATTCTAGGTATTATCAACTGGCCGGAATTTTGAGATCGTAATAGACGTGACGGACTATAATGCGTTAAGAGCTCGCTCAAGTACTGCGGAGCTAAACCATTCAGTGCTTTGTAAGTAATCAGCAATATTTTAAAATTGATGCGATGTTTAATAGGGAGCCAATGCAGTTTTGACAGAACTGGGCTAATATGGTCATACTTCCTGGTTCTGGTAAGAACTCGAGCTGCTGCGTTTTGAACCAGCTGTAGTTTGTTTATTAAGCGTGCAGGGCAACCACCCAGTAGAGCATTACAATAGTCTAGCCTTGAGGTCATGAACGCATGAACCAATTGTTCCGCATTTGTCAATGAGAGCATATGGCGTAATTTAGATATATTTTTAAGATGGAAAAATGCAGTTTTACAGATACTAGACACGTGACTTTCAAATGAAAGATTGGTATCAAAGAGCACACCCAGGTTCCTAACCGACGACGAAGACTTAACAGAGCAGCCATCAAGTGTTAGACAGTATTCTAGATTATTACGTGAGGAAGTTTTTTGTCCAATAATTAGAAACTCTGTTTTTTCAGAATTCAGAAGTAGGAAATTACAAGTCATCCAATTTTTTATATCCGCTATGCATTCCGTTAATAAACAACAAATGGTCACGAGAACTAAGACTATGTAACATTCACACACAGTTCAACTCTTAGTTGGAAGATCAAAGACTAACAAAACCCCTGACTATTACAATATTTAGACAGCTGACTTAAAGCTGACTTGCATTAAAGAGTAAATTAAATTTGATATTCCACACAAGGACCAGATGATTTTTTTATTATGTCTTGAGACATAAAACCATATGTAGGGTAGTAGGGTATCCTTTCCTTTTAAAGTCAAGTCAAGTCACCTTCATTTATATAGCGCTTTTAACAATATGGATTTACAGAGATAATAGGAAATTACCGTAACAAATTGTTTAGGCTTTACAACAGCTCTAGGATAAAGTTATTGTCCAGCTAAAGTTAGTTTTGATTGATTGATTCACTTCCGTTGCAAAGATCATTAATTATAAACTTAGGGGCTGCTAACATAACACCGTTCTAACAGGAAAACCCTTAACGCGCTCCGGCCACCCATCCGCACAAAACAGTGCCTGGTGTCTCAAGAACGCACTCCCTGAAATAGGTTCGAAGGTGCAGACGATTATGCGTTATCTCTGCGCAAACCTCAAAAGCGCAAACCAGCGAAAACGCAGACGTCGCACACATGCGCATTACGTGTTCAGTCCAAAGGAATGCGCGTTTGAATATATATATGTGCGCAGGCGTGTAGTCCTTCTTTACAAATCAGCCCTCAATAAACTACTTGTCTGGCCTTAAAAATGTATAATACAGAAATTTTTTGTCGCGTCTGCGTAGCCACGTGAACCAGAATTACCCCGACAACATTTTATCTGTACTGAGGTAAAGGGAAGAGAAGGAGGCCGTCACAGGGGAGAGACTGATTGACACTTCAGGACTGCGTTGTCATCGTGTCCAGGCGCAGGTCCTTCATCAGATCTGGATACGGCCTGGATCCGGTGGACTGTGGTAAACCTCGGACAAATAGAGAGACTAATATTAGCGTAGACGCCATCGGTCTTATGATATAACAAGTACATCAGGATTTATGGGAAGTGTTCCCGGTTCCAGCTGACCTAATCTATGCAGCCTAACATTGAATTATAGAAGTCTATAATGTGTTGTGTATGCTAGGCCAAAGAGATGTGTTTTTAGTCTAGATTTGAACTGACAGAGTGTGTCTGCTTCCCGGACAATGTTAGGAAGATTGTTCCAAAGTTTTGATGCTAAATAGGAGAAGGATCTACCGCCAGCAGTTGATTTTGATATTCTAGGTATTATCAACTGGAATTTTGAGATTATAGACGTGAAGGACTATAATGCGTTAAGAGCTCGCTCAAGTACTGGGGAGCTAAACCATTTAATGCTTTGTAAGTGATCAGCAATATTTTAAAATTTATACGATGTTTAATAATAGGGAGCCAATGCAGTGTTGACAGAACCGGGCTAATATGGTCATACTTCCTGGATCTGGTAAGAACTCTAGCTGCTGCGTTTTGGACCAGCTGTAGTTTATTTTTTAAGTGTGCAGTGCAACCACCCACAATAGCATTACAATAATCTAGCCTTGATGTCATGAACGTGTGGCGACGTGGTGGTTACTCTCAGGGTTTAGCGAGAACAATTTAAAACTTTAAACCAGTTTTGCCTATACCGGCAATCCACCCCCAGAGGGCAGACTTAAAAATTCGCATGCACACATGCGCACACACACACACACACACACACACACACAGACACACACACCCACAACTCTGCCTCCACTCCAGGGCTGGGGCCTGCTCGCCTACTCTCTGAAAAACACAGCAAACACACCTGAACTCACACTTCACCCCCAAATGTGGAACACTGCACGCGGAAGAGACCGCCACCAAACAGAGAGAAAGGGCTCATCCACACACACTCGAGCCCTGAGCCACAAGCAACTTCTGGAGAGGAAGCAAAACCTACAATTTAGACATACAAACATATACACACATGTATCCATATAAAAGTTGGTAATCAAATTGAAAAAAATAAAAGTAGTAACGGATTTAAGTAATTTAAGTAGTAACGGATTCACAGAAACTTGGTTAACACAAGAAATAATAATAATAAATAATAAATTCACAGAAACTGAGATACAACAAAAGAAAATTAGATTTTGCAAAACAACAGGTTCACATGAGCAAAAAGAAGAAGAAGAAAAAAAACAATTAAATGGGCAAAGAAACCAATTCAATTTATACAGCGTTAAGACACAGAAAGAACCCAGATCACGATGGTGACTGCTGAGCAGTGGCGTAGTCAGAAATTTTATTTTGGGCGGGCCATTGAAAAAGTGAGTGGGCCTATAGTTTTTCCTAGAAAAAATATGACTTAAATAATAATTAAACCTTAGAGAGTAGAAAAAAGAATAGACAAACTGCAAAAACAGTTACACATTTATTTTGCAATATTCAGCAAAGGCAATAACAAAACACTGTCTAATCATCATGTTCAACCAACAGAGCTCAATAAAGGCTGGACAAACCACCATAGACAATAACCTGTCTATTTTATTCAGGTTAGTCAGCAGTGCAGACAGTTCACCCGAAAATAAAGTAGGCTAAAAGTAAAAGAAATTCAAATAATGAAAACTCTCAGCAGAGCACGGTTTGAAATAAATAACAACACTCCCTAATTTCAGTTAAATCAACCATATACAGTGCATCAGCCTGGTGGAAATTAAGCTTTTGTGCCAAAAAAATAGCAACTCATTTAAACAATGTAGCCTATAAGGGCATACAGCTATACACAACACACCACTAAGTTAAATCACTTCACCACTTTAGTTAAACAACAGGGCCTACCTTTGTTGTTTTCATACTACAAAACAAGACGCAAGCGCCTGGGTTTAGTGTTGAAAACAGAAATGATCTCATCATAGTCCAAAGAGTCACAGAGATCTCAACACTACAAGATGTCATGGGAAGGGTGATGATGACTTGAAGTAGTTTGTTGAGGTTTGGAAACATGTCGGGAGCACAAATGTCCAATACTTCCATGAGGGACGGAAATTCCAGGCTATTGGGTAGCTACTTTCCGATGCAGTTGCTCAATGAATACTGTTAGTTCAGCATCCTCAACCAATATATGAAAGTGATCACACGGGGTGTAAATGGGGGGCGTTCACGAGTTTAAATACATAACGCAAATTTTTGTTCATTTACTTTTATTAATTTGAAGCATTTAGTCATTTATTTGTAATAAACACTTTAAGTTGGCAATTTAAAAAGTGTTAGAACTATGTATATGTTAAATTATGTTGTAAAACATATGCGCAGAGTGTGATATCATATTGTGTGTGCACGCGCGTCTATGGTGCGCGTGAATGAATACGTCAGCAGCGCAAAAAAAAAAAAAAAACATTCGTCCACAGCCACTCTACTCCTGACCGCAAGTCCACGGTCAGTGTTGTAGGTAGGCACTAGGCAGTTTTTTGGTGTTCATTTATATTGCATTACGACTGAAAGCAGTATCAATAATGTCAAAAATATGATGTGCAGTCAAGTTAGGTTGTATGCTGTTTAAATGTGTGTTCTCACCGATACGCTTGTTGTGATTCGCGGAGTTTTGATGAGTTGTATTTTGACGACTTGCCTAACATTCTTAAATCTTCCAGTTTAATGCGACATGTAGCCTAAGCTATGTATCTTTCTTTTGCAACGACTCTATTATTTATCCAGTCATAGACCAGCGCTCAAGCACTGACTAGAATCCAGCGCTGACAAGAATCAGCATTCACACGCTCAAAAATGTGTTTCGCGCTGACAACAATCCGGTGATGCCTAGAATACAGCGCTTGGGTAGTTTCAAGATATAAAAATAATTAATAATACAATAATAATTGAATTGTTCATATGTGTTTATTCTTGTTAGAAGATTTTTTTATTGATTATGAACACAAATTAATCACGACAAACCAAATTAATTGTAATTGTATTAATTATACCATTGATGAAAACAAGCTGATACCAAGGTATTTTAGGCCTACAATTCTAACATAATTTTTCATGAAAAATCATGATTGTATTTATTTATTTTTCGAAAGTAAAGTTAATGTAAGCAGCTTCTTGCAATACTCTCCTAAATGCATAATAAAAGTGCAAACGTTACCGCTTTAATGACCGTCCTTTATTTTTCAGTGCATTTGTTTTACAATATATGGTTATTACTGTCATGGGATTAATATTATAACTATTATTATGTAGTAGTGTAATGTAGACAGACACAACTAAAAGAGGTTTGAATTTTTCTTTGTTTAATTTGCACACTGAATATGGGTTGGAGCTTTTAATTTTGAACTCTCAAAGTGCACCAGATTGATGAATTTAACATTAAAATGCACAAAATTTTCTTACGGGGGGCATGCCCCCCAACCCCCCTAGAAGGCCCGAGGTCCACCCACCACAGATTTACCAAACATCCTGTGAGAAACACTGGGATTGCTATGCCAATGTATTTTATAGCTTGATTTTTGGATTAATCACTGTGGAGTATAGTTCAATTGTATTAATAATTTTGCACTTATTTCATCTGTTAAACTCTGACTTATTCCTACTCGCTTAGTTTGGGGGTGGGGGGCGTTCAGGGACCTGGATATTGGTTAGGGGGCGCTGGCCCAAAAAAGGTTGAGAACCACTGCTCTAAACCGAGCAAAGCTCTCTTTTAGTCCCTCAATTAGGTCGATGCACTCAGGAACTGACAATGTTGGGCTTTGTAAACCTTGTGTGGCAAAATCGCTCGTCTGAAATAATTTTCCAAATGTGACGAGTAAAAATAAGAACTTTTTTGTTTGTATTTGTTGCAGCAGGGACTGCGCCTCAACCTTCGATTGGCAGCTGCTTTCCACATACTCAGCAAGCACTTCTAATATTACGTCGAGTAACGTCAGTACTTTGCTCACTTCTCCGGATTTGGAGCTCCAGCGCGTGTCTGTGGATCGCTCAAGTTCCAAGCACCGGCGTCCTGGATGAAGCTCCTTTTGCGCTGCCACAAACTTTGTGTGTCTGCTGCTGCCTGTCATGAAACTGTGAATATTGTTGAGTGTATCAAAAAATGTGCTGACGTGCCCAGACACCGATTGCCCGTTCTTTTATTTTCCCTGCGTGAACATATCTCACATAAACAGCCACCAGATCACGTTTTGACTCATCCTTATATTCATCTGCCATAAGAGCATAATAGGTGCCCGGTGTTTCACAGGCTTCTGCTTTGATTTTACGCAACAGCAAGGAGGCTGCGGACTCCAGCAGCTCATTTTGTATATCTGGGTTCATCAAAGTTCCGTTTCTGGGCAGCTGCTCTAGACGATTTCGGATCTGTGGATCATATTTGCACATGAACTTGAACAGTTCTATAAAGTTTCCTTTATTGAGAGCATCTTCATTTTCCCTGTGTCCACATCCTGCTTGGCACAAAACAGCACAATGTCTAAAACAACTTTTAGATGGTCCCGATTCCTTTCAATAAATGAATAGTCCATGGCATCACGGTTCATTTGATTTAACACATTTCCCCGGCCTGCAGTTTGGTTGGCATGTAGCCTTGAAATTTGTCCAGTGAAACGGAGTGGGGTTTGCTCATCTGGTGTTTTTCACATGCCTGCCACAGGTGCTTCCAGTCCACAAACCCCTCTCTCGCAAATGGGCTGTCAGCTCCGCTGGGAAAATGTCTGCACATTTTACAGAAAATCGCGTCCTTAATTACACTGTACTCCAACCAAGAAAACTGTCCATACCACTTTAATGAGAAGCTCCTTGATTTTTCCATTCTTGACAGTGCAGGGAAATACCTTCAGATTGGGTTGTGAAGGTGGTTCATCTATTGCAGTTAGATCGGCGGGTAAACCCGCATCAGGCTGACCGGGGGAGAGCACTGGCACTGCCGCCAGGGAGCAAGCGGCGGCCGCCACCAGTGCCTGACTAGCCGCCTTGTGGGTTAATGAATCTGAAGAACTGGGCTGGGTGGACTCAGCAGATGAAGCATTAAAGAAATAAAACATTAAAGAAACTTGTTTAGCCATTATTGTGGCGCTATTAATACATTGGCTAAAGGCCGCCAGAGCCTGCCGTTCAGAGAGTCTTCCTGTCGCCCTAGCAACCATAGCAACCAATTAGGCCTACGTTCCGGAGGGAGGCTTTCTACAACTTGCTTCAACAATTCCATTTTATTCGGAAAACAAATTAAACACACACACCAGTCAAGAATAAATCAGGTTTATATTCATATATTTTCTTAAATACATTTGAATAATAAAAATAAACTAATAATGTATTTTGATCAAGCTTGCCTGGGTGGGCCAGTGCCGCCCTGGCCCATTACTGGCTACGCGCCTGCTGCTGAGTGGTCATTCAAATCATTCGAGGCCTCGGAGTGAGAGTAGGCCACACAGTGCTGAATCTGCAGCATGCCAGGCTACCGTTCAGTTGATATGCAAAGTGTCCAGCGCCGAAATAAACACACATAGAATAAAGCAAGTACAACACAGCAGCACGCTAATATAGTTCATGGATACTACACATTCAGTCTGGCAGTCTGGCCAGTGCAATGCCGCATAACGAAACAGTCTGCAGCCCAATGTTGAACAAGAATCAGTAATGTGAGCGTCAGCATACGAGAATACAGCCGGCAAAGCCCCGACGAGAAGCCCACTGCAACGTCTCTCCCTCTGTCTTTTAACTGTAAAGATAAGGACAAGAGACTTAGAATGACCAATCCAGCCCCTTAGTGCAACAAGCAAAAACAACCTACCGGTTTGAACTGCTTGCAGTACGCAGGGGATTTAAACTCCAGGACATTAAAACAATCCAATACAATGCGCGTTGCAACAATGTGCCACAGGATTCCTCAGTCCACACTAGATAGAGAGATGAGCCAAATGAGCAGATAAAAATCCCAGTCGATACAAGCATTCAGTAGTACAGCCGTGACCTGCTGCTCCTTACCATACAAACACTCTTGCGCCACGCCGGAAATAGATGACGTCACCCGTGACTGTGAGACGCACATGCCTAAGACACCTAAAGCTGCCTTTATAGGCCAAATAAAACACGTGAAATAAGGCACGCCCCTATCAATCTGCAAAGGAAATTACTACCATTGGCTACAAACGCATGAACTAATTGCTCTGCATTTTTCATTGAGAGCATATGATGTAATTTAGATATATTTTACAGATACTAGACACGTGACTTTCAAATGAAAGATTGGTATCAAAGAGCACACCCAGGTTCCTAACCGACGACGAAGACTTGGTAGAGCAGCCATCAAGTGTTAGACAGTATTCTAGGTTATTACGTGAGGAAGTTTTTTGTCCAATAATTAGATTCTCTGTTTTTTCAGAATTAAGTAGTAGAAAGTTGCTAGTCATCCAGTTTTTTATATCAGCTATGCATTCCGTTAATTTTGTGAATTGATAAGTTTCGTCAGGGTGTGAGGAAATATAGAGCTGCATATCATCAGCATAACAGTGAAAACTAATGCCATGCTTCCTAATGATATCTCCCAAGGGTAGCATGTACAGAGTGAATAGCAAAGGTCCTAGTACTGAGCCTTGTGTTACGCGATACTGAACTTGTGATCGATAAGACATCTCTTCATTTACTGCTACAAACTAATGCCAACATAATTTTCGAGTCTATTTAAAAGAATGTTGTGGTCGATAGTGTCAAATGCAGCTCTAAGATCAAGTCACACTAATAGAGAGTCGTATGATACAACCACGATCGTATGATAAGAGCAAATCATTTGTGACTAATGAGAGCTGTCTCAGTACTATGGTACGGTACAATGGTATGGTAGCTTTTTTTTAACAAGCTGTTTAATCATAGCCAGCTTAAAGGTTTTTGGTACGTATCCTAATGACAAAGATTAATTAATGATATTAAGAAGAGGATCTATGACCTCTGGAAGCATCTTTTTTCAGTAGCTTAGTCGGTATAGGGTCTAACATACATGTTGTCGATTTAGATGATTTAACGAGTTTAGAAAATTCTTCCTCTCCTATAGTAATGAATGAATCGAATTTTTCACTCCCTGATGCGATACTGTAGAAGACGGTTGCATAGTTATAATTTTCTCCATGATATTATCAATCTTATAAGTGAAGAAGTTCATAAAGTCATTACTGCTGTTCTTCTTGGAAATTTCTGGGCTTGAAGCTTTATTTTTCATTAGTTAAGCCACTGTTTCAAATAAATACCTAGGGTTTTGTTTATTTTCTTCTAATAGGGTTGAAAAATATGCAGATCTAGCAGCTTTTAAGGCCTCTCTGTATGCAGTTGAGCTCTCTTTCCATGAAATGCGAAATACTTCTAGATTTGTTTTCTTCCAGTTGCGCTTCATTTTTCTGGGCCCGAGTAAAGGGCCCATGTGTGCTCGTTGTACCACTGCATTGGACTGTTTTCTTTAATCTTCTTTAAGCGCAACGGAGCAACTGTGTCTAAAGTGCTGGAAAAGAGAGAGTTAAAAGTTTCTGTCACAATATCAAGTTTTTCTAAGCTCTCTGGGATGCTGAGATGATGAAACTGATCAGGAAGATTATTAATAAAGCAATCTTTAGTGGCAGAAGTGATAGGTCTAACATATTTGTAACACGGAGTCAGCTTTGCAGCCTTGGCTAAATGAAGTGTACACGAGAATAGATAATGATCTGAGATGTCATCGCTCTGCTTCAGAATTTCAACGGCATCAACATTGCTTCTGTGTGATAATATTAGATCTAGAGTATGATTACAATAATGAATAGGTCCTGACACATGTTGTCTAACTCCAATAGAGTTTACAATGACTTTAAATGCCAATCCCAATGCATCTTTTTCATTATCTACATGTATATTAAAATCACCAACAATTAGGACTTTATCTGCAGCCAGTACTAACTCTGATAGAAAGTCAGCAAATTATTTGAGAAAGTCTGTATGGTGCCCTGGTGGCCTTTATACAGTAGCCAGCACAAATGTCAAACGTGATTTTACATTTACACTATATATTGTTACATTAAGCACCAACACTTCAAAAGAATTATATTTGAAACTGGACTTCTTAGTAATTCTGAAAATATTACTATAAATTACAGCAACACCTCCCCCTTTGCCTTTCAGACGAGGTTCATGTTTATAATAGTGTGTTTGACAGAAACCTGGCTAAAACCAAACGATTACATGATTTTAAATGAGTCCACCCCCCAAGAATACTATTATAAACATTCTCCCTACTCAGTGAAACACCCACTGTGAATCCTGTTGAATGTGCCCTAGTTTTTGGTGATTCTATTGCACGTAAAGTGAAAATAAAGACACTAGCCACTGGTGAGAAAATGTGATCAGATGATGTCTGACATGTGAAATTCACATGTTTGCCGGGAGCCAGAGCACCTGACATCAAAGCAAATTTAAAAGTGCTGGCTAATGCTAATCGTAAATTCTCTAAGATTTTGAAGTAAGGGATTGAATATTCAGCAACCCAAGGTCATCATTTGCTCATTTGTATTAAATCTGTTTTTTTATTTGTTGAACATCAATTAAATTTTTAACCTTAGATGGGTTTGGAAGTTTTTTGTATTTCCTAATTCGGGGAACAGGCACAGTCTCTATATGATGATATCTAGGTGAAAGAGGCTCTATGTGATGGGATTTGTCTGACCTTGGTGATGTGAGACAGTCTGTCTGCTTCCTGACCTGAGCTCCAATTCATGTTTGAGCTCTAAGACTAAGTGCCATATTACTAAGTGCCTTAGAGAGAAGAGCAGCACCATCCCAGGAGGGATGAATACCATCTCTTTTCAACAGGTCAGGTCTGCCCCAAAAACTTTTCTAATTGTCTATGAATTCTAAATTATTTTGCGGACACCACTTAGACAGCCATGCCATTAAGTGAGGACAATCTACTAAGTATCTCATCACTCCTGCGAACAGGAAGGGGGCCAGAGCAAATTACAGTGCCTGACATCATACTTGCGAGTTCACACACCTCTTTAATGTTAATTTTAGTGATCTCCGACTGGCGGAGTTGAACATCATTAGTGCCGACGTGAATAATAATCTTAGAGAATTTACGATTAGCATTAGCCAGCACTTTTAAATTTGCTTTGATGTCAGGTGCTCTGGCTCCCGGCAAACATGTGAATTTCACATGTCAGACATCATCTGATCACATTTTCTCACCAGTGGTTAGTGTCTTTATTTTCACGTTACGTGTAATAGAATCACCAAAAACTAGGGCACATTCAACAGGATTCACAGTGGGTGTTTCACTGAGTGGGGAGAATCTATTTGTTATGGTTATCGGAACGGAAGAGCGGTGTTTTGTCCTGCAACTACAGCGTCTCACCGTCACCCAATTGCCCTCCTGCACGGGCTCTACTACAGCCGGAACCAAACAATCTACAGAGTTCACTAAGCTAGTCACATCCAAAGCAGTATCTCCCTGCATTTATCACATGTAAATTCTGTGTTGACAGAGAAGGCTATGCTATACATGTTACATGAAGTGCAAGTGACAATAAGAGGAGAAGATGACATGACTCATTGTGTTTGTTGACTGATCCTACTCAACTAAGGTTTGATGAACTCGTAAAAGGCGCGAGAGCGCGGGAGAGAAAAAATAAATAAATAAAGAGCGCACGGATGGTACGCTAACAGGCTAGCGAATTACTAGCGTATTGTGCTAGCAATAACAATGTCAGGTTAATGTGTGATGTTGAGTAAGCTATATTTAGCAGTATAAACAACAAGGAATGATAGTAAATAATGATTAAAAACAGAAAGATATACGAAGCTTACAGACACAAACCAACTCAACAGCAGCAGTAGCAGCAATGAGGCACACAGGAGCAATCCAACACATGAAACTATATATATTATTGTTTCCCATTTTCACATGAAACTCATTAATTAATTCATTCATCTTCTTCCGCTTATCTGGGGCTGGGTCGCGGGGGCAGCAGTCTAAGCAGAGATGCCCAGACTTCCCTCTCCCTAGACACTTCCTCTAGCTCTTCCGGGGGGACACCGAGGCGTTCCCAGGCCAGCTGGGAGACATAGTCTCTCCAGCGTGTCCTAGGTCTTCCCAGGGGTCTCCTCCCAGTGGGACACCCGAGCCACCTCAGCTGACCCCTCTCGATGTGGAGGAGCAGCGGCTCTAATCTGAGCTCCTCCCTAGTGACCGAGCTTCTCACCCTATGTCTAAGGGATCGCCCAGCCACCCTGCGGAGAAAGCTCATTTCGGCCGCCTGTATCCGGGATCTTGTCCTTTCGGTCATGACCCAAAGCTCATGACCATAGGTGAGAGTAGGAATGTAGATTGACCGGTAAATCGAGAGCTTCACCTTGTGGCTCAGATCTTTCTTCACCACGACAGACCGGTACATCGACCGCATTACTGCAGAAGCTGCACCGATCCGTCTGTCAATCTCCCGTTCCATCCTTCCCTCACTCGTGAACAAAACCCCAAGATACTTAAACTCCTCCACTTGAGGCAGGAACTCTCCACCAACCTGAAGTGGGTAAGCCACCCTTTTCCGACTGAGGACCATGGCCTCGGATTTGGAGGTGCTGATTCTCATCCCAGCCGCTTCACACTCGGCTGCAAACCATCCCAGTGCATGCTGAAGGTCCTGGTCTGAAGGGGCCAAAACGACAACATCATCCGCAAAGAGCAGAGACGAAATCGTGTTGTCCCCAAACCTGACACCCTCCGGCCCCTGGCTGCGCCTAGAAATTCTGTCCATAAAAATTATGAACAGAACCGGCGACAAAGGGCAGCCCTGCCGGAGTCCAACATGCACCGGGAAGAAATCTGACTTACTGCCGGCAATGCGAACCCAGCTCCTGCTCTGGTCGTACAGGGACCGGACAGCCCTTAGCAAAGGACCCCGGACCCCATACTCCCGGAGCACCCTCCACAGGCCGCCGCGAGGGACACAGTCGAATGCCTTCTACAAATCCACAAAGCACATGTGGACTGGTTGGGCAAACTCCCATGAACCCTCCAGCATCCTGTAGAGGGTATAGAGCTGGTCCAGTGTTCCACGGCCTGGACGAAAACCGCACTGTTCCTCCTGAATCCGAGGTTCTACTATCGGCCGTATTCTCCTCTCCAGTACCCTGGCATAGACTTTCCCAGGGAGGCTGAGAAGTGTGATCCCCCTGTAGTTGGAACACACCCTCCGGTCCCCCTTCTTAAAAAGAGGGAGTACCACCCCGGTCTGCCATCTCAGAGGCACTGTCCCCGACCGCCACGCGATTCTGCAGAGGCGTGTCAGCCAAGACAGCCCCACAACATCCAAAGACTTTAGGTACTCAGGGCGGATCTCATCCACCCCCGGTGCCTTGCCACCGAGGAGTTTCTTGACTACCTCGGTGACTTCAGTTTGGCTGATGGACGATTCCACCTCTGAGCCCTCAGCCTCTGCTTCCTCAATGGAAGACTGGGATTGAGGAGATCCTCGAAGTATTCCTTCCACCGTCCAACGACATCCCCAGTTGAGGTCAACAGCTGCCCACCTCCACTGTAGACAGCGTTGGTAGGGCACTGCTTCCCTCTCCTGAGGCGCCGGACGGTTTGCCAGAATCTCTCTGAGGCCAGCCGATAGTCCTTCTCCATGGCCTCACCAAACTCCTCCCAGGCCCGAGTTTTTGCCTCCAGGAGACTCGGCCAAACGTTCCCAGCAGACCCTCACAGTACGCTTGGGTCTGCCGAGTCTGTCCAGCTTCCTCCCCCGCCATCGGATCCAACTCCCCACTAGGTGGTGATCAGTTGACAGCTCTGCCCCTCTCTTTACCCGAGTGTCTAAGACATACGGCCACAGGTCAGATGAAACGACCACAAAGTTGATCATCGACCTACGGCCTAGGGTGTCCTGGTGCCACGTGCACTGATGGACAGCCTTAAGCTTGAACATGGTGTTCGTTATGGACAAACTGTAACTAGCACAGAAGTCCAATAACTGAACACCGCTCGGTTTCAGATCAGGGGGGCCGTTCCTCCCAATCACGCCCCTCCAGCTGTCACTGTCGTTGCCCATGTGGGCATTGAAGTCCCCCAGTAGAACGACAGAGTCCCCAGTAGGAGCACTTTCCAGCACCCCTCCCAGAGACCCCAAGAAGGCCGGGTACTCTGCACTGCCGTTGAGACACGACACGACAGTGAGAGACCTATCCCCGACCCATAGGCACAGGGAAACGACCCTCTCGTTCACCGGGGTGAACTCCAACACATGGCGGCTGAGCTGGGGGGCTATAAGCAAACCCACACCAGCCCGCCGCCTCTCACCATGGGCAACTCCAGAGTGGTGAAGAGTCCATCCTCTCTCGAGGAGTGTGGTTCCAGAGCCCAAGCCGTGCGTAGAGGTGATCCCGACTATCTTTAGTCGGAACCTCTAAACCGCACGCACAATCTCAGGCTCCTTCCCCGCCAGCGAGGTGACGTTCCACGTCCCTAGAGCTAGTTTCCGTGTCCAGGGATCGGTTTGTCGAGGCCCCCGCCTTCGACTGCCGCCCGATCCTCTCAGCACCGGCCCCTTACAGTCCCTCCTGCAGGTGGTGAGCCCACGGGAAGGCGGCCCCACATCGCTCCTTCGGGCTGAGCCCGGCCGGACCCCTTGGGGGAGGCCCGATCACAAGGTGCTCGCATACGGGCCCCAACCCTGGGCCTGGCTCCAGGGTGGGGCCCCAGCTGCGCCATACCGGGCGACGTCACGGTCCTCGATTTGATTTTTCTCATAAAGGGTTTTTTGAACCACTCTTAGTCTAACCCGCCGCCTAGGACCTGTTTGCCTTGGGAGACCCTACCAGGGGCATATAGCCCCGGACAACATAGCTCCTAGGGTCATTCGGGTACTCAAACCCCTCCACCACATTAAGGTGGCAGTTCGAGGAGGGGTTCACATGAAACTATATATATTATTGTCACAATTAAATTAAAAGCTCAGACTACTGTCCTCCATTGAGTCTAATATCTTACCCAGTCATAACTTTGATTGGCTACTTGATAATAAAGATATTATCATAATGTAGTGGCCTGATTTCTTTTATGGACTAGTCTCTGGTATCAATTTTACATGATCATAACCATCCAGGATTTCTATCACTTGAGATCCTGCAGCATTTTAATCAGAAAAGCTGGAGTATTTATTATAAAAAACTAAATCTGTGTACAAGAAGTTTTAAACCCCTTCACTGAAACAAACACAAACCTATTAATAAAATAAGTAAATTCTATATTAGTACTCAATTCAAGCGTGTAGAAATGAAAGCATAAATATCAACGTTATAAAATAAAGTAAAATTACTCAACTTTTCTGATACTGGTGTTCCCATCATGCACTGGGCCTTGAATAATAAATGAAGTTGATTTTTCGCTGTTTTCCAGCAGTACTTAAACTGTTTTATCATTGCTTTTGATGTTAGGATTAGTAACTTGCCATTTTGTGACATTTGGAGTTAATTTTCTACTCAAAATGACACGTAGATAAATCCCATCACATAGAGCCTCTTTCACCTAGCTATCATCATATAGAGACTGTGTCTGTTCCCCGAATTTGGAAATCCAAAAAATGTTTTAACCCATCTAAGGTTAAAAATGTAATTGATGTTCAACAAATAAAAAACAGCTATAATACAGATAAGCAAATGCTAAAGCTTGGGTTGCTGAATATTCGATCGCTTACTTCGAAAGCACTCGTTGTTAATGATATGATTTCAGGTAATAACCTAGATGTGCTGTGTTTGACAGAAACCTGGCTAAAACCAAACGATTACATTACTTTAAATGAATCAACCCCGCAAGATTACTGTTATAAACATGAGCCTCGTCTGAAACGCAAAGGGGGTGGTGTTGCTGTAATTTATAGTAATAGTTTCAAAACCACTAAGAAATCAAGTTTTAAATATAATTCTTTTGAAGCATTGGTGCTTAATGTAAAAATAAAATATATAGTGTAAACGATAAATCACGTTTGAGATTTGTGCTGGCTACTGTATACAGGCCACCAGGGCACCATACAGACTTTATCAAAGAATTTGCGGACTTTCTATCAGAATTAATATTGACTGCAGATAAAGTACTAATTGTTGGTGATTTTAATATACACATCGATAATGAAAAAGATGCATTGTGGGATTGGCATTTAAAGACATTGTAAATTCAATTGGAGTTAGACAACACGTGTCAGGACCTACTCATCGTCGTAATCATACTCTAGATCTAATATTATCACATGGAATAGATGTTGATGCCGTTGAAATTCTGCAGCAGAGCGATGACATCTCAGATCATTATCTAGTCTCGTGTAATTTGCATTTAGCCAAGGCTGCAAAGCCGACTCCGTGTTTCAAATATGTGAGACCTATCACTTCTGCTACTAAAGATTGCTTTATTAATAATCTTACTGATCAGTTCCATCATCTCAGCATCCCAGAAAGCTTAGAAGAACTAGATATTACAACAGAAACGTTTAACTCTCTCTTTTCCAGCACTTTAGACACAGTTGCTCCGTTGCGCTTAAAGAAGATTAAAGAAAATAGTCCAACGCCGTGGTACAACGAGCACACTCGGGCCCTTAAGAGAGCAGCCAGAAAAATGGAGCGCAACTGGAAGAAAACAAAACTAGAGGTATTTCGCATTTCATGGAAGGAGAGCTCGATTGCTTACAGTGAGGCTTTAAAAGCTGCTAGATCTGCTTATTTTTCAACCCTATTAGAAGAAAATAAACATAATCCTAGGTATTTATTTGAAACGGTGGCTAAACTTACGAAAAATAAAGCTTCAAGCCCAGAAGTTTCCAAGCAACACAGCAGTAATGATTTTATGAACTTCTTCACTTATAAGATTGATAATATCAGGGACAAAATTATAACTATGCAACCGTCTACTACAGTATCGCATCAGGCAGTGCATTGTAGTCTCCCTGAGGAAAAATTTGATTCATTCGTTGCTATAGGAGAGGAAGAATTTACTAAACTCATTAAATCATCTAAATCGACAACATGTATGTTAGACCCTATACCAACTAAGCTACTGAAAGAGATACTTCCAGAGGTCCTAGATCCTCTTCTTAATATCATTAATTCATCTTTGTCTCTAGGATACGTACCAAAAAAACTTTAAGCTGGCTATGATTAAACCGCTTGTTAAAAAAACGCAACTTGATCCTACAGAATTAGTCAATTACAGGCCGATCTCGAATCTACCTTTTCTGTCAAAGATATTAGAAAAGGCAGTATCCTCACAACTGTGTTCCTTTCTTGAAAGAAATGATATCTGCGAGGATTTCCAGTCTGGATTTAGACCGTACCATAGTACCGAGACAGCTCTCGTTAGAGTCACAAATGATTTGCTCTTATCATCCGATCGTGGTTGTATCTCGCTATTAGTGTTACTCGATCTTAGTGCTGCATTTGACACCATTGACCACAACGTTCTTTTAAATAGATTAGAACATTATGTTGGCATTACGGGAAATGCACTAGCATGGTTTAAATCATACTTATCTGACCGTTATCAGTTTGTAGCAGTAAATGATGAGATGTCTCATCGATCACAAGTTCAGAATGGCGTACCACAAGGCTCAGTACTAGGACCGCTGCTGTTCACTCTGTACATGCTACCATTAGGAGATATCATTAGGAAACATGGAATTAGCTTTCACTGTTATGCCGACGATACTCAGGTCTATATTTCTTCAAAACCTAACGAAACTTATCAATTCACAAAATTAACGGAATGCATAGCGGATATAAGAAATTGGATGACTCGTAATTTCCTACTTCTAAATTCTGAAAAAACAGAGTTTCTAATTATTGAACAAAAAACTTCCTCACGTAATAACCTAGAATACTGTCTAACACTCGATGGCTGCTCTGTTAAGTCTTCGTCGTCGGTTAGGAACCTGGGTGTGCTCTTTGATACCAATCTTTCATTTGAAAGTCACGTGTCTAGTATCTGTAAAACTGCATTTTTCCATCTTAAAAATATATCTAAATTACGCCATATGCTCTCATTGACAAATGCGGAACAATTAGTTCATGCGTTCATGACCTCAAGGCTAGATTATTGTAATGCTCTACTGGGTGGTTGCCCTGCACGCTTAATAAACAAACTACAGCTGGTTCAAAACGCAGCAGCTCGAGTTCTTACCAGAACCAGGAAGTATGACCATATTAGCCCAGTTCTGTCAAAACTGCATTGGCTCCCTATTAAACATCGCATAAATTTTAAAATATTGCTGATTACTTACAAAGCACTAAATGGTTTAGCTCCGCAGTACTTGAGCGAGCTCTTAACGCATTATAGTCCGTCACGTCTATTGCGATCTCAAAATTCCGGCCAGTTACTAATACCTAGAATATCAAAATCGACTGCTGGCGGTAGATCCTTTTCCTATTTAGCACCAAAACTCTGGAACAGTCTTCCTACCATTGTCCGGGAAGCAGACACACTCTGTCAGTTCAAAGCAAGATTAAAGACACATCTCTTTGACCTAGCATTCACATAATACATTATAGACTTCTATAATTTAATGTTAGGCTGCATAGATTAGGTCAGCCGGAACCGGGAACACTTCCCATAAATCCTGATGTACTCGTTACATCATGAGAAGAATGGCATCTACGCTAATTTTAGTGTCTGTGTTTATCCCGAGGTTTTCCTGCAGCCTGCCGGATCCAGGCCGTATCCAGATCTGACGAAGGACCTTCGCCTGGACCGATGACAACGCAGTGCTGAAGTGCCAACTAGTCTCTCCCTATGGAGGATCCCTCTACCACTATACAGATAAGGCGTTGTCGGGAAAACTCGTTTCGCGTTCCTACCCCAAAGCAACAAAATAAAATAAAATTCTTTAGCAAAATTTATAAGGAAAGACAAGTACTTTGTTTAGGCTTGGCTTGTAGGGAATTCCAAACCTGCGTATTTTCAAACGCACATAACTATAGAACCCATTCTAAATGCACATGTGAACGCCATCAGCGTTTCTCACAGGTTCGCGTTTAAAGTCTGTGTAGAGGGAATGGTGTCGTCTTAGCGGCCCCTGGTTTAATAACAAATGATCGTTGCGAAGGAAGCAAATCAATCAAAACTAGCTTTAGATGGAAAATAACTTAACTCTGCTGTAAAGCCAGAACAATCTCTGTTACCTTAAATTATACGCTTATCTCTGTAAAGCTGCTTTGAAACAATCTACATTGTTAAAAGCGCTATATAAATGAAGATGACTTGACTTGACTTGACGTCAAGTCAAGTCAAGTCATCTTCATTTATATAGCGCTTTTAACAATGTAGATTGTTTCAAAGCAGCTTTACAGAGATAAACGTATCATTTAGGGTAACAGAGATTGTTTTGGCTTTATAGCGGTTCTTTAATAAAGTTATTTTCCAGCTAAAGTTAATTTTGATTGATTCGCTTCCGTCGCAACGATCATTTGTTATTAAATTAGGGGCCGCTAAGACGACACTATTCTCTCTACACAGACTTTAAACGCGAACCTGTGAGAAACGCTGATGGCGTTCACATGCGCATTAAGAATTGGTTCTATAGTTATGTGCGTTTGAATATATGTGCGCAGGTTTGGAATTCCCTACAAACCAAGCCTAAACAAAGTACTGGTGTTTCCTTATAATTTTTGATACAGAATTGTATTTTATTTTATCAATTCGGGGTAGATACGCGAATTGAGTTTCCCGACGACGCTTTATCTGTAGAGTGGTAAAGGGATCCTCCATAGGGAGAGACTAGTTGGCACTTCAGCACTGCGTTGTCATCGGGTCCAGGCGAAGGTCCTTCATCAGATCTGGATACGGCCTGGATCCGGCAGGCTGCGGGAAAACCTCGGGATAAACAAAAGACATTAAAATTAGCGTAGATGCCATTCTTCTTATGATGTAACGAGTACATCAGGATTTATGGGAAGTGTTCCCGGTTCCAGCTGACCTAATCTATAATGTATTATGTGAATGCTAGGTCAAAGAGATGTGTCTTTAGTCTAGCTTTGAACTGACAGAGTGTGTCTGCTTCCCGGACAATGTTAGGAAGACTGTTCCAAAGTTTTGGTGCTAAATAGGAGAAGGATCTACCGCCAGCAGTCGATTTTGATATTCTAGTTATTATCAACTGGCCGGAATTTTGAGATCGCAATAGACGTGAAGGACTATAGTAGTACTTATAAGGCACCTTGTGTCAAAATGATTTACGACTTTGACCTTTGACCTTTGTGACAGGTTGAACTTCCGGTGACCTTTATGATTGATGGGTGAACTTCCGGAATGCGGTCATGGGATTAACCTATTGACCTCTCCCACGGATCGATCATGTTTTTTGACAGTTAGTTTTGAACTATGACCTAGCAAGGACTAAATCATAATTTTGACGGGTAGTTTTGTCCTATATTAATAGAACAGATGTTTTTGCCGGTTGTTTGAACTTTGTCCCAGTTATATGTGTGTGCGTTTGTAGTTATATGTGTGTGCGTGTGTCAGAGACCTGCGCCCCCACCGCAGTGAAAGTGAGAAGCGTATGTCACACAAACACATTCTATCCTTTATATAATTTATATCACATAAATTATATAATCTAAAACATACATTGAAACCAATTATTTTAGATGAATACAAGTATATAAAATAAAAAGCTTACTAAAACCAATTATTTTAGAGAGTTGAAAAGTATGTCCATACCATTGACGTCCACAAAAATAATTAACCTAAAGTTGAAAAACATACCTTTAAAAAGCGTTTAAAAAGCTTACTAAAACCAATTATTTTAGATAAAAATTACATAAACAATGTACTCTTTAAAAGTGTATAATCTAAATCAATTTAAGGTTGAAAAAACATTTAGTTATTTCACATTCCTATGTCAAACATCCTTTATATAATTTATAATATAAATTATCATGCTAAAGTTGTTTTTCATTGTATAATATAAAAGCTTACTAAAACCAATAGTTTTAGCTGAATAAAATTGTCTTACCTTATTTTAGAGAGAACCTACAGCTTGTGAAACGGGCTCGCAGCTCCATCTATTGGACTCTCTCTGAATCGACGATCAGAATGTGACATGGTCAATGTTTTGTTAGGGTTAAAATGATTTTCAAAGTTTAAAAGTTGTTTTAAATTTAATACATTATTAAAAGTTGTAATAGAGTTGTTAAATTATTAAAAGTGGTAAAAATACTCCTTTCCTGAATGAGCTTACCCTGTCTCAAAACATAAGGGAGCCGCGCGCGTGTCTCTGTCCGTGTGTGTGTGTGTGTGTGTGTGTGTCAGCAATAGGGGGTTGCGTGTGCGTGCCTGCAGGCGCGCGCTCTCTCCGTCTCAGCTCCGACCCCCCTCCTTACAGTGGAACTGTGAAGTCTATCTCGCACTCACTAAAGTTAAAAAACATTCTATTCTTTTAAATGGTTATAAATGAAATGGTTATAAGAAATATACTGCAAGCAATTGTTTCAGATAAACAAAATCCATTCTACATTTTTTAGAGAGCTGAAGGTGGTGTTTTCACATCACCTTTGTGACCTGCGGCGCTCCAAAAGTCAGTCCCTGTGTGTCTATGCATGCCACCGTTCACTCTCGTCTGAATTTACTACAAAATCATAATATCTTTAAAGATGTTGTTAATTAAAACCACCGTAGCTCAGCCAGGGAGTACCGTGTTTTTGACAGTTTTCTGACGGTTCTATCTATGAATTACGCTTGGTCCGCGTCTAGCATCTCTTCTGCCCACGAATTTACGGTGACACCTGTGACCCTGGTCCATTTCCACGAATTTTACAGGTCCATTCATAGAACAAGGATGACACCTAGTGGTCACTCAACACCGATTTCCTTCATATACTCGCCTTTATAAATGCATTTTGATAAGTTCAAACCATCAGTTCTACCAAAACTTTGGAGAGTCTCCAAGACAATCACCTGGCCCAAACATTTTCGCAGACAATGGAGAAACGTGAGTATTTTCTCATTTCATGCTATGCTGTTTTATTTTACTCAGCTGTTAGTGATTTTTAAATACTATAAATTGATCAAAATTATGTTATGCTATTTTTTACAGTCTATGACGTTATGGCGTCTTTAAACCATATTATAATTCAATGCTGTTTCATCTTCTGTAATTGTTGATTCATATAAATGATGCTATGTTTTAACTGCTGATAGATATTGTTTTAACAGATTGGTTAAAAGTATGCTATATGTTGTTTTAAACCATAATTCATTACTGTAATATGTTGTTTTAAACAATATTATAATTTATTACTGTAATAAAAACATGCGTTGGTATTTTATCCGCTGTTATAGTTTTTAATACTATATTCATTTATCATAAAATTATGCTATGGCGTCTTTAAACCTCATGACAAACATGCTTTGGTTATTTTATCTGCTGATAGAGATATTTTATCTATATTCATTTATCACCAATTATGATTATGCCGCGATGTTTTATTTTTTGTCTTAATTTCAGCTCAAAAACTGTTTTGTATGAAAAAAGACTTTTATTATGAAAACACGTGTCATCATGTTGTTACTTACGACTTAGCTTTTAGCTGCTAACAATGCTACAATTCAGTTTGCTATGTATATGTTTGCAGAAAAACAATTCTGATCCTATTAAATCGATGTTTTGCCATCGCGTTATACGTCCGTCATGTATGAACACAACATCCAGGGCTGTTAGCGCTCCCGATCAGCAATGCATGAGTTCTAGCTTAGCACCACGTGCTAGTTGCTAACTGCTGTTAAATCGTGTATCAAACTAGTTTCCCCAACGCATCTGATTCACAAGACAGATCGATTTGTTTTGATATAATTTGGTACAATATTTTAAAAAACATAAAGGTTTGTTTCAGTCACTTTCTTAAACACACCATGTTATGGATACACCAGCCAACTAGCTCTCCGGCGCCACCAGATGGCCCGGAGTCTAAACTACACCTGTTATACTGAAATTGAGCCCCTACAGGTTCGGAGTAGATATGACAGGCTGTTATACTGAAAATGTCTCCCTCTGCTGGTTGTATAATAGTATGACATTGTAATGTCTCCCTCTGCTGGTTGTATAATAGTATGACATTGGAATGTCTCCCTCTCCTGGCGATTTTATTGTTATGACAGGCTGTTATAGTGAAAATGGCTCCCTCTGGTGAGTCTGGGCTGAAATGACACCCTGTTATAGTGAAAATTGCACCCTCTGTCTATCTGGAGTATCTATGACAGGCTGTATGTATTATGATTCATGTTTCAATGTATAAATAGCTGGCTGTTTGGTCTAAAAAGCATTTAAAATGTGATTTATATTTGTAATTTTTTAATTATTTGATTTAGGATGTTATTAATTATTTTCTATTTGTTATAAAAGTTCGCCATCTGTTTTATCACAGGTTCAAATATTGAGCAGCAAGCCTTTGACGCTATTAATATTTGTAAGTACGTATTAACTTTTCTTTTTATAAATTAAAATGAACGTATTTTAATTTTGTCTTTTTATAAATTGAAAGCATTTTAATTTTTTTAATTTTTTAATTCACAGTGGCCGCTCTGGCTGTTGATCCAGACAGCGCCGCCAATGGTAAAACAAGATTTTTCAAGATATGAGAAATCAAAATTTTAGATTTCTTTTATGAGAAATCAAATTTTTAGATTTCATACAATTTATCGCCCAACCAGGCTTCCAGACAGTTATCGATCTCACGCAAGATGGCAATGAAGATCCCAGCGTCAATGTAACAGCCAGCCCCGCCACACCCACTCCGGCGCACGTCGAGAATCCAATAGTGGCCAACGACGACAAACCACTTCCTGGACCCAGCGGCGAACCAGCGAGAAAGAAGACTAAAAAAACAAATCGCCCCACCTCACCGGTCAGTCCTGGACCAAGCGGCGAACCACCAAGAAAGACTTATCGTTTTACAGCGGTGGTCCGACCTGAACCCAGCGGGGAACTACCAAGAAAGACTTATCGTTTTTCCCCGGCGATCAGTCCTGAGAGCTCTCCAGAGAGGAAAACTCTTTGTCCGACACCACCAAGCAGCCCACCCACCAGTCCTGAGACCGCCTTCTTTCATGGTAAGACCTTCTACATTATTTCCATTTAAACTCCGGCGGAGACACTCCATTAAGATTTTTTTTACACACAGCAGACTCGAGTAGAAGCCATAAGGATGACCTGACTACCTGGGGTACGTCTCAACTCGATGCTTGGGACCAGAGTTCTTGGACCAGCGAGCCTGGCGAGGTGTCAACCAGCCACGCGGGTCAAACACCGTACCCTTCTAGATCACCGTCGTTGGAAGAAGTAGAAGTGGAAGAAGTGCCGGAGCCTCAGTCGGCTGATGAACCATTCGATGATGCGCCTCTGACACATAGGCTCATTAATTCGATAGAATCATTGGGTCAAGAGTTTCGCGACGCTCAGGTTGACATAAACAACAAGTACATCGAACTTCGAGACGTACAGGATGATATTAACAACAAATTGATTGAGTCTCGCGACAGACAAATCGAAACCCATAGCAGATTAGACGCATTGCGCGGTGAGCTCCGTGCCAATCACTTTGAGA
Organism: Squalius cephalus; assembly: GCF_949319135.1. Classification (NCBI taxonomy): domain Eukaryota; kingdom Metazoa; phylum Chordata; class Actinopteri; order Cypriniformes; family Leuciscidae; genus Squalius; species Squalius cephalus. The sequence goes on along the minus strand of NC_137133.1, from coordinate 23,091,018 downwards.
CACGTAGCCGATTCGATGCGCAGGATCGCTTTATTCAGGATCTGGCCAATGAAATATTCCGTCGCGTCAATGCTATGAGATCAACGACTGAACAGCGGTTTGATAGAAATGATCGTATGTTGAGCCAATATCTACGAGAATTGGTGCTCATTTTGCATCACCTTATTCTCACCATCATAGATGAGACGACGGAGTCAAATTGAATATAGATCTATTCCTAGTAATTCTTATATTGCACGTTTGTAATATTCCATCTATACTTTGTTTACATATAATCTGATATTTCATTTATACTCTGATTGTGTAATATTTCATTTATACTTTGTTTACATATATGCTTTTTATACTTTATGAAATTTGCAATAGTTCATTTATACTTTTTATACTTTGTTTACATATAATGCGATATTTCATGAATGTTTGTATACTCTGATTTTGTAATAGTTCATCTATACTTTGTTTACATATAATCTGATATTTCAAGTAATTCATATATTGCACGGCTGCTATGATTTTGTAATAGTTCATATATGCTTTTTTATACTATATGAAATTTGTATGCTTGTTTTGACTCTATGATTTTGTAATAGTACTTGTTTTGGTCTGAAATCTAAAAATGGACGGGTCAGACGACGCAGACTTCTGTCAATCAGACCAACCCCCCACAGAACTGTCACCGGACGAGATTGAAATGCTAAGTATACTGCCCGATTCTTTAGAACAGTATTTGTTTAATCTAGAATCCCCTGCTATGTTGGATCTTTTTGAATTAGCCGTAAATCCAAATATGAATTTGTTTGATCCTCTGCTAAGCCTAGACAACGACCCCTTTGTACAACATGGCGGTGTTTTAAACAGCCCACCATGTACCGACCCTGACAACACAGAGCACCCTGCCGGTGATGATACTTCGCCACCGCCCGCATCAGGTAATGTCGACCCTACTACACAGACTCGATTAAGCCGTACAGACATTGACAGGTTGATTCGTGAGGGTGGGGACGTTAACGGATATCATGTTTTACCACGACCTCGTTTCAATAGCGTGACGTTGAGAAGGACTACGAATCTGAGAGATTAACTCTACAGATTTGGCCTGTTATCATACCCGCTTACACGACATGCTTACCGGAATTGTGAATTTCGCTAGGGAATTTGACCATGCACCGGTGATCAATATCACATTGACGGCTCCCTCTCTACAAACGCCCGTCAGTGCCATTTTAACTCACGGTAATGATTATGACGTGGATGGGTTTATGGATCAAATTGAAAAAGTTTTACAGAGCAACGACCGGTTACTATCTGACCAAACCGTACAATTTGAAGCCTCCCTAGCCATGAACAGACAAGGAGGGGGGCGTCGAAAACTCACGGACCTCGCTGTAGATGAGGTGATCAAAAGGAAAAAGACCAGCTTATTCTGCCCCACCAATATTTCAAATAATTTGTGCTTCTCCATCTGTCTAGCCAGATTTCTTAACCCCCAACACCCCGAGAGCGAGTTAGAAAAACTGGCTACCGCCATCCAAAACAGCGTCGGCTTCTCAATCCAAGACCGAATCGGTCTCGGCGACATAGCCTCGTTTGAACGAGCGCTAGACATTAAAATCGTCGTATTTCACAGATCTAATGCCTTGGTCTTAGAAACCTACAAAAATTCTGACGAACCCCACCCAAAAACGGTCTTCCTGTATCTCCACAACGACCACTACTACATGATAACGAGTTTGACGACATTCATCGGTTCAACATACGTCTGTCCATTTTGCTATAAATCTTACACCAACCGCAGACACCATCGTTGTAAGCACGCCTGCAACATCTGTTTTGACCCGGAATGTTACAGGTTCCCTGTAAGAATCATACATTGCCCCGATTGCTTGAGGTACTGTAAATCGGCGTATTGTTTCAAAATGCATAAAAAAACCCCGCCTCCCGGTCAGGAATACCCCGCCTGTGATATGATCAAATACTGCAAACTATGTAACAGACGTTACGACGTTAAACCGGGCAACAAGAAAACCAAACACATATGCGCCCCGGACAAATATGTGCATTGTCGCGAACATCTGATGGACGATGGTGAGCATCAATGCTTCATACAACCTCTACAGCCTAAAGAACCCTGTGAGAAATACATCTTCTACGATTTCGAAACGCGTTACGAAAATGGTCGGCACGTGGCTAATTTTGTTTGCGCCATCACATTCAAAGGCAAGAAATTTACTGCTAGCGGTACCGACTGCATCGCTAAGCTAATCAACCACTTCAGACAACCCCGATACACAGGCTACTGCTTCATCGCTCATTACGCCTCCAGATTCGACGCCTTTCTAATCCTCGAGTTTTTTGCAAATCAGGGATCGCGATTGAGGTCATAATGCAAGGGTGCAAATTACTTCTGTTGTACGATGATGCATTTTCCCAACGATACATCGATAGCTACTCATTTTTCCCATTCGCTCTCGCCAAAATGCCCGCAGCGTCTTGACGACGACTGAAAAAGGCTACTTCCCCCATCTTTTCAACAGGTTGGAAAATGAGAACTATGTCGGACCATACCCCGACAAAAAGTTCTACAACTACGATAACATGTCGGATAAAGACCGAGAAAAGTTTGATGCGTGGTACAGCACGGTGAAGGGCAAGTTCTTTAACTTCAAGAAAGAACTGTACGCCTACGGCGTTAACGACGTCGTGTTGTTGCGCGAAGGATGCATGAAGTACAGGGCGTCTTTCTTAGACTGTACCCAACTCGACCCTTTTGGGTTCACGACGCTGGCCAGCTGCGCGATGGGGGTCTTCAAAACACATTATCTTGCCAGAAACACGCTCGCCCTGACGCACAACAAAGCCTACATCCATCAGAATAAGTCCTACTCCAGCGGTTCGATCGAATGGCTCGAGTATATAAAAAAGACTCGAAACGTGGACCTTCACCATGCCGTAAACCACGGCGAAGTATCGATCGGTAAGTACTTTTTAGACGGCTACTATGAGCAGGACGGCGTCAGGCACGGCTTAGAATACGCGGGGTGCATCTTCCACGGGCACTGCTGTCGCTTTGAACCCAATCAGGCGCACCCCCTGTCAGGAGTACCCTACGGGGTTCTCAGGAACCAATTTGACGACAAAGTTGAAATTCTCCGGAACGCGTACGGTTTGCAAATCGAGGTTCTGTGGGAATGCGAATGGAACCGCATGAAAAAGACCGACCCCTCCGTGATAGAATTTATGGCCAATTATTCCGCCCCAGAGAGATTGAATCCTCGTGATGCGCTTTACGGAGGCCGAACGAACGCCTATAAACTATACCACAAGGTGAGCGGCGATGAGAAAATAAGGTATCTGGATTTCACAAGTCTCTATCCTTTCTGCCAAGCCAGGAAAACCTATCCGATCGAACACCCCGAAATCATTTTCGCCGATTTTGAACCGATTGAAAACTATTACGGTCTTATCAAAGCCACCGTCTACCCTCCCCGTAACTTACTGCACCCGGTTCTCCCTTACAGATGCCAAGGAAAACTCATGTTTCCGCTATGTAGAACCTGCGCCCAGGACCAAAACCAGACCACGAGCTGTACCCACACGGACCAGGAAAGATCCCTATCGGGCTGTTGGGTCAGTATCGAGCTTTTTAAAGCCATCGAGAAGGGCTATGTGATAGCCAAGATAGACGAGGTTTGGCATTTTCCACAGCGGTCAGACACGTTGTTTGCCGAATACGTAAAAACCTTCTTGCGTTTGAAACAACAAGCGTCGGGCTACCCTTCGAACGTCGTCACGGATGCAGAGAAACAGGCTTACATCCGTGACTATTTTGAAAAAGAGGGTATTCAACTCGATCCGGAAAAGATCAAGTAAAATGCAGCCCAAAGGGCAATCACAAAATTAATTCTGAATAGCTTGTGGGGGCACTTCTCTTTAAGACAGAACTTACCTCAAACGACTCTGGTGACTGACCCCGAAGATTTCACCAGAATCGTTTTTGGTAATACCAAAACGTTGGCCTATTTCTCATTCGTCTCAGATGACGTAGCTCTAGTCCAGCATAAACCCAACAAAGACGATGTTTGCAAGGCTCGCGACGTGAATGTTTTTGTAGGCGCTTTCACCACCGCGCACGCCCGACTGGAATTGTACGAATTGATGGACAGACTAGCCGGCCGACTGCTATACTCTGACACAGACAGCGTCGTATTTGTGTCTAGGGACGGTGACTGGGAGCCTCCTCTGGGCGATCACTTGGGACAGCTGACGAACGAATTAGACCAAGATGATTATATAACGACCTTCTACTCGACCGGCCCCAAATCGTATGCTTACCAGACGGTCAAAGGCAAACTATCGATGAAAGCTAAAGGTATAACTCTCAATGCTAAAAATTCCCGAGCTATCTGTCTCGAATCCCTGATTGGTCTGGTTGACAGCTATGTGACGTCGAACGATAGATCCAAATACATCCTGGCTCAGACTGAAAACATTGTTCGAGATAAAAAGACACTCACATTACACAACAAATCAGTCGTTAAAAGGTTTAAGGTCGTCTACAATAAACGTCGGCTTTTAAGCGACTATAGTACGCTTCCTTATGGCTACTGATCAGATGATGATGCACAGAGGGTCTCAGGATGTGTCCGATTTTGATTTCAGACTTCAACACCTTTTCAGCTGTGTCTTATCCGGGCCGTCCAATTCCGGAAAGTCTTATTTTGTAAAACTTTTGTTGGAAAAAGGTTTGAATATCATTTCCAAGAAAATTGAAAACATTGTTTGGTTGTATGATTGTTGGCAAACTTTGTACGATGATTTACTTCAATTGTATGACATTAAATTTATACAAGGAATACCCCAGAGTCTGAATGATGATGATTTACTGCCTGTTACCACCGCTAATCTTCTCGTGGTGGACGATCTCATGGAGCAAGCTAGCGCTAACGTTGAACTCCAACGGGTTTTTACGCAATATTGCCACCACAGGAATCTCAGCTCTATTTACATAGTGCAAAATTTATTTGCACAGGGTAAGTCCAGCCGAACCATCAGCTTAAACGCCAATTATATGATCCTGTTTAAAAATCCTCGGGACGTCCATCAAGTGGCGATGCTAGGGCGTCAAATGTACCCCGGAAACACAAAATACTTTATGGAGTGTTATCACGACGCGGTCGACCGACCTTTCGGCTATCTAATGATAGACTATAAAGCAAAAACTCCGGAGCACTACCGTCTCAGAACAGGATTGCTTTCGGAGCGTCAAGTGGTTTATATCCCGAAAAAAAGAAGAGCGTGATAACCATGTCCGCCAGACTTTGTAAGCATCTGCCGGTGTTAAAACTGCTACATAAAGCCACTCCTAAACAACGACGCCTTATTTTACAATCGACGTCCGACGAATTCATTTTAGCGCTCTGCGAACTGGCTCTAAACATCCTCTATGGTGTCATTCCGGTCAACAGGCAACAGTATCAAAAACTGAAAAAGAGAAAAGCGGATATTAAATTTGTAGCCAATAAAAAAATTGGCATAGCGGCCAAGAAACGAGTCTTCAACCAGAAGGGGGGGTTCCTGTTGCCGCTCCTAAGCGTAGCCTTGCCGTTTCTCACGAACTTGATAGCAAATCGCTAGGATGGAGTATGCCGAGAAGATGTATTTAGTCCCTCACCATCAGCTGGACAAGCTCAAGAGTGAAAATGCTCGCGAGAACATTCAACAGACCGTGGAGAACGATTTGGACGCCGCCATAAGAAATATTTTACGCCGCACCGATTTGAATCCTTACGAAAAAGTCAAACTTTACACCCATACCCTGAGCAGGTTTTTGACCATCGTTAAACAAGGGGATCGTGAGAGCGGTGTTTTAACGCTTTCGTTACCGGATCTTGACCCCGGTCATAAAGACGAATCGCCGGCTGCTAACGTTGAAGACGGTAAAGTTGAGGGGGCTGTCGTCGATGAAGTTCTGAAGAATGTGCCATCGAGAAGTGTGAAAAACAGCAGATACATATTAGACAAGATGTCTAAAGCTAAAGGACTGAGCTCGTGGAACGAATCTGGGGAGTTTGTGTTCAGGGGTAAAGCCGTACAAGGTTCGCACATGCTCGATTTGTTAAAAAATGTTACGGCCCCGCAAAAGGTCAGGGATGACCGGAGACCTCTAGGATGGTCCGAGTTTCTACGGGCCTTTGCCGAATTAAACATTCCTTTTTCTATGGTGCCTAATCAACAGGTCAGACGCACGATTAACTCTCTAAAGAGTAAACCTCTAGAACCTTATAAAAAAAAGACACAGAGATATTCGCCTCGCCTGGCTCCAGATTTCGGAAACTCGCCTCTAAATAGTAAACCCGACACTCTCACCCCATCGACGCCTGTTAGACCTTATAAAAAAAAGGCAAGGAGATATTCACCTCGCTTGGCTCCAGATTTCGGAGACTCGCCGGCTATCGGCCGAGGGCGATGGTTGGAAATGTAACGATGTTGTGTGAGCATTAAATAAAAGACGATGAGAAATATAATGGTTTAAGCTTTTTTTATTTATACATCAAACACGTCTGCACGCAATGAATGCAGGATAACATTTTATCATTACAAACATGCGGTCTCAATCTCTTCACAAAGAGGGACACCATTTTATCATTTTTAACATAATCATCGGTGTATAGTTTCATCACATGGTTATAGTCGCGACCTCTGGCTAAATGATATAGAAAAAACACACAGTGCTGTCCGCAGGTATCCGATGAATAATCCTGGACGCGTCTGTCGGAATATAATACGTCGACGTCGTTGACGGCTAGAAAGTTATTGATGCTGATTGGAAAGCGGGGGCTGTTGGGAGGATTGCCGAAGCTGTCGAAAAAACAGGCGGTCCCCTCTCTGGCTAAATAAACGGCGACCCAATGCTCACCCGGCAATTGAGCCGGGTCGGTATTAATGATCCCCATCGACGGTAAGATCCTCAGAGGTTTTTTGGGTAGTTGATCGCTCGGTAGAACCCCGAGAAAATGAGCCCTGCATGCTATTTTATCCATGATAGCTGTGAGTTGTAGCGTGTTCATCTCTCAGTAGTGATCAATCAGTACCTGTCTGCGGTTAGACACTTCAATGAGGCTGTCGAATACTGCGTAAATTATTAAATTAATGGTATTCGGCAGCGCTTGTCTGAAACGCGCTTCGACTCTGATGTTCCCGGACTTGATCAGGGAAATGTGCTGGCCACAGTCCTCGTCAGGCGATAAGTTAAATGCGTACAGCGTGTATCCGTTCAGGAAATCATTCCTGCCGATACAGAGCGGTTGATCTTTAAGGTGTCTCCCGGTCGTCATCGCCAGCTGATAATATTCACGTACTGCCAAACCGGCATCGAAATTAGGTTGTAGAGGCTTGGCGGGGAATTGTTGACCGTCTACGTAGACTGCTAGGAATTCCAGATTGTAATGTTTGAACGCGAATGGATTTTTTTCGTAGGAACCGGTGAATGCGTCGTTGTCGACCATAGCGATAACGATAGACTTTGGCAGTGTTCCTAAAAACAGATTTTCTTGATTCGAAACACGAGAGCCGGCGGGTATGGAGAACGATTTTAGACAGACCCTATCGATGGGATACTTGGCCGTGGTCGAAAGCAGCGTCTGGGCGTGAGCCAGTCTCACCGGCGGCGATACAGAAACTTTTTTGACAAATAGGGACGCCGCCACTATATGTAATTTGTAAGCCACGTCGTCGGATCTCATCAGGCAGAATTCATCCTTTGCCCGTATAAAGCGTAGCTTTAAATCCAAACCATTAATTAAAAGCTTCTGCTGAAAGAATATATCACTGTGTATGGGGGCAAGAAGTTCCACCTCCCTGCTTCGAGCGGTGTAGGTCGATCTCTTCGTCAACCCTTCGTTACGGCCTGCGGGGTCACGCACATCCATCTGACCGGCTGTGTCTTTGTGAAACAAACCGGCGGAGAAAGTAGATTCCAGCGTATCTTTACCGTAGTTGAGCAGACTTTCAAGGATACAGCGATAGGGATAAGTTCCGGAACTCTGTGATATCAGGCGGTCGCCGAGGGTTACGTCGACTTGTGAAAACATACTAGCAGCCAGGTAGTTTATTGGACCCACCGTTGACGGGTGGGGGATATCATCTCCGTCAGGCTCTTTGATTTTCACCCGTAGATAGATCATCGTGTTATTGAGATCCAAATAATCATCGCCGGCGATAAAAAACTCCAATGGTGCAGAGTCCGATATGGCCGATAATGGGGCTACTTCTAAATAGCCGTTTTTCTCAATAACGGTCTGCGTCAGCGGGACCGTAAATAGGTCCAACTCGGACTTGATGCATTCTCCCGACATGCGGTGCAATAACGCCATGTTAGAAAATGGTTTTTCCGACTCTCTTGATCGTCGCCTTTCGACTAACAGACGTCTTACGCTTTCTACGTACGACTGAGCGTTTCTTTGGTCCAAGTGTTGTTTTCTTCTTTCCCCACTGACCACGCCTCCTCACACCCGGTGGTTTAGACATCCTCTTACGAGCCATGACCATCAGACCCGATCCGTCTTGAGCTTTATCGTTATGAGATCGCGTGAATACGTTTGAGACGACGTCGGATACTATATTTTTAGCGGCCGATTTTAGATGGGGTTTCGCGATGCTAAATCCTCTTTTTAACAGAGGTATAGCCATCCTGAACAGGCCTCTGAAAAGACCCCCTAAGCCTGCTCCGTACATAACCCCTCCCCCGGCATACCCTGGTAAACCCCCGCCGGCCTGATTTTGGTAGTAGCTGACATAGTCAGCGGTTTCTCCGGGTCTATAATAAACCATTTTTTGGTTTAAAGTGTAGTTTTACGATGACTTTCCCGTAAGAAAATGGTAATTCTTGGTTTTGATCGTCCTTCAACTCTATGGTGATGTCGGTGATGTGATCCTTATTGATCGATGCGTAATGCGGGTTGTCGTATCTAGCAATGACCGCGTCGCTGCTTTTACCCGATATATGTACGCATCTCAAAAGCGGGACGTGAGAATCACCGACCGCTTGATACTGGATGATGTCTGTGTAAACGTACAATGTGTAGAACCCCGCGTTGATATCGCATTGATGAGGGGCGTACATGATGACGTTTGCGGTAAAATCGGGTTTTTTATGATAGTTTAAACCTCCGAGAGGTTTTAGCGTCATTCCTAAAATAGTGGCGAGTCTACCCCGAAAACTGACTGAAATGTTGGGTTTCGCGACCAGAAACACCTTGTTTTTTAATTCGTCGTGATTCAACACGGCCACTGGTGCCATAAGTTGATTTATAGCACGCAGTATCGCACGAATGTTTTGGTAGTAACCGCCGTTTATGTATAATTTCGTAATATTAGAAAAAACGATATTTGAGTCTTTGGAGGGTTCCGGGGCCGTATGTAGGATAAAATGACCATCTTCATCATTAAAGTTGTACCAACTTCTAGGATATTCGATTTCGGCGAGTCCGACTTCCCATTGTCCTTTCAAGTCTATAGCTCGCGCCAGCCTGGTTGTATAGGCGGATATGCGATTTTCGGGATAAACCGACCTAGATGCATTGCACGGTAACGTGACGTAGAACCCGTGATCATCCATGGCGGTCCTTCGCTGGTATGACCCCATCCGTTAAACGTCGGGGTGTTTTAAGTCCAGCAGAGTTTTTTTATCTATGTAACTATTAAATTTTGAAGGCCAGCCTAGCCATTTCACTAAAACAAGCGTAGATTTCCCTTGTTTTTTCTGACCTAAAATCTTTTCCACCTTAAAAGATTTGTTTTTACTGACAATTATTTTTTGCAACTCTTTTTCATAAAAAACCCCCTCGATGACATCACCGTCATAATCGGTGAGTCTGTAGACCGGTGGTTGACGAGGGATAGCCAAGGATACGGTGAAAAATTCCTCCGTGTAGTTCTGCTCATAACCTTTGGCGAACGGACCTCTCACTTTAGAAATCCTGACGACGTCGCCGACTTTGAATTTAAATACGGGTCTCTCGGTCTTCTTTATATCGCCGTACAAGTTTTGAAACACTTGACCCTCGTTTACTTTGTCGACGTCCACGGGTCTCATTCTGATACTTCGGTGATAACTGGTGTTGTACCCCTGCATAATGTCTTGTAAGACATCTATGTATCGTCGGGAATTTGTAGCCGTTAAAAATCTCCACATACGACTTTTTAACGTCCTATTAAATCGTTCCACGACGCTGGCTTTCAAATCGGTAGCGGTAGCGAAATGATTAATGTCGTGCTTTTTCATCACATCTTGAAATTGTTTGTTAAAAAATTCCTTTCCCTGATCCGTCTGCAATTTCTGCGGCACGCGGCCCTCTTCGAGGATAGACTCGAACGCTCTAGTGACCTCTGTTGCCGCTCTTATTCTTCAACACGCGAGCCCAGGCGTACTTGCTAAATACGTCTATGCACGTCAGCAGATATTTATGACCGTCATTATCCTTGGCGTAGGCGATCATGTCGACGAGATCGGCCTGGAACTGAGTATCGACCCCGTACACGACCACTCTGTTTCGTTTGTATTTTATAGGCGCTGTTTTGTGTAATGTGTAAGCGTCCTCACCAGCCAGCCATTCTGAAACCTGTTTATCGCTCAGACGGACCCCGCTGTCTTTCAAGACGGCGTCTTTTAATCGTTTTTTTACCGCCTAAAGAGCCTGGGTTGGAGGGCGTATAATAAGCCTCTTTCATGAGCTCCGACATGCTGCCGTTGCACCCTTTGGAAAAGAATGACGCGTACAAGCGGTTTGAATCAATCTTTTATTAAAAAACGTTACAGGATATAATACAAGTAAAATGGATATAATAGAAGACAGTAAACATGGATATAATACATAATATAAGTAAAAATGGATATAATACAAAACATGCATACAGTGACTAAGTAAAATGGTATTAATATAATACACACTCTAAGTAAAAAAATCGATTAATATGATACAACATGCAAAATGGTATTAATATAATACAACATGTAAAATACACAATCTAAGTAAAAAATGGATATAATGGGATTAATATGATAATGTACTATTAGTAAAAATGGATATAATGGGATTAATATAATAAAGCATGCAAAATAGGTATATAATAAAAATACAAACTCTAAGTAAAAATGGATATAGCGGGATTAATATAATACAACATGCAAAATGGATATAATGACGTTACATACACACACACACACACACACAATAAAAGTAAAATGGTTATAACAGGATACAAAATGTCGTCAGTGGTAATCTAACCAGAAAAGAAAATCGCGGCAGGCCATCATGTTTTTGTCTAGGATGTAATCGACGTACATTACGACAATTTTGTCGACGTTTTTAATCACTTCAACAATTTTGATAGCGTCGTCCTGATCATCGGAGTCATATTCTTTTGATTTCTTCATTAGCTCTGTACAGACATCCATCACATACGTACAAGTACACAGCAGATCGGTGACCCCGAGCGGGGATTGTGATTCACACAGCATATCTAGAACCTGTTTTATCATTACAATGGGTGGATCGTTACCGGCAACACATTTGTCCGTCATATAGTCCCATGAGCTAGTCAGTCCTCTTATATACACCATATTTTTCTTGAGATTTGCCTCGCGCACAGTATCGTGACATGGAGTATCGGGGTGGGATGCGTCCATAATAATCTTGCTCATGAGATCGGTCATCTGGTCTCTGTAATGCTCTTTAAACAATAATTCCATACACCACTTTAGGCTACAGGCTGCACCCATGTTGGAGATGGTTTGGTCACTGGCCATTCGCGGTGGGGAGATTTTCCCAGAGATCGACGACGTCGTAGACTATTTCCTTGCAGGGTTTGTCCAGAAGTCTCGCTCTGATTTCTTCCACCTTGGCGGCGATGAATGGTTCGTCTTTTAATTCACGCAGAATAGTCCCGACTGTTCCTTGAATACGATGTGGTTTAGATTTTAACCCCAACCGTCCTAGGAGGGTAGTGATGATGGAATGAAAAGAGGGTTTAAACAGCTTGCCTGAAAGTTCGTCAAAGTGTGTGTCGAAGTAGTAGTTGGGAGGGTCAAACAGACAGGAATGTTGCAGCTGGCTAGGATGGTTAATCGCACAGCCCTCGCAGTCGTCCTTCTGCTTGTCGTTGATGAGATGTTGCAGCAAAATCACGGTCGCGGCTTTTATGATTTTGAATCCGACGTCGCTGAAACAGCCATCTGTGACGTCGAAGACGCGATTAGAATGAGGCAGGGCCCGGTCGATTGTAGATGCGTCGTGCGATTGCCGATCGTTATGGATCCCGAGACTTTTGGCTGTCTCAGGGGACAACCCCCAGCCTTTGTCGATGATATTGTTAGCTGGACCGTCGTCGCATCCATCGTTGGACGATTCCGTGTCTTTGCGAGGGTTGATGAGGTAAGTCAGGCTGTCGGACGGTGAAGGTCTAGTGCAAGCGCAGTCGCACTCGATCATCGGATCCCAGTCTAAGCTACGTTTGATAGCCGGACCAGAGTCGTTTTGGAGGTCCGAGGGTTCGCGGGTGATGATGTTGCCAGGAGCCCGATCGTTTTCAAAGCAAGATTCCAAGTCTATGCGCCGTCTGACCGTTTTAGCCGAGACCCAGCCGTTGTGGAGGCCCGATGGACCGCAGGCATCAGTCAGAGTATGTAGGGGTGCGTCGTCGGGAGGGTCGAGAATACTGCCGAAAGAGATACCGCAGCTGCATACGTGATCGGGTTCTGAAGCGTCGTCTTCAGCCATGGTTTATAAATGGTGCTTGGGAGGGTCGGGTCGCTGTATTTTATGATCGCTGTGGAAAAGGGGGTGGGGCCGTTGGAGCGCTTCAGCCTTGATTTATATACGACGCTTGACAAGGTCCGACCGCCGAGCTTTATGATGGCTGTAGTAAATGGGCGGGGACGGTAGAGCGTACTGCTCCGTGCACATCTCTCAGGGTGGAACAGCTGCACTTTAATTTTGTTGTATCCGTCATGCATGTCGCACCATTTGAACATTTTGTTGATGATTGAAAAAACACTACTCAGCAGATCCAGATCGCACCACTTGAACAAGAATTGCATTTCATGCAGATCCTGATGCTCTTTAGGCAGGATGGGCCCCATCCGAGTGTTGTTGAGCTTTGTCTTGTCTTTACAGCAGAATATGTAAACAGAATCATTCGGCTTCTTTTGAGTATGGTCACCTACCACACGGTACCGGACATTGGGGGTCACCCCGTCCCACTCCCCAACGTACAAAGGCTCCTCGCCGCCGTCATTCAGATCCTTCCAGACACGTTTGTAAAATAGAGTCCAGTCTTTTTCAGGGAATACCACGCACGCGTCTTGCCCCGGCTGAAACTCGTCGACGCCATCAGTGGTGTAGAGCGTAACAACTCGAGTTAGTTTGTGAAATTTGTAGCCGAATACACGGCTGCTACACATCAGAAATTCAGCTTTAGTCCATTCCGAAATTTCATGGAGAAAGCTGGTCAAACGGATGTGTCCTAAAGGTTTTCTCGGCGCCATAGTCAGACTTTCCATCATCATGTTGCTCAACCCCGCATCTGGGGATTGAGGGGAGGATAAACCATCCATGCTCATGTAGCTCATGTTTCCCTTTCTGGTGGTGCATGTAGAACACACTGACCCCATTTATATACGTTGCTCAGGAATGTAAAGGGAGGGGGCGCAGGCACAATAACCACACACATATAACTGGGACAAAGTTCAAACAACCGGCAAAAACATCTGTTCTATTAATATAGGACAAAACTACCCGTCAAAATTATGATTTAGTCCTTGCTAGGTCATAGTTCAAAACTAACTGTCAAAAAACATGATCGATCCGTGGGAGAGGTCAATAGGTTAATCCCATGACCGCATTCCGGAAGTTCACCCATCAATCATAAAGGTCACCGGAAGTTCAACCTGTCACAAAGGTCAAAGGTCAAAGTCGTAAATCATTTTGACACAAGGTGCCTTATAAGTACTACTGACTATAATGCGTTAAGAGCTCACTCAAGTACTGCGGAGCTAAACCATTTAGTGCTTTGTAAGTGATCAGCAATATTTAAAAATTGATGCGATGTTTAATAGGGAGCCAGTGCAGTTTTGACAGAACTGGGCTAATATGGTCATACTTCCTGGTTCTGGTAAGAACTCGAGCTGCTGCGTTTTGAACTAGCTGTAGTTTGTTTATTAAGCATGCAGGACAACCACCCAGTAGAGCATTACAATAATCTAGCCTTGAGGCCATGAACGCATTAACTAACTGTTCCGCATTTGTCACTGAGAGCATATGGCGTAATTTAGATATATTTTTAAGATGGAAAAATGCAGTTTTACAGATACTAGACACATGACTTTCAAATGAAAGATTTGTATCAAAGAGCACACCCAGGTTCCTAACCGACGACGAAGACTTAACAGAGCAGCCATCAAGTGTTAGACGGTATTCTAGGTTATTACGTGAGGAAGTTTTTTGTCCAATAATTAGAATCTCTGTTTTTTCAGAATTTAGAAGTAGGAAATTACGAGTCATCCAATTTTTTATACCAGCTATGCATTCCGTTAATTTTGTAAATTTGTAGGTTTCGTTTGGTTTTGAAGAAATATACAGCTGAGTATCATCGGCATAACAGTGAAAACTAATGCCATGTTTCCTAATGATATCTCCTAATGGTAGCATGTACAGAGTGAACAGCAGCGGTCCTAGTACTGAGCCTTGTGGTACGCCATACTGAACTTGTGATCGATGAGACATCTCTTCATTTACTGCTACAAACTGATAACGGTCAGATAAGTATGATTTAAACCATGCTAGTGCAATTCCACTAATGCCAACATAATTTTCAAGTCTATTTAAAAGAATGTTGTGGTCGATAGTGTCAAATGCAGCACTAAGATCGAGTAACACTAATAGAGAGACACAACCACGATCGGATGATAAGTGCAAATTTTTTGTGACTCTGAGAGCTGTCTCGGTACTATGGTACGGTCTAAATCCGGACTGGAAATCCTCACAGATATCATTTCTTTCAAGAAAGGAACACAGTTGTGAAGACACTGCTTTTTCTAATATCTTTGACAGATAAGGTAGATTCGAGATCGGCCTGTAATTGACTAATTTTGTAGGATCAAGTTGCGTTTTTTTAACAAGCGGTTTAATCATAGCCAGCTTAAAGGTTTTTGGTACGTATCCTAGAGACAAAGATGAATTAATGATATTAAGAAGAGGATCGATGACCTCTGGAAGTATTTCTTTCAGTAGCTTAGTCGGTATAGGGTCTAACATACATGTTGTAGATTTAGATGATTTAACGAGTTTAGTAAATTCTTCCTCTCCTATAGCAACGAATGAATCAAATTTTTCCTCAGGGAGACTACAATGCACTGCCTGATGTGATACTGTAGTAGATGGTTGCATAGTTATAATTTTCTCCCTGATATTATCAATCTTATAAGTGAAGAAGTTCATAAAGTCATTACTACTGTGCTGCTTGGAAACTTCGGTGCTTGAAGCTTTCTTTTTCGTTAGTTTAGCCACCAGTTCAAATAAATACCTAGGATTATGTTTATTTTCTTCTAATAGGGTTGTAAAATAAGCAGATCTAGCAGCTTTTAAGGTGTCTCTGTAAGTAATCAAGCTCTCTTTCCATGAAATGTGAAATACCTCTAGTTTTGTTTTCTTCCAGTTGCGCTCCATTTTTCTGGCTGCTCTCTTAAGGGCCCGAGTGTGCTCGTTGTACCATGGCGTTGGACTATTTTCTTTAATCTTCTTTAAGCGCAACGGAGCAACTGTGTCTAAAGTGCTGGAAAAGAGAGAGTTAAAAGTTTCTGTTGCAATATCGAGTTCTTCTAAGCTATCCGGGATGCTGAGATGAAGAAACTGATTAGGAAGATTATTAATAAAGCAATCTTTAGTGGCAGAAGTGATAGGTCTAACATATTTGAAACACGGAGTCGGCTTTGCAGCCTTGGCTAAATGAAGTTTACACGAGACTAGATAATGATCTGAGATGTCATCGCTCTGCTGCAGAATTTCAATGGCATCAACATCTATTCCATGTGATAATATTAGATCTAGAGTATGATTACGACAATGAGTAGGTCCTGACACGTGTTGTCTAACTCCAATAGAGTTTACAATGACTTTAAATGCCAAACCCAATTGTTGATTTAAAAATCTGGCTTTCCCCTGTTGTTTAATTTCATGGAAACAGACACCAGTGATTTTGCCAAGAGATCTCTTATTTATTTATAAGACATATAAGACATAGGAGAGACAATGGACTGATCTAAGGTCTTGATTCAGCTTCTCAGCCATCTTCTCTGCCTTTCGGACAAAGATCTCAGTTCTTATATGGTGACCATAAAAAAACTACATCACTATAGCAACCCATGCATTCAGCAGAGGAACATGGTTTCCATTAGGGGTGGAATGTATATCCCCTGCATGTACATTACAGTCTTTCCAGCACACACTCAAAGTCCCCCAAAGTCTCTCTCCCCACATCTTCACAACATACATTGAGTACAAATGATTATGAATGTATATAAAAAGTATATAAAAAGAGACACATAATACTACTGATTATGAATATTAATAAAAAGTAATAATAATACTAAAAACAACAGTAAATGATGAAATTTGAGTCTTCAGTCCCTCCACTGGAACTACGGCCGTTAGTTCCAAACCATCATTCCCAGGTTGCGACCCTATAGAAGTGATAGTGAGGAGGAAAAGCAGACCAAGAAATAGATATAAAGAATAGAAGACTAGAAACAGAAAGAAGAGAAACAAAACAAAACAAAGAACAATACAACAAAGAACCCCCATGTAATGTCCCCGTACTATGTGTTAATTTAACATCTATGTGTAAGCATTTATAAATGAACCCCAATCATCTAAGAAAAGAAAAACTAATAAGTCTTCTGCCAGTGCCTTGACTCGTTAATTACTTAACTCCTCAAGTTCCTGGCCAAAACAACAAACTAAAATAAACGTTGATGTTAAAGGATCCTATCCCTTGGGGTAGAAAATCAGTAAGCGAGTGTTCATTGTTTGTGAGGTTGTGTTTTGTATGTTGTGTAGAATATGTAAAATCTCTTCTTTTTTTACACAGAATTCCCATTCTTGGTTCTATCAATATGTCTCGTATTGAGAATAACTTACAACCATCTCTAATCATTGTCAATGGACTTGATTCCTGAAATGGAAGCAAAGAAATAGTTAAACATCACTTCTTTATTCCCAATCTTTAAAGCTAATGGATGAACAGTGTTCAATATCAGGCCATAAGCCATCATTATCATTTTGTTCATTCACTAAGCAAGGTTTAACTTGTGACCAATGATACCATCTGTCTGTTCCTACACCTTTCCCTTTAAGACAAACACTTGTATCAGTTGTTAAGAGTATCTCATATGGTCCCTCCCATCTAGGCTCTAAACCTTTCCTAGCAATGCGTTTGACCATAACGAAACTGCCTAACTCAGGAATGTGTGGAATATCAGTAGTGGTATGTTTTTCATCCCATTGCTGTTGAGCTTCTCGCACTTTCTTATTATTGTCTTTGGTAGCTTTGTCCAGCATTGTTAGATAGCGTCGTAACTTCTCTTGGAACAAAGTAGAATCTCCTCCTGTTCCCGCATGTGGCGGAGCATCAGGAGGTAGGACCATTGCTCTTCCAGTCATCAGTTCAAAAGGAGTTAGTCCTGTTACTCTGTTTGGAGTTGCTCTCAAGTTCCACAGAATAGCAGGTAATAACTTATGCCAACCTTGGCCAGTTTGCAGAATGGCTTTGGTAAGAGCGGTTTTCAACGATCTGTTCATTCGTTCTACCAAGCCTGAACTTTCCGGATGGTACGGAATGTGGAATTTTTGTTTGATTCCCATCAATTTCATTGCTTCCTTCATCAATTTTCCAGTGAAGTGAGTTCCATTGTCAGAATCAATTTCATATGGAAGACCCCAGCGAGGAAAAACTTCTTCCACCATTACTCATGCTGCCGCTTCAGCAGTGCAAGTTCTCGTAGGGAATGCTTCCACCCACCTAGTAAATCTGTCCATGATTACTAGGATGTATTGGTACCCTCCACTGGGTGATAAAGGTCCTGTGAAATCGATTTGGAGGTGTGTCCATGGACCTGTTGGTCTGGGTGCATGTGATATTCGCACCTTTACAGATTTTCCCACATTTGCTTTCATGCAAATTAAGCATCTCCTACAGTAGTCATCAATGTCTCTCATCATTCGTGGCCACCACCACGTCTCGCTGATTTGAGCTTTCATTGCTTTTGCTCCAGCATGCACTTTTCCATGATACAGCTGCATTAGTTCTCTTCTTGTTCCGATAGGCATCACCACTTGTCCGGTTGGAATTCCCCAGATACCTTGATCATCCTCTTTCGCTCCCGCTTTTATCCATTGTTCTTTCTCTTCATCTGTCTCTGTTTGATATGACAGAAGATGGTGCCCAGGATTATCTTTGCTGTTTTCCTGTACCATGGTAACAGGAGTAAGAGGTAGTAAAGCTGCTTCTCTAGCTGCTGCATCTGCTGCCGCGTTTCCTTGACTTTCTTTGGACTTGTCAGATTGATGTGATTTTACTTTGATCACGGCTGCTTCTCTTGGTAAGTGGCATGCTGCAATCAAGCGACGAATTATGGAAGCATGTTGTATTTCGCTCCCACTGCTAGTGATAAGTCCACGCCTTTTCCACAGGGCAAGATAGTCATGGACCACGCCAAAAGCATAACGACTATCTGTGTAGATGTTGACTCGATCTCCTTCTGATAGTTCAAAAGCTTCCGTAAGTGCCGTGAGCTCAGCTACTTGTGCTGAAAATTGCCCTGGAAGAGCTCCTTTCTTCACAACAGTTCCATCAGCTTCCACTACAGCCCATCCAGTATGTCGTTTTCCATCAACGTAATAACTGGATCCATCAACCCATAACTCCTTATCTGGATTTTTAAGAGGGATTGGATTAACAGGACCATGGCTTTCCTCTTCTACCTGTTTTTCACACTCATGTGGTGTTCCCTCGTGTGGTTCTAGCATCATTGTTGCAGGGTTAAGGGATGTGTCTCTGATTATTTCCACTCTCAAATCCTTGTTCAACAAAGTTGCTTCCCATTTTGCTCTTCTTGCGTCAGTTATGGTCTTGATGTTTGTGTTGTTCAACAACGTCACTATACTGTGTGGAGTGTGAAGTATGATGGTTTGTGCTCCTATCAAATTTTCCACAGCATCCACTGCCCATGTGGCACCATCGAGAGCTTGTATACATCGTGGTTGACCAATCATTGTGACAGGAATCTTTGTGGAAAAGTATCCAACTGGTCTGTATCGATCACCTGGTTTTTGACACAGTACTGCTGAGTAGGTCTCATTTCCCACCCTGGTCCACAAATGGAATGGCAATCGTCCATCGGGAAGTCCCAAGGCTGGGGCTGATGTCAGTTTCTCTTTCATAGATGTAAATGCTTCCTCAGCTTCTGGTGTCCAGGTTATCTGCTCCACTCCAGGCTTTCCTCCCTTGTACAAGTCGATGAGAGGACTAGTGATGCTGGCAAAATCAGGTATATACTGGCGACAGTAATTGAAAAGTCCCATCACCTTCCGTATTCCTGTAACTGTTAGAGGTTTTGGGAGTTGCCGTAATGCCTCTACACGCTCTGTTGTCATTCTCCTTCCCTCGACAGATATTTTGTTGGCCCAAGTAGATAACCTTGGTTTTGGCCAACTGTGCTTTGTCGGGGTTGACTTTGAATCCTCCTTTCTTGAGGGCTTGTAGGACAACATTTAGAGCAAATATATGACTCTTTTCGTCTGGACTTGCAATCAACAAGTCATCAACATATTGGATGCAAACACTCCCTGAACTCTCAATTTCAGCTTTTCGCTCTGTTAAGAACTGATCCAAAGTTCTATGGAATACCACAGGAGATAAATTCAGCCCTTGTGGGAGTCGGTTCCAGGCAAACTGTTTTGCCCCCACTGTGAAGGCCAATTTCTCTTGAGATTTTTCGTCAATAGGTATAGACCAGAAAGCAGACAGTACATCTAGTACCGTAAAAATTCTTGCATTTCCTGGAATATCATTCAGAATGGTGGCAGGATTGGCCACAATAGGATGTGGTTTTGGTGTTACACTGTTAAGTCTTGTATAATCGATGGTTAATCTCCATGAGTTATCCGATTTCTTGACAGGCCATACAGGACTATTAGTGGTTGATGAAGTTTGTCTGATGATTCCTTCAGCTTCCAAGTCTGCCACTATCTCTTCAACAGCTTGTCTTGCTTCAGGTCGGATAGGGTATTGTTTATGAGGGGCATGTATCGGTCCCTCAATAACAACAGGGTCAATGTTGGCTTTACCACAATCCAATTTGTGTTTAGCCCAAACATCTGGATATAAACTGCACAGAAGTCCCCACACACCGTCTTTTCCCCAATCTCTGATAATTGGTTTTGCTATACCAACAGACGTTAGATTACATGTGCGATCTTCGTGTGGTATTATCCCAGCTGTTGTAGCGATTTGACGACTGTCGGTAAATATGATCATGTTCAACAATGGAAGAATGTCCATGCCAATAAGGCTTCCTTGTGAATTTGGACCCACCCAGAAGGATGTCCATAAGACTTCATCTTCATGTATTTGCAAAGGAACTTGTATACTTTTGCGAAATTTAGTGATACCTCCTCCAACTCCTTCAACTTCCATAGTTTCATCTGTTGTAGGTAGGTTCAGATCTGTTATTGAAATCGCCGCTCCTGTGTCGAGCAACACGTCACATGGGTGGCCCCCTATTAATGCATTAACGAAAAGGCGATTGTCTCTTTTCTTACTAATACAGGGGGCCGCTAATTCCTATTGCGGACGCATAATTTCCTCAATGAGCTGACGGACTTGAGCTTCAGTAAACATTTTCCCTTGAGAGGTTTCATCATGTTTCTTCGCACTGACTTGTTTAAATGATGGACCTTGACCTTCTGCTCCACCTCCTTTAGCCCAGCAATCTTTTATTGAGTGGCCACGCTTTCCACAGTTGGTGCAGAAAATCATCCTCTTCTTTGTGTCCATGTTGTACTGAGCTGTTGCCACTCCTCTTCTATTTGGCTTGTTTCCTTCTTCCTTGTTTGATCTCATAGCCATCTCTAAGCGGCCAGCCCATTGCATAATTTGATCAAATGTCTCGCCTGGATTAACTCCAAGTGATAAAGCTTGTTGGTATTTTGTACTAAGTCCATCCACAAGTGTGTCAGTGAACTGTACGTCATCTCTGTTCGGTTGTTTTTTTGCACAGTGAGCCCATCTCTCGTAAGCATTCCATTTACGCAGAGCATATTCATCTGGAGATTCATCATCCTTTTGCTTAATCAGTGTTACTGATGTGAATGGAATTTTTCCACTTCCCAAGATTTCTTGGATTTCTTTTCGAAACACATCTAATGCTTGCCAAAGACCCAGGGGTCGCCCCTGGTCATCAACCCACAAATTTATCCATTGGGCTGTTGTTATCGAAGCTGGCAAGCATTCCCATCTGTCTCTTGGGATTTTAGCTTTCACAATGGTGTGTATGTCTTTTAATGTCATTTGATGTGCTTCAACCAAAGAATCTAATTCTCGCCAAAACTCTGTGTTTGGATCTTTTCTCTTCAGAGGAGGCAAGGCTGTGAGAATGGCTTGACGTTCTCCTGGTGTGAATGGTCTCTCTTCTGTCATCATTTCAGATTGTAAGTCTTCCCTTTTAACAACAGGTGAAGAAAATTCAGGACCGATCTTGTCAACTGTGATCATGTCGTCATCTCTTGTCTCATCACCCCAGTCAGATCCATAATTACGAGCTGGTGTACATCGTAACATGTCTCTGTTCGGCTGGGCTGATTTAGATCTTGTTATTACTGGAGCTGCTTGTGCAGATGCAATGTACATTTTGTCAACTGGACCTCCATTTGATCTCAAAGCTTGAGTCTGTGTCAAAGGTTTAGATGAACTTGTATATTGTTCAGGCAAAGTTGGATAGATTGGTTTGTAAGGAGGAGGCGTTACTGTGGCAGCGGATTTCGCTGGTGGTTGTGAATATTTCCTTTCAGCTTCAGTTATTATGTTTGTCCAATCTGGATCAAACAAATAATCATTGGTTTTATTTTCTCCATCTGAACATTTAATGGACATGATTTTGTTCAACTTGTTAAATGCTTCAATTTGAGGCTTCATTACTTCAACAAGTTGAACTGGACCGCCATTTATATCACAACAAATTCCTCCTTGTCTCACAATCCAATGAGCTGCTAATATTGGAAATGCTTGTGATTTTATCTTGTCTTTTTGAGACTCGGACCAGTGTAACTGTGCATCGATATTTGCATTTATGTCAAGTCCTTTTTTCAAAAGCTTAGCTTGTTTCTTGCTCTTTCTTTCAAGGTACCAAGCCGAAATTGTTCTGCTGTTACAGTCACTTTCTGCCATCTTGCAAAGTTACTTTGTGCTGCTCAGAACAGCAGGGATGTGTGTGTCTGTGAGTGTGTTTCTGTAAGGGTGGGGCTATGGTACTCTGCTTCTCTCTCGCTCTCTCTGTATATTATGTGTGTGCGCTCAGAACTGCAAGCCTATGTATGTATATGTATGCATATGTGCATGTGTATGTGTGTGTGTGTGTCAGAGGCTGCCCTTCTTCTCTCTCTCTCCCTCCCTTCTCCAAACTACAGTATATGTGTGTGTGAAGGTATGGAGCAAATTCTAAAGGGAGGGGCTGCCTCACTCACTTTTCCTCTCTTCACTTCACAGAACAAAAGAAAATTTTAAAGAAAAGTTAACTCCAATGTTTTTCAGCATTTTGTTTAGTTTCCAGTTAACTCGAAACAATTTTCTCTTTCTTTTTATTTTTTTTTTATTTGTGGATTTTATCTCAGATTAATTTCTTTGTTTTCTTTTTCCTTTTTTTCAGTTTAACTCAGATCAGTTTCTTTTTTCTTTTCTTTTTTTTAGTTTTATCTCAGATTCATTTCTTTGAATTTTCTTTTCCCTTTAAGCTTACTCAGAATAGTATTCTCAAATATTTGAACAGTTTTACGGTCAAAATCAGAAATGCCTGCGATCTTATCTAGTTACATCGGCACCTTCATACTTGTATGACTCCAGTGTGTTAATGCTTTAGAGACTATTTTTACCCCTCTGGAACTCGCCACTATTAACCACTCCTGTCATCAGTATCGCTGCCTTTTCATACTTGTATTACTCCAGCGTGTTAATGTTTTAGAGACTATCTTTACCCCTTTCTCTGGGAACTCGCCACACTTAACCGCTCATGTCTAACAAGTATCCTATCAAATTTCCTAGCTTAACCGTCTTACAGCTAATTTCCCAAATTTTTGACTAGATAGTCTTCTTCCTAAAAAAGATCTATCTCTATCCCAGCATATCAAATACTTTTAGAGGTTTACTTTTCAGAGAACTTAAATAAGCCAAATTAAATTGAATTATTTTTACTATGTCTTATTCATTGGCAAAACCACAGGTTCCTTAAACACACAGTTCTTTTTAGCAGTTACAGTCATTGTCTCTAATCATCAGGCAGACTTAGAACTTTTTATATAAAGGAAAAAGTCTTACCTTAATGATTTAGACCAATGCCTGGATGCTATCCTGCTTTTCGTGACGCCAAGCTGTTGATTTAAAAATCTGGCTTTCCCCTGTTGTTTAATTTCATGGAAACAGACACCAGTGATTTTGCCAAGAGATCTCTTATTTATTTATAAGACATATAAGACATAGGAGAGACAATGGACTGATCTAAGGTCTTGATTCAGCTTCTCAGCCATCTTCTCTGCCTTTCGGACAAAGATCTCAGTTCTTATATGGTGACCATAAAAAAACTACATCACTATAGCAACCCATGCATTCAGCAGAGGAACATGGTTTCCATTAGGGGTGGAATGTATATCCCCTGCATGTACATTACAGTCTTTCCAGCACACACTCAAAGTCCCCCAAAGTCTCTCTCCCCACATCTTCACAACATACATTGAGTACAAATGATTATGAATGTATATAAAAAGTATATAAAAAGAGACACATAATACTACTGATTATGAATATTAATAAAAAGTAATAATAATACTAAAAACAACAGTAAATGATGAAATTTGAGTCTTCACAATGCATCTTTTTCATTATCGATGTGTATATTAAAATCACCAACAATTAGTACTTTATCTGCAGTCAATATTAATTCTGATAGAAAGTCCGCAAATTCTTTGATAAAATCTTTATGGTGCCCTGGTGGCCTGTATACAGTAGCCAGCACAAATCTCAAACGTGATTTATCATTTATACTATATATTTTTACATTAAGTACTAACACTTCAAAATAATTATATTTAAAACTTGATTTCTTAGTGGTTTTGAAAATATTACTATAAATTACAGCAACTCCTCCCCCTTTGCGTTTCAGACGAGGCTCATGTTTATAACAGTAATCTTGTGGGGTGGACTCATTTAAAGTAATGTAATCGTTTGGTTTTAGCCAGGTTTCTGTCAAACACAGCACATCTAGATTATTATCTGAAATAATATCATTAACAATGAGTGCTTTTTAAGTAAGCAATCGAATATTCAGCAACCCAAGCTTTAGCATTTGCTCGTCTGTATTATAGCTGTTTTTTATTTGTTGAACATCAATTACATTTTTAACCTTAGATGGGTTTAAACGTTTTTTGGATTTCCAAATTCGGGGAACAGACACAGTCTCTATATGATGATATCTAGGTGAAAGAGGCTCTATGTGATGGGATTTATCTGACCTGGGTGACGCGAGGCCGCTAGCAGACGGTCGGTTTAGCCAGTCTGTCTGCTTCCTGACCTGAGCCCCAGATTGTCATGTTTGAGCTCTAAGACTATGTGCCATATTACTAGAGAGAAGAGCAGCACCATCCCAGGAGGGATGAATACCATCTCTTTTCAACAGGTCAGGTTTGCCCCAAAAACTTTTCCAATTGTCTATAAATTCTATATTATTAAGCGGACACCACTTAGACAGCCAACCGTTAAGAGAACACAATCTACTAACTATCTCATCACTCCTGCGAACAGGAAGGGGGCCAGAGCAAATGACAGTGCTTGACATCGTACTTGTGAGTTCACACACCTCTTTAATATTAATTTTGGTGATCTCCGACTGGCGGAGTCGAACATAATTTGTGCCGACGTGGATAATGATCTTAGAGAATTTACGATTAGCATTAGCCAGCACTTTTAAATTTGCTTTGATGTCAGGCGCTCTGGCTCCCGGCAAACATGTGACTATGGTGGCTGGTGTCTCTATTTTCATGTTTCATGTAATAGAATCGCCAATAACTAGGGCACAATCAACAGAACTCTCAGTGGGTGTTTCACTGAGCGGGGCAAATCGATTTGTTATGGTAATCGGAACGGAAGAGTGGTTTTTTGATCCGCGACTAGAGCGATCCCTCACTGTCACCCATTTGCCTTGCTGCGCAGGCACCAACTCAGCTGGAACCGAATCATGTAAAGAGTTCACTATGCTAGGCGCATCCAAAGCATCTGAAGCTCTAGCACTCTTACTATCCTCAGTTAAAGTTTGGATGCGTGTCTCTAGTTCTGAAATCTTCTCCGTTAGCCTAACTGTCTCCTTGCATTTATAAATCCTATATTGCCAACAGAGAAGGTTTTGCTAAACATGTGACATGAAGTGCAGGTGACAATAACAGGACAAGACACTACTCACCGTGTTTGTTGAGTGATTCTTACTCACCTGAGCTTTTTATGAACTTTATTTATTTATAGCTTTTTATTTTTCTTTATGAGAGAAAAATAAATAAATAAAAATAGCAGGCTAGCGAATTACTAGCGTGTTGTGCTAGTAGTAACGGAAGCTAGCGATGTCAGGTTAATCTGAGATGTTGGGTAAGCTGTATTTAGTAGTAGTATAAACAACTAGAAATTGTAGTAAATGATGGTTCAAAACAAGGAAATACGAGGCTAAGACGGAGCTTACAGCACCGAAGCAAACACACTCACAGCAAGCAGCGAGGCAGACAGGAGCAATCGATCAGCGATCGATCAAAATGACACATTCAAACACAAAAACGATCCATCAAACGTTACCGTCATTGTGTATTGTCTACCAAGTATTGAGGTCTCTGCGTTCACTTATTGCTTAACTACTGATATGTAGATGTGGTGGCTTACACAATATCTATTATATTAGTTACATAGATATTTCTAAGTAAAGCATATACTTTAAAAGTGTGGTTTAATTCAATGTTGTATTGTTTGAGTGAAATGTATTGCTAAGGAAACTTCAACTATATAGGTATTACTCAACCTTTTACTGGCCCAGTTAAAATTACTTAGTAGAGTAGAGTTTACTTAATTCCATATGTGAAATTTGCTTAAAAAATATTTGTGCAAAAACTTGCCAAAGAAAAATTAAGTAAATTTTACTTATTGTTTTTTTTTTTTTTCAGTGCAGGATTCATTTTTAACACTTGGTAAATTATGAGCAGAGTGAACATGAAGCAAAATAACCCAAACCCAGGATTACATTTACCCGGAGTTTAGAATGACCCAGGGTGTGAAAAGCCCTATTATGTTTTAAGGAATTGCTTTGTTGTAACAGAAAAAAAAAAAGAAGTGACTGAA
Organism: Squalius cephalus; assembly: GCF_949319135.1. Lineage (NCBI taxonomy): Eukaryota > Metazoa > Chordata > Actinopteri > Cypriniformes > Leuciscidae > Squalius > Squalius cephalus. The sequence continues at coordinate 23,064,327 of NC_137133.1, read as the reverse complement.
AAATAAGTGAAAGCATACTTGAGTGTGTGATTTTGTTAACAGTTCTCTGAAAGTTGTTATTGGAAGAGGCCTTAAAGGTAACCAGGGAATTTGGCTGATCAGGTGTTTGTTTATCTTTTCTTAGGTTGTTGTTTTTGTCTGCAGGTTAGGTGGAGGTCCAGATGATGCAAAAGAAATCATGCAGCATAAGTTCTTTGAAGGCATTGAGTGGCAAGATGTTTATGACAAAAAGGTGAATAATAATAAAAGCATGTAGTCATTGACAAAATGCCACATAGAGTATGCCACATTGTGACATGTGCCCAAATCTGGCACATTTGGAAAGATGATCTGGCCCACATGCAGCGTTGAATGACGGACCTTGGGTGGCCCCACTCCTGTTTGCCAGATCTGGGCCACAAGCAGCCATATCAATGCCACATGTCAGCTAAGAGCAAAGAAATAAACCATAACTGGACCTTATCTGAGCCACAAAATCTGTGTATATTAAATATGGAGTCATTTCAGCCTTTATAAGCAGAATCACTGAAGGAAAGAAGAGCAGAAACACAAGAACTACAACTGACTTCAGCCACAGCCTTAGATGAAATCAACTGAATATAAAAGAAAACATTAAATCTCTCAAGATCTCAGCAGAGGATTAAACAACTCCACAAACAGCATTACCAGCTTCACAGACTGACTTTACTTCAGTTAGACGTCTACAAAAGTTCTCATTGAAAATTAACAGAATTAATGACACACACAGATATCAACAATCAGCACATGAATCTCAACAATGGTGACAATCAAAAGTACCTCGTTGCAATGCATGCTGGGTACCAGCATAGTACAAAACTCCCAGCATGCATTGCAGCATGAATAAATTATGCAGCTGAACTGTCCTATTATTTTGTTTCATTCTAAATATTTGCTTTTATATTTTGCTGTTGTTTTTGTTGTGACATTTAGTAGCTTTTTGTGATGTTCAGCGTTGATTATCTAAATATTTTGTTGATTGTCACCATTGTTCAGGGTTGGGGAGTAACGGAATACATGTAACGGCGTTATGTAATCAGGATACAAAAATCCAGTAACTGTAATCCGTTACAGTTACGTCAAAAAACGTTGTAATCATATTATAGTTACATTTTGAATGGTTTCATTTGAAACTAAATAAGTAAGTATTTTGGCATAATAACACTATATTAAGCGCTGCTTGATTATACAGTAGTTCCTGGTTCTGTTGCCAGTAATGACTCACGTGTGCCACGCGCTGGTGCATGAGCAAATAACAGCTGTCTACAATCTCCTCAGACGCAGATTGAATCACTGCTGCTAGTAGAAACGATGCTGCCTGCGGGTAAAATCGCTTTTAATTCATGGAAATTCCGCTGCTATTTTGTAGAAATTAGGAGAGTAGCTTTTTTAGTACCCAAAATGTCCTTTCTTAATCTTTTCTCACGTAACGGGATGATCGCTGTCTAGGTAACGTAGGGGAACTCCCACTGCCAACGCCCCAAGTTCAGTCAGGCAAATTAAGAAAGATCACGGCTTTAGTCAACATGTAGGCCTATTTTAAAATAAACTATTTTACACAACTAAATGTTTTTATTTTTTAGTTAAAAATTTGTTAAAAATAAAACAAAATAATCTGTAATACCATACATTAGCCACTAGATGTCTGTATAGCCCTTTACATAAATATATATATTCAGGCCTGTGTGTATATTTTCCAAATATTGTACACTGGACCAAATTCTTAATAAATAAAAGGTTTTTGTATTTATTTTTTTATAATATTTCTTCTTGCTTGACTTTATTTATATACGTGACCTTGAAGTAATCCAAAAGTAATCAGTTACATTACTTTCATATTATACAGTAGTACTTGGATTACGTTACTGAATACTTTGTTTAGGAAGTAATTTGTAACTGTAACGGAATACATTTTTAAAGTAACCCTCCCAAGCCTGCCATTGTTGATATCTGTGTGTGTCAGCTTAGATTAATTTATTGTGCTCATGTTTGTTGATTTCATGGTGGTTTTAAAGCCATCAAGAAGTAACCACCATCACCTAATGTCATTTCACTTTAGCTTTCTTTATTACTGCAAATGTGTTTAACAAACACAGTCACAGCAGCCAAAAATGACAAAAGATATAATAAAAGTTAAGAGCCAAACTAATGGAAACACTAATCACTGTTATGGTGACTACAAATGAAAAACCCAGATAATTCTTAATAAAAACTTTTGTAGACGTCTGACAGAAATAAAGTCAATCTGGTTAGTAATAAGTGAAGCTGGTAATGCTGTTTTTTGAGTTGTTTAATCCTCTGCTGAGATCTTGAGATATTTATTGTCGTCTTTTCTCTTCAATTGATTTCATCTAAGGCTGTGGCTGGAAGTCAGTTGTAGTTCTTGTGTTTCTGCCCCTCTCTTTTTCTGGTCTCTACTTTCATTCAGTGATTCTGATTGTTAACATGCTTATTTAGGCTGAGATGACATCATATTTAATATAAACAGATTTTGTGGCTCAGATAATGTTCAGTTCTGGTTTAATTATTTTGCTCTTGGCAGACATGTGGCATTGCATTGCTTATGGCCCAGATCTGGCAAACAGGAGTGAGCCACCAAAGGGCCGTCATTCCACGCTGCATGCAGGCCAGATCATCATTCCACATGTGTCAGATGTGAGCCGGATCTGGGACGTCACAATGTTGCTATGTAGGATACTACGATATGCCTCCAGGTAGAGGTCACTCAAGTATAATATTGTTTTTCTGTTTCTCCACAGCTTGTTCCACCTTTTAAGCCTCAGGTAACCTCAGAAACAGACACTCGCTATTTTGATGTGGAGTTTACAGGGCAGACCATCACCATCACACCCCCAGGCCAAGGTGACATTACACTACATCAGGGGTGCCCAACCCTGCTCCTGCCGATCGACTGTCCTGCACAGTTCATCTCCAACCCTATTCAAACACACCTGTCTTTAATTTTCAAGCGATCCTGAAGACGTTAATTGGTTGCTTCAGGTGTGTTTGATTAGGGTTGGAGATAAACTGTGCAGGACAGTCGATCGGCAGGAGCAGGGTTGGGCACCCCTGCTTTATAATGATATAAAATGAAAAAGAATAATTCATTTAATTTTCTCTTTTTTTTCCAGATGAAAACATGGAGTCTTTTGACAGTGATAGAAGACCCCACTTCCCTCAGTTCTCATATTCTGCCAGTGGCACAGCATAAATAACCCCTTAAAAGAATAGTTGACCCAGAAAATTTGTGATCATTTACTCACCCTTAAGTTATTCCATAATATTAATATAATTTAATATCCGGGCAAAACTTCAGTTCTGTCATTCGTGGAGCTTGACACCATAGGCCTGTTGCAGGAAGCTAGCTGAACAAACTTGAGCTTCAGAGTAGGTTTAGAGTTGACAAAAACATACAAATCCAACATGGTTTCCCTTACGGAACGAAAATATATTTCCATATATTTATGAACAATATAATATATTTTGTATTTGTATAATAATATAAAATATATTGAAAAATATATTATTTATATTTTAAAATTTATTAAAATTACATTAATATATTGTGTTATATATTATAATATATTGAATAATACATAAGAAATGTACTCTTTGTTTTACCATTATTTACGATAAATTAACACTGTAGAATGTCATAAATTGAGTGTATTTAGAAAACATGTGGAAAACAAGTGCCTTAAATTTCTCAAAGATGTTTTACTCAAGTTTCTAATACAGAAACATACCAAAGAGTGCTGGGACAATGATAGACTGGGCATTTATTTGTATTTGTTAAACATCAGCTTGCTGTAGTTAACAGATATCACTGCAATATTTAATCCTTTTAGATATAACAACATGCAATATATCATCAGTGTTTCATGGTCTTCTGCTGGGTTGAAGCACAGACTCTACTCTTCAGCACAATGGTGACCCACAAAACGTAGCCAACAGAAACCATTTAAATCCCAACAGAACATTAAATACTAACAGATCTCTGAAGATCTCAGCAGAACTTATTACTAACAGTTTGACCTTATTTCTTTCAGGCGTCTACAGAAGTTCTTATTGAGAATTAACAGAGATGTTGATGATTTATTGAAAAGAATAACGTTTCTAGTCACGTTTCTAGTCACCAAGGTTTTTCCACCTTAGAAACATTGCTAAGCTACGTAACATGCTATCAGTTTCTGACGCAGAAAAGTTAGTTCATGCATTCATGACCTCGAGACTAGATTACTGTAATGCTTTATTAGCCGGTTGTCCTGCAACCTCAATAAACAAGATACAGTTAGTTCAAAATGCCGCCGCCAGAGTTCTAACTAGATCAAGAAAATATGATCATATAACACCAATTTTATCATCACTACATTGGTTACCTATAAAGTTCCGTATTAATTACAAGGTATTGCTACTGACTTATAAAGCCCTAAACGGCTTAGCTCCAGTCTATTTAACCGATCTTCTATCGCCCTATAATCCATCGCGCTCTTTAAGGTCACTAAATTCGAGGCTTTTGGTCATACCTAGGATATCCAGATCCACCAAAGGAGGGAGAGCATTTTCACATTTAGCTCCAAAACTCTGTAATAGTCTTCCTGATACTGTTCGTTGCTCAGACTCGCTCTCCCAGTTTAAAACTAGATTAAAGACGCATCTCTTCAGCCAGGCATTCATATAATACTTTTAATCTTACAGTTAAATCCGACCTCTAGTTCATAAACGCCAGAGGAGAACTGGCCCCCGACTGAGCCTGGGTTCTCCCAAGGTTTTTTTTTTTTCTCCATTAGGTCACCTGATGGAGTTTTTCGGTTCCTTGCCACTGTTGCCTTTGGCTTGCACAGTTGGGGATATTTGGGGATATTTAATTTAATCAATCAACGATACTATTGATCAGCATTACCAAACGTGGACGTTCCACTAAAAACAAACATTGATGTATTGTTTTAATTTATTATTGTGAAGCTGCTTTGATACAACCTATGTTGTGAAAAGCGCTATATAAATAAACTTGACCTGACTTGACTTGACCATTATGGTGATCAGTATTTGCTTTAGTTGGGCTCTTTACCCTTGACTTTGTATCATTAGTTTTCCTCTGATTGCTGAAAATTTGTGTTTAAGATAGTCATATTGCTAAAAAATCCAAGAGAATCTCAACAATGGTGACATGCTTCATGCTGGGAACCATGGATTAGTTTTATACTATGGTAGCTCCCAGAATGCATTGCAACCTTAATCATGTTTAAAAACGTCTCAGATTACAACAACAGTGTTTATAATATAACATTCAAGCGCATTGAATGATTTAACAGATTTTTGTGAAAAACCTGGTGGTGAGATCTGTGACTCTGTGTATAATTAATGATGATTATGTCATCATCAATAAATACCCAACAGATTATCCACCAATTTCATCATGCCTCTTTAAGCTGTAATGTCTATGTCGTATAAACAGTTACAGCATTCAGATAAATCAAGAGCCCATCTAAAGCAAACACTGATCACCATAATGGTAACTGTAAAATTATATTATTTTCAATAAATCATCAACATCTAAAGCTCTGTTACTTCTAAATAAGAGCTTCTGTAGACATCTGACAGAAATAAAGTCAAATTGTTGGTAATAAGTGAAGCTGGTAATGCTGTTTTTGTTGTTTAAGCCTCCTCTGCTGAGATCTTCAGAGATCTGTTAGTATGTAATGTTCTGTTGGGATTTAAAGGGTTTCTGTTGTCTGAGTTTTGTGTGTCACAATTGTGCTGAAGAATAGAGCCTGTGCTTTAGTCCAGGAGAAGATCAAGAAAGATTGATGATATGCTGCATGTTGCTTTATTTAAAAGGCAGTGATCTTTTGCAGTGATCTGTTAACCTCTTTGTTAAGCTGATGTTTTTTTTTTATTTATTCAGTTAAGTTTCAGTTTGATAAATAGAAATTAATGCATAGTTTATTTTTTTCCAGACACTATTTTGTATGTTTTTATATTAGAAGCTTTTATTTTTGGGTTAAATTTAAGCTTAAATTTGGGTAAAATATCCTTGGAGAAATTTAAGGCAATTATTTTCCACGTTTTGTAAGTACCCTGAACGGTATTACAGAGTAAATGTTTTGTAAATATATTTTCCAACATATGTGGCAAATAAATTCTTATGTATTATTACATGTATTGTTATATATAACACAATATAACATAAATAATAAGTACCCTGAACGGTATTACAGAGTAAATGTTTTGTAAATATATTTTCCAACATATGTGGCAAATAAATTCTTATGTATTATTACATGTATTGTTATATATAACACAATATAAAATAAATAATATATTAAAAATATATATATAAAAGTATATTTACACCATATAATATATTGATCATAAATATATGTATATATTTTCATTCTGTAAGGTTTAGATCAGAGGGTTGTTCCATAAAAGACGCTTAGAAAAGCGGGGATTAAACTCCAAAACCGGACTTGAATGAGCCTAACAAATGAGTTGGGGCTAAAGTGGTTCCATAAAAGGTAATTGAAGCTCACGCAATCTCACTAATTTGATCCAGGTTTATCTAGTCTAGATAATTGCGTGTGCACGCGTTTCTTAAGCAGCCCTAGAGGTCGATCGTGGATCAAATCGATCCACCATCAAACAGCGTACATATTTTGTGCTGTTTTATGCGTTTGTGACATGTTTTTCCCCCCCCCTCAGTTCAAAACTTACATTTTACAGTTATATTCTCCATCTGTAAATGTTCGAAAGCCATGCAAATGTATCCATTTTGCTGCTAATTTTCATATTGAACGAGCGCTGCTGCGCGCATGCGCGCCAAATAGGAGCGCAATAATTCTTAAAATCGGAAAATTCGGAAAATTAATATGCGATATTTTATAACACTAGAAATATCTTCTAATTATAATAATTTATCTTTAGGATGTTGGATAAGTTGCACTGAACTTCAAGCAAACAGAAGTACTTCAGTGAAGTAGCCTATAATTCAGGGAAGTTTATTTTAAGAAACTAAATGCCTATATAAATATACAAAATATAGTTTTGGGTATAGGACCTATGCTACTTAATAAAGATGATGTATACTTATTTAGAATGCTGAGAATTACAGCTTTTAATGCAATATTTTTTTGGAAAGCAAGAATCCCCAGTTTTAAATGAGTAGATTTAGTTTCTAAAGTACATTATGGAGAGGATAACATTAAATTAAGAGCAAATGTATACATTTTGAAAAGATATGTGCAACTCTAAAATCAAAGAATATTCCATAAAATAAAGGAATATATATTATTAACTAAATTTTTATATAACACTCCCTCCCTTTTATTTCTAGTAATTTGTTCTTTTATTTATTTACTTATTTAATATTGCATATTTGATATTCAAATAATATTACTTGAATAACTATTAGGAATTATGTGTCATTATAAGAGTTTGATATAAATATGTTAATGTTAAATTTTTATTACTATTTATTTATAGTTTTTTGTCTTATCCCCCTTAAATCATATGTAAAAGTGTCTATGAACTTTTTGGTTATTGTTCTAATCATGTGTGTTTTTAGGCTATGTGTTGGTGGGTATTATCACAAAAGAAAAAAAGTAGAAGGAAAAATAAGGAATATTTATTGGGGGAAAATATGATGTCTTTAAAGGAACTGTAAATTTGTATAATTGTGTTAAATGTGTTTGAATTGAAAGACATAATAAAGTACATATATATATATATATATATATATATATATATATATATATATATATATATATATATATATATATATATATACACTAAAATATTTGTTATTTGGACATTAGATGTGCCTTATTTAGAATTTTAAACCTGTGTGTATATTTTTATGATAGCAATAACTGTAAAGGGACTATTGTAATGGGGTAAATCAAATGTAGGCTAATATACTGTCAATTACTAAGCTCAGATTCATCTTACCAGTTAAAATTTAAAATTTGCTTTTGTAATTATTTATTTTTAATTTTGTGATTTTAACTTATGCTTTACAAAGCTTTTTTTAGATTGTGTTCTAATGTTCTTCTAATCATAAACATGTACTACAGCTGCCAAACAAAACCAGAGAGAAATGTATTCATAAATCTTTAAAACAATCTAATTAAATCTTGGGCACAAAACATTCAGCCAGTAAAAAAAGAAAACCTGTAGTATATATATATACAGTGCTATGCATAAGTTTAGGCACCCATGCTAAAGTTGACTAAAAAGAGGAATAAAAAATCATCTTTTGGAAATTGAACTTAATGCCTTAATTTAAAAAAATAGGAAAAATCCAACCTTTTAGGACACTAATTTTCTTTGTGAATGAATAATGTATCGTAAATAAATAAATGTTCTTCCTTAAAATACAGGGTGCATAAGTTTGGACACCCCTATGTTAAATTCCCATAGAGGCAGGCAGATTTTTATTTTTAAGTATTTAAAAAAAAAAATTTTTTAGGATACTATGCATCCTGATAAAGTTCCCTTGGCCTTTGGAATTAAAATAGCCCCACATCATCACATAGCCTTCACCATACCTTGAGATTGGCATGGTTTTATTTCAGTTAGCCTAATAGCAAGTTTGATTTGCATCAAAACCATGCCAATCTCAAGGTATGGTGAAGGCTATGTGATGATGTGGGGCTATTTTAATTCCAAAGGCCAAGGGAACTTTATCAGGATGCATAGTATCCTAAAAAATAAAAAAATAAAAATACTTAAAAATAAAAATCTGCCTGCCTCTATGGGAATTTAACATAGGGGTGTCCAAACTTATGCACCCTGTATTTTAAGGAAGAACATTTATTTATTTACGATACATTATTCATTCACAAAGAAAATTGGTGTTCTTAAAGGTTGGATTTTTCCTCATTTTTTAAATTAAGGCATTAAGTTCAATTTCCAAAAGATGATTTTTTATTCCTCTTTTTAGTCAACTTTAGCATGGGTGCCTAAACTTATGCATAGCACTGTATATATATATATATATATATATATATATATATATATATATATATATATATATATATATAATATATATTGTATTTAGGCCTATCTATCTATCTATCTATATATATATATATATATAGGTCTATATTGACTAATTTATCATTGTAGCCTTATTTAAGTTGATTTTCTGTATACTGTGTATTTATTTTTGGACTAATAGTGGTTAATAAAGTCCAATAATGGTATGAGAGAGTGTCAGTGGTAATATCATTGTGTTCCTATTGGTCAGTGTTAGAGGATCTGTGTAACAACTGAGGCTTAGCCTGACAGTTAGCCTGCCCTGGACCAGGCTAGTTTCCCAGCATAAGTTGCCGGGGTAACTGAGTTTGAACTTTTTTAAGTTTGATTTATGAAACCGAATCTACCAAAAATAAGCCTGACTAACCGAAATAAGCCTGGCTTATACTCTAATCTTGGTTTATGGAACAGCCCCCAGGTTCAGTAGGCTGACAACGCTGATATAAACATTCTCTGTCAACTCAGAGTTTGATCCAGAGTTTATGATTAACTCTGAATCAGGAGCACCTGAAAGTGTGTCATTTGCAGTGAACAGCCAATCACACGAAACACGGAGAGCATCAGTTTGATTGACAATTCACTTTTCTGCTGAAGATTAAGAGATCTTTGCATTTAAATAATAATTGATATGTTCACGAAAAGTTAAAAAGAAAACACTTAAGCTTAATCAGTTTAAAAGCTTTATATTAAAGCTTATATTTATATGTAGATATTTACTGTATATTAATTTAAATGCAAAGTTTAATGTTAATTGTTAATTAATATAATAATTATATGAATTGTATATGAATTATAAATAATTATAATTCATATAATATAAATATAATAAATAATTTGCCACAAAAGACAATTTTATCTAAATTCGTTCACTATGAACTGCTTTAATTTGGAGTAAGAGATACAGGGGGAGTGGCTTTATGGCATTACAAACACACACATATATATGTGTGTCAGTGTGTGTGTGTGTGTGTGTGTGTGTGTGTGTGTGTGTGTGTGAAGTCACTTTGCTCACAGCTGATTGGCCCAGTTTAGGTTTGCGATCTCGAACCCAGAATAAAACCTGCTCTGGCCATGTAGCATAAGTTACCATGGCGATGAACTGCTAAAAACCAGTCCAATTTCTTGAGAGTTTGCTGAAATTAATCTTAAATTTACCTGGGTAGCAACTGAAACCGGCTTCATGCAACAGGCCTCATGTCCACATTGAGAACGACCATTGTGGCGTCAAGGCACAACAGCTTGAGGCTTCCTAGACTGGATGTGTCATAGTGAATGCTCCAAATCCATTTGTCCTGTTGTCAGAAGTAGCGTAAGCATGTGGAGTGTGCCAGAAATAGTATGGGGCATCAGTTTACTTTTGACTGCTTGTTCTGTTGTGCCACATCCAGTGTAAACAGCATAACTAATTGTAATGGTTTCATTTGCTTTTGTTTTCAGTCCCCATTCACTTCCATTATATGGAAGAGTTGCCAGTGCATTTTTGAACATTACGCCTTTGCATTATTAAAGCATACTTAAAGAAAGAAATCCGTACAGATTTGAAGGTTGAATAAATTACAGAATTGTCATTTTGGACACTCCACTTCTTTAGTAGTACCACCCTTCCCATACTGGATTCACACTTTGAAGATTTCACCAGTGGTTATTATTCAGTCAATTTTTTTATTGAGGATTTTGCTAGCATCTCACAAATACACATTGTTTCTTAAATTTGAAAGGGTCAACCAAAAATTAAAATTTGTATTCTTTACTCACCTTCATGTTGTTCCAGATCTGTAATACTTTCTTTCTTCCCTTCTTTCTTCTTTAGTAGTACTTAAAAATGTGGTCCTTATGTATGAATGTAGTGTATCATGGTTTATGTCGGACACAATATTACCTGAATACCAAAGAAGTAATGAATTACAGATGGAGACTTATGTTGGAGTTTATGAGAAATGAGAAAAGATTGAGAATGTTTTTTTTTTTTGGATTCCTTTTTTATTAGAATAATCTTTCAAAGGTTCAATGCATTTGCCTAGATACTGTTACCCAGAGTTTTCTCAAACAGAACAGCTCCATTTAGACATTCAGTATAATAGGTTGTTTTGCACCATTGAGTACAGCACTATTTAATGAAACTCTACAGCCATGTACTGATGGTTTCAGCTAATAAAGGATTTTTTTATGTCAGTGCACTTTATAATTTATAAGATCTGTCTATGAAATGTATTCATACATTCATGACTCTCAATCGTCAAGAAACAATACTGATGTTTGTCTTCATGCGAGTTTGTTATTATAGCAGGAAATAGTTAAACTGCATTTACAAACTAAAATTGTCCAACAATCTACCTGCTTAGCCTTCTTTTAAAATGTAAAAGTTTCTTTGTTTGTTTACATGTTTCATGGTACCCAATATTTATTATGTAGTTTTAAATTTTGTACACAATGTAGGTTGTGAACGTTGTTAATGAATGTTCTATGTTGCTTTTTACAATATTGAAAAAAGGAGTTCTGAGTTGTGTTTGGCATTTAAAGTGTAAGTTGCAGGTTAAAATTTTCACAAAGATAATACAATGTGTTTATTAAACATAAAGATAAGAACCGCCCACCATTGTTTTTTTATACCAAAATGCTGATATAATATGAAAAGTTGGCACTTTTAACAGTGGTTTTAACCGCTCCCGCTCCCTTCCACTAGATGGGGCGTGACGTCATAAGAGGAACTCACTAGTAGAGTTACCGGACGCTAGCAGCTATATTCGCCTTACATAACTTCAGAAAAGTTGGTTGTATGTTTTATTTGATAAAAAAAATTATGGATAAAATAACTCCATTGTAAACATACTCGTGTGTGCTGACTTCAAGGGGACCGTGATCCTGCCTGAAATGAGAATAAGCTATTCGCAAAACAAACGGGTTCAGGCAAGGCAGGTCAGATCAGCCGGTCGCAGATCGAGCTGTTCCACTAAACTCCAAAACGCGTTCACCTCACGGCAGCACACACTCTTCACTGCTGATTCAACTGGGTGGCATAGCCCACACGAACACAGTGATGGGGACATCGATCTCTCTTTTTCTTTTCTGACAATAAACATCGCTAATTAAATCCTGAGAAATTGATAACGCGTGGATTGAGGAAGGGTATTACATGACGTTTGAGGCGTCGATGAGACTAGCGATTGATCCCTGTGCAGTGTGTGAATCTCTAACCTTACAGCTCTGATTTGGACTGACTTACTGTAAGTAAATAATGTCTTCAGTCGTTGTCCCTCCTTGCTATTCTACATGACGGCAATATTTGGAAAATACTTGCTTGTTCCGTTATATTATCCGGGTTAAGTTTGCACCAGGTTGACTAGCTCTAACGTATCGTAACGTCTAAGCTCGTAACGTCCACTCATTCTCCTCACACCAAGCATTAATAACTATTTGAGTGCCATGGCTCCCCTCTCTCACGTCTGACCGGTTAATTTGATGGTTTCCCACTTCCTCAGTCGTTCTCCAAATAGCCATAATACAGTAGGAATCTAGCGAGTATGTGTCACGGGTGACAAAATGCTGGGAAAAGCGGAACCTTTCTTTCTTTCCATGTTCCCCGAGGGGATTATTTTGGTGTAACGCCTCACTCCGGTTCCGGGTGTAGCGGAGATATTGTCCAACCCATAGGTCCAACCCAAGCGGCAACCTCCCCGTCTCTCTCTTGAAACCAACACGGAAGTGAGTTAAACTGCAATTCATCGACTGGCCGCTTGAGGCTGTTGTCAGAAGTGAGTCAAATCTGTATCTCCCCCATGTTAAAATGACCAACTTTACAGCAGAAAAAACATGTTTACAGCCTGGTGTCTGTATGTGGCTTTGGTCTATACAGCTAATTTTGCCCTTCATGACAACTGTGAGGGGGGTGAATTTTTTTATAACTCTTCCGTTTAGTTGATTAATATTTAAAGTTCTGCAAGGGTGTGGCCACTTGACCCAGATAGCAGACCAACATTGAATCTACATTGAATCAATGTCAATGTATTAACCAAAAGATCATTGAATCAATGTTGAAATTTAACATTGATTTTTCATCAGGTTTGCACCCTGAAATAATGTTATTTCAACGATGAAAAATCAATCAATATGGTCATAAAATCAATATTATTTCAGCCATAATTAAATCACTTATTTAACATTGAATCAACATAGAAACAATATAAAATCAATCTTGCTTTATGTACAGCAAGATTCTATGCTAGTTTATTATGCTTGTACTATGCTTGAATTTTTAAATGACTCATTTCAGACAGAGACCATGTACGGTTGCAATTAAATATGTTTTTAATCAAAATGTCATTCAAAGTAAACTACATCCTTCAGTTTACAAGTAAATGTATTTATTTATGCCCCCAAAACTGAACAGGAAATATCACATTCAGAAAAAAATTGCATTTCGTGGTGACAAAGACAAAAACAGCAGTACTACGGTAAGAAAGAATGAAACATTACTCTGATAAATTTTTCAAATTCAATTTTATTTAGCACATTTAGAACAGACCAAAATGCTTTACAGAAGAACAACATTAAACAATATAGCATGCATTAAAAAATAAAACAAGATATAACATGCATTATAAAATAAAAAAAGATATAACATGCATTATAAAATAAAACAAAAACAAGAGCAACATAGCTGAGTAACAATAAAACAAAAGAACCAGAACAGAAATCAGAACTCAGATATAAATTAATAAAAAAATAAATAGCTTGCTATTATTTGAATACAAAAAATATATTACCCATCGTACACGTCGTCTTCCATTTGCGTGCCCAAAGAACTCCCGCTTCTTTGCACCTTTTTTAACTTCAGGGTTAGTTCGCCCTAGAATGAAAATGAACAATTTACCCACGGCGTTTGGTAAAAGACAAATTGAAATTCAATATATTATTAGGGAAAATCCCGGCCGTTGGTTTGTGTTCATGTTACTAATAGGCCTACATTTAACATAGCAGTTCATTCCGACTCACCCAGGAAAAGCAAACAAGTTGTAAGAAATATAGATAAAAAAAATTGAGAAATGAAAGATTAGAGATTTAAGATTAACTTACCTCTAAAAATCACTTTGTCGTTGCCCGAATGCTTCGTCTGTCTGTCTGTTTCGCGCTTGAAATCTGTTGACCGTTATGCAGCGCTTTGATCTGATTGGTTGGCAACCAATGTTAGGATTGTCTCTAGGCAACCAGTGGAGAAATTTAAGCTGACCAAAAATCAACATTGATTCAACGTTTGTCTTTTCAACACTGAAAAACATTGAATTATCAACATTGATTCAATATTATTTTAACATTGAATTTTCAACATTGTTCCAATATTATTTTAGCATTGATTTTTCAACATTGATCCAATATTATTTAGCATTGAATTTTCAACCTCAACCAAAATGATGATTCTGATGGAATTTCAACATTTAATCAATGTCACCTTGCTATCTGGGGAGTGACAGGTGGATTGCCGCTGATGTCAATGCTAGCCGTTTGTCTGCTGTTACTAGCCGTCAGTTCACCTAAGCAAATTTTAGCTGCTGAACTTGCCACCTCTGCAGTGTTTTGTGCTTTTTTTCGGGATTATTTCATACAATTTAAAACAATCATTACTTCGCCCACGGCTTTGGGTTCCGTCGTTGTCGTCGAGTATCGTTGGAGAGAATCAACCAGCGCTGTATTTCAGTTGTTTTCCTCTGTGAACATGCACTAATGGATGTCTGACAATTTCGTTGCTTTTTGGAGTTATCAGATTTAAAAACGTCAATAAAGGCTCGTTCGTTCTGCTCTCACGGAACAGATGGATTATAATATGCTTATGTACCGTCAGATGAAATCCTGCAGGCGTCGGCGCTTTCTCCGTCCATGCAATAACGTTAAATGCACATCCTTGAATGAGCGCGGATTTTCTAGCGCATTTACTTGAACTTCATAGGCAATATATCTATGGAGAGGTGGCCAAAATCAGAATTTAAAATGGACTGAATAAGCTCTCTACGAACTTGACGAGCGATGCCGCGCTGACGGACCATATAAAAAGAGTGACTGACATGTATGCACATAAATCACTGTCTCACACACACACTCTCAGAGTAATAAGTTACTGCATAATGCATAATAAGTTACTGCATAATGCATAATGCAACTAGCAGAATAGTACAGAATTACGATACACAGTCTCACTTGTAGCCATGTCTTTTAACTATTATAATATTTCGAAGGGCAAAAATAGGAACTTTTAATTGAGCTCCTCAGCTCCACTCACGCCCCGCCTCTTTGCCCATTTTCTGTTATCCGGGAGTGACGCAAGGTGACGCGAGGCCAAGATGGCGACGGCCGGCTCCGCCTTCTTTAGGCTTCAAAAATGCTCTTCAGAAACCTACGGGTGACGTCACGGACACTACGTCCATATTTTTTTACAGTCTATGGTCCAACCTAATTACCGCTGATGCACGGCAGGTGTGAGAGAGAGAGGAGCGGTGTTTGTACAGGCTTTCCGCTTCACAAGAGGAGGATAAAAGAGCCATTCAGAAGAGGAGTGGAAGTGGAGTTGAGGTCGAGGTTGGAGCTGGTAAAAGTCAATCGGTGTTCAGTTGATCAGTTGTTGGGCTGGGTCTCTGTCGTTGTGTCTTGGGGTAGAAGATCTCCTGTTTGAGCGCTTACATTGGACGCTGTAATCCTGGAAATTCGTGTAAGTGAAGAACTACCATTGGAGTCTGTCGTTTAGAGCTGCGTGTGGAATATTACTGGATTGAACTGCTGCTTGGATCTGCGCTGGAAGAGGAAGAGAGAAAGATAAGTGAATTAATTACATCGTTGAATCAAATGTAAAGCTTGAAGAAAAGACTGAATGTGAAATTTACTATTGAGGAGGACATCTGTTTCAGATACGCTGGAGAGGAATTGAGAGTTGAATATTCCCATTGAAATGCATGGATGAAGCGAGGCTTCTGATCAGCCCTACTGTGTGAGTGATTTGCAGTTGTTTGCCTTACCTGATGCACGCTGAATTAATGCTGTGGATTTGTAGTGAACACGAGTGCTGTGTGCTATGCTGAGAAGAGTCTCCCAACGCCTGCTTTCATTCTTGTGAAATGATCTACTTGTCCCCATCCAAATTCCAGAACGATACAACTGAACTGTTGAAGTAATGCTTTGTATTATCCTCTCTTCCACTGAGTATTGTCGTGAAGTAATCCCTCATTGAAGGCTCCTGTTAACCCTCTCTCTCTGAAATTACAAGTCTCGTGAAGAACCGTATGGCTGTGGAAAAGTCTGAACCGTTATACTTACTGATGGAGCTCTGAAGATGTACAACATCGCTGGTAAAGCTGCCTATTGAGTCTCTTGCTAATGTCTGATGAAAGTGTTTGATGCTGAGGGAAGAATCCTGAAGACTGCAGCAACGCTGTGAAGTGAGTTTTAAAGTCACAATTTCCCTTTCATGTTCTGATGAGAGAATCTGCTGTTGAGAGAAGAAACATTACCTGTTCCTTACTGTCTGAGTCCTGCAGATGTGCAGCAACGCTGTGAAGTGAGTTTTAAAGTCACAATTCCCCTCTCACGTCCTGATAAGAGAATCTGCTGTTAAGAGAAGAAACCTTACCTGTTACCTACCGTCTGAGTCCTGCAGATGTGCAGCAACGCTGTGAAGTGAGTTTTAAAGTCACAATTTCCCTTTTATGTCCTGATGAGAGAATCTGCTGTTGGGCGAAGAAACATTACCTGTTACTTACCGTCTGAGACCTGCAGATGTGCAGCAACGCTGTGAAGTGAGTTTTAAAGTCGCAATTTCCCTTTTATGTCCTGATGAGAGAATCTGCTGTTGGGCGAAGAAACATTACCTGTTACTTACCGTCTGAGTCCTGCAGATGTGCAATGTGCAGCAGCAGCTGTGGAGTAAGCGTTTAGAGTCACTGTTCCACCATTGTGCCCAACGACGTATCTGATACGGAGAGAATACATCACCTGTTACTTACCGTCTGAATCCTGCAGATGTGCAGCAACGCTGTGGAGTAAGCCTTCCCAGCCACTATCACATAATTGTGTCCCGAAGACAGTGAAGAATCGATCCAGCGGCTATTCCAGTCAAATAGCCCTAGAAGAAAAGAGTTGCTTATCCTTTCCTCAAGTTGATTGTTATTCAATAAAGATTGTTATTTTTGAACTCAATTGCTTGCCTCCTCCTTTGTCCGTCTGTTGCGTGCCTGTGGTGTCGGCTCCTCACGGTGGTGTCTGGAGTCAGGGGCGGCTGGTCATCCGAGTCCACCCCGGCCTGCACCGGTGACATATGGGTTGCGAGTTCCTCTTGTGACGTCATCACCCAGTAACTGAAAAAACACGCTACCTTCGAAGAAACCCCAATAAATGTTATTTTAACACATTTTAAGACAGAAATAATTAATATAGAGCACTTTATTTACACATTAATTGGCTGTGGTGGTTAACCTGCAACTTACACTTTAAGTCTCTTTTTGGAATTTTGTTTTTTGCATCTGTAGTTTCTATGCAGCAAACTTTGTTGAAATGCAGAAATGTTTGCAATGATGTGGTACTGTATGTTGTGTAAGAATTGCATTTCAAGGAATTCTTTACTAATCTTTCCAGACCCTTCATTTTGAAAACCATGCTGCAGTTCATTGAAGTCAACAGTTTGGCATATTTGGCAATTATATGATTTGTCCCCCTACACCCTCCAGAGAATAAGCTGCAAATGCAGATTTCTTTCATAGTCACATAACAACAGGGGCGTGTCTAGAGGGGGGGGGCATGGGGTGGCACTGGCCCCCCCTAGAATATGATTGGCACCCCCAACATTGGGCTAGATTTACTGTCAACATGACAATGCCCAACGCGTATGGCAAGCCATTTTAACATTTAAAAGCTAGACTGGATATGTGTTGCAGATATCTGTAATTCAGTTTTGCCTAGTCAAAAAGAACATTTCAGATATCCGCAACTACATTCTTCCTATCCATAATTGTAATTTCAGATATCCACAAAGACATTCTTCCTAGGACAAATGACGTCACTTTTTCCATTCATTTGTATGGGGTTTATCATTACAGATATCTACAATTCAGTTGCAGATATCCACTATGTGAATTACAGATATCTGCAATTGAATTGTAGATATCTGTAATTCTAGTTTGAGATATCTTCAATTTGATTCTGACTAGTCATAACTCCAGTTCAAGATATCTTTAATTCAACTCAATTCAAGATATCTACATGTTCCTTTTCAGATATCTTAAATTAAGTTTTGACTAGGCGAAATTACGTTGTAGATATCTGTAACTGGAGTTATGACTAGTCAAAATGGCGTTGTAGATATCTCAAACTGGAGTTAGGGATAGTCATAATTTAATTGTAGATATCTATTATCAAGTTATAGATATCTTGAAATAAATTTTGATTAGAGATATCTGAAATTTGAGATATCTGTAACTTTTATTCTGCCTAGTCAAAATGTAATTACAGATATCTTGAATTAGAGTTTTGACTAGGCGAAATGACGTTGCAGATATCTGTATGCAAATTAGGCCCGCATCACACTTTAGGCAGGAGCGTTGTTTTTCTAATCATTCAAATCGCACCTGTTAAAGGGTTAGTTCACCCAAAAATGAAAATTTTGTCAGTAATTACTTACCCTCATGTTGTTCCAACCGCGTAAGACCTTCGTTCATCTTCGGAACACAAATTAAGATATTTTTGATGAAATCTGAGAGCTGATCACTTCTCCATAGGCTGCTAGGTGACCGAAACTTGCTGGCCCAGAAAAGTTATTAAAGAGATCGTTAATATAGTCCAAGTGACTACAGTGGCTTAATCTTAAGTATATCAAGCGACGAGAATACTTTTTGTGCGCAAAAACAAACAAAAATAACTACTTTATTCCACTATTCATTTCCTTCTCTCTGGGCCTCGTAGTGTTTTTGCGCAGCGCGTCTGTGTTGCACGTCATCACGCATCACACACATGACCAGCTTCGGCCAATTGTGAGCCTACGTGGTGACGTGTAACACAGACGCGCGACGCAAAAACACTACGTGAACCAACTAGAGGCCCAGAGAGAAGGAAATGAATAGTGGAATAAAGTCGTTATTTTTGTTTGTTTTTGCGCACAAAAAGTATTCTCGTCGCTTGATAAACTTAAGATTGAGCCACTGTAGTCACTTGGACTATATTATAGATCTCTTTAATAACTTTTCTGGGCCAGCAAGTTTCGGTCACCTAGAAGCCTATGGAGGAGTGATCAGCTCTCAGATTTCATCAAAAATATCTTAATTTATGTTCCGAAGATGAACGAAGGTCTTACGGGGTTGGAACAACATGAGGGTGAGTAATTACTGACAGAATTTTCATTTTTGGGTGAACTAACCCTTTAACTGTTAACTTAATTAGCACTGATTAGCACCATGTTGGAGCAGCCAGAGGGCGAAGGAATTTTTAATTGTCTTTTTAATGCTGCAGCCCGTGCAAGACAGGAGCTGGCAGCGAGAAATGATGATTCAACCTTACTTTCCACAACAAGACGATTATTTCGCCGGCGAGTTCATCGAGGTCGGGGTAATTTTTCTTTTTTAACATCAGAATTGCTAATGTGCTATCAGAAGTTCGGGGTAGTTGTTTAATAACTTAAAGCAAAATAGTTGCCAAAATGCATTCTAGGGTCTTTTTGTGAATGTACTCGAGTAGGCCTATCTTGCATTGTGAATATGATACCATCATACAAAAAAAGTTTAATATATCATCTAGCTTTTTATTTTCAGAGACATCTGAGTGAAAAAGAACCTTACTGACAGAAATATTACACAACTGATGAAATGCAAGATGGAGGCTGAAATTTGAAGCCACAATTGTTTAGTATAAGAACCGATCAGTAGAATAAGTGTAAAATAGATTCTCCCTCCTCTTGGCAAAAAGAGCATAGTGGGGAAATATTATGGTAAAATTTACTTAAATATTTATTACAAGGGTAATAATGATGAATACATTTTAAATGGACTTATTTTATTGTGAAACAAATTTTTTTGGCACTGTCCATACCTAATGAAATGTGATATTTGGGGAAAAGTGAAAACCATTTCCCATAAGCCTTAATAATTGAACTCTTACTATCAGTTATAAAGTTTCTTTTCTTTTTTTTTTGTACGTTTAACATCCAGGATATTTACCCCATGTATAAATAGTTGAGGGACATTCATATTCAAATTACCATATGATTTATAAGATTTCACCAAAAACAACAAATTAGAAGGGATAGTCTTTGTAAGCTTAATGTAGTTCTGTTTTGATACATTTAAACCATATAGTTCAATAATATCTTCATAAGAATAAAAGTCTCCACTATTGTTTACTTAGTCTGAAACAAAAAAAGCAATGCCCTTATTAAACCAATAAGGGAAGAAAAATGATTTACAGGCTGATAATATTGGTTGTTCCATATGATATGAGGAGAAAAATTGTGTTTAAATATCAGCTTCCATGACATAATAACATGGAAAGTTTCATAGGTAGTCTCGTACATTTAAAATCACAAGAAAGAAACAATTTTAAATTTCCACATCTTTTAAAAATCAAATTAGGAATCCAAAACCAGACTGAATTCCCCTTTAAACATTTTTTTATTTTAAAAACCTGGTTCAAGGTAAAAAGTCTAAAACATTCAAACCTTCCTTTGAGTACGGTTGAGTTAAATATTTCCTGCTGGCGTGTTTCCCTTTATTTTTCCATATAAATTTAAAATTAAGAGTGTCAATAAATTTACAGGTGACTGAATCAACATAAAGGGATATAGAAGGATAAACTAAGCGTGAAATTCCTTCAGCTTTAGATAACAGTGTTCTGCCATATATTGTAAGGTCTCTTTGTAACCATAAGCTAAATATCTTTTTGGCAGAATCTAATTTGGGGGAATTCAGAGAATTTTTTTTTCTGTTCTAAGGAAGTTAAGTGTTATTGCACTTCCATTGCAGCTTTATTAAAGTGTATTAGAGTGAATCTCTCTCATAAATCTTATGTTAACAATAGCTTACAGTAATTTTAAGCATGAACCCCCCACACACACACACACATTTTAGCCAAGAATTACTGCTGACAGTTATGTATTTGTGTTTTACAGGAGGATCTGGTGGCCGCAGGGAAAACCCTATTTGGCAAGCAAAACTTTTCCTCCTCCCAGGGCCAGATAATGGTTTTCTGCCCCCCACAATAGAACTTGAGGAACTGGCTAAACATGGATTAGGTAAATGTGAGATTGAAGCAGATAAGAATTGAGTGTTATTTACTTGTACACCTTATCTAACCTTCTTGCAAAGAAAGCTATGGAATGAGCTGCTTTGAATTTTGTTAGCTTGAGCCTGTATGGTCCGATTTGTTGTACTGTCTCTATATTGGGAAACATTTGACTGTTAATACATTTAACATTTGTTTTAAAGAAATATTGTAGAGCAGTTTACTCTTTGATGCATTTCCATAACAGTTTCCATGTAGCCATTTTAATTGTTACACCTATGCAACACTTTCTCATGTAAAGACATCACTTTGAAAGTGTCCAGGAATACCTCCCAATGAATCCTTTTGCATTAGCTATCAGAAGTTAGTCAATGGTGGTTATGGTTAGTGTGAGGATCTGGGTGGTGCATTCAGACGCTAAGCTACACCATATATTGTATGTTAATGTTCTTTCACATATGGTCAAATGTGTGATGGCCTTGTGAGTGAGACCAGGCTCTTTCGTCTGTCATATGCAATTTTCTTAGGAGTGTAGGGTTCGTTTAGTTTCAAAGCTGTAGACTTTGTAGAAACACAAATGATCTTAGGTTAACTGTGGTAGTCATACAGGTCTACTTTTGGGGTTTGGCAACACTACGATTATGTCTGAAAATGAGTCCTGAATGCTAGGAGTCCTGAAAGATCTTGCAGCAACTAATGAATGTTACTTTGCCACTAGGAACCGATTATACCGATGTTTACTTTTCCATTTTTAGGAAAACCTGTGCATGAGTCAACGGAAGCCGGATGCACAAACTCAAAGATTGTGTTAAACTGGAGTTTATCTGAATTGAACAACTTTGTTTGCCAAAGCTACCCTCGTATCAGTTTAAATTTTTGTAGGCTTTGAATTGGCAAGGACAGGCAAAGGACGCAAGATCCAGAAATTGCAAGTTAGTTCTGTGAAGGAACTAAAAGCAGTTGTTGGCAAAAGCAGGCTTTACATCGTGCCACGAGCCAATGTCTTGCAGGTATGGAATTATACACAGGGATTTATATCATACTACAATCATATAAATGTGTTCTCTGTAATGTCTATGCCTATAACTGAAGTTACCCTCTGCTCAGGTAACATCACCACCCTCTGCCATGTCCTAGAATTCATTCCCACCACTCGCAGCTCCAGCAGTAGATGAGACCTCACAAGTGGTTTCAGATCAGGTCCATATTAAAATGATTGCACATCTAATGATTTTTGTTATGTCCACTATACACTTTTTAGTGATGAGTGGCAAATACAAATATAAACCCTTTTTTTTTTTTTTATGTACAGTATTATGATGTATCAATTTATTCTGTGTGATGTCTGAGCAGTTACATTCCCTAGGATAACAGTTTTTGTAATTTTTTTCTACCTATGGATATTTTCAGTTTCAATTCAGTTGAATTGGCCTTTCATTTAACCTTAATATAAATGATATGTTTATGCACAGTGCACATTTAATGTTAGGTGACAGTTCAAGTAACTTCTTTACTATGCAGTGACTCTAACAAATTCTTTGTCATTATATGTTTTTGTCTTCTCTTAGGTAATGACACCATCCGCAGCCATTCCCCAGAACTCACAACAACCATCCAGCACTACAGCACTTGATGAAATCTCCTTCAGTGCTGAGACTACAGAATCTGTAAATCTCCGTGTGAGTGAAGTTATTTTTGATGTTGTCAATGGTTGTAAATATGACTGATTTGTGACTCATAGTTGTACTTTATTTCCTTCAGGAGTGGCAAGCTGTACGTTCCCAGCAAGATGAAGAATATAATGCTTCTTTGTTGGCAGATATAGAAAAGGTAATTTGACTATTCACAGTTTGCTTGCCAAGGTTAAATTTTGTTTAAAACAAAAATGTGTATTACATATATGGTATTGCAGGACAGAAGGAGGCACTGCTATGAGGTTCTGGAAGAAAAGCGCAAAAAGGTTAGTGCTGCCACTAAATATTTTGTTTAATTATATATATATATATATATATATATATATATAATATATATCCTTTTTTTTTTTTTAGGCCATTGAGGAAAGACGCCAGCGAATGGCAGCCCGTGTTGAACCTCTTGATGGAAAATATCTGAAAGCCAAATATCCAAATGGAGATGTGAATAAGAGGAAGTTCATCATGTCTGATCCAATTCAAGTAAGACTTCATTGTGAAGAAGGATCAAGGTGTTTTTTACATAGATGTTTTTAGTTATTTTTCCTCATTTCTGGATTTCTTTATTTATTAATATTTGCCATCATGGGCTCTTTGTTTTTAGGTCTTGTTTGATTTTATTGGAACAGATGAAATGGCCAGTGAGGTGTTCAGAATCCAGGAAGCTACTTCTTCAAATGCTATAGAGAGCACTTCTACTGGGTCAATTTCAGATCATGGAATCAAACCGTTCTCTACATTGTATGTCCTTTGGACATCACCTTTTGATTATCTGGTAAGTTACTACGACAGTATCACTTGAGCAAGTTTTTTTTTTCATAATGATTTTGATTTGGCCATATGCATTACCTTTTATTGATAAGTTATCATTTTTTGGCCTGATTGTCCCTGTTAAATTTTATCTTAAGGCTTGTTAAGAATCCCTGCGTCCCAGTTTACCTACTTATACCATGCCCTAAAAGTATGTGCTCTTTTTGTGAAGAAAAAGTACATACTTTTGAGTGTGTGAGAAGACTAGGCAAGCTTTTGGGACATACTATCCAGTCATAAAACTGTGTCTTTAACGGACACCATAAACTAGCCTGTCAATCATCTTTTCACAGTTAATATCCTCCACAATTTAATTTAATTTGCTACTAGCCTGAGAGAAAATATTTATGAGCCTTGCATGTAAAGACATTTACATTTATGCATTTGGCAGATGCTTTTATCCAAAGCGACTTACATTGCATTCAAGGTACACATTTTACATTTTGTCAGTTCTTGCTTTCCCTTGGAATCGAACCCATGACCTTGGCATTGCTAGCGCCAACGCTCTACTGTTTGAGCTACAGGAAAGCCTGTAAAGACTCTAAAGACTCTTTTTAAAAGTTCACATTGTTAGTTAAGATTAAATATAACATGAATAACATTAAATAAACATGCACATAAACTAAGATGGAAACACATTTACCAAATAAAATCCAGTACATGACAGATTATAACTCATCATGCCCAAATGTATAGTCAGTACAGTTGTGTTCAGTCTGTGATTACAGTCTACATTAATGTCTGTGTGTTTCATTTCAGGAAAAACACTGTGACCCTGTAAATGTTGCCCAGCCTCCAGTGGATTCGCCCTTTGTTCAGTCTCCAGTGGCTCTATCCCCAGTCCAGTCTCCAGTGGCTCTATCCCCAGTCCAGTCTCCAGTGGCTCTATCCCCAGTCCAGTCTCCAGTGGCTCTATCCCCTGCCCAGTCTCCAGTGGCTCTATCCTCTGCCCAGTCTCCAGTGGCTCTGGCCTCTGCCCAGTCTCCAGTCGCTCTGGCCTCTGCCCAGTCTCCAGTCGCTCTGGCCTCTGCCCAGTCTCCAGTCGCTCTGGCCTCTGCGGCTTTGTTCACAGCCCAGACTCCATTCATTCATTTTAATTTTGAAGACCAACCTACAGAGCCAATTGTCATTGATATTGATGAAGAGACACCACTTAGTTTTCCATCTCCCCAGCAATCAGACATTGTAGATCTATCCCTAATAGATCAAGGGAGGTCCGTGGCCCTAGATGAGTATGTTCCTATATATGCTTATACTTTTTATGCATTCGCAAATTAACAAACACTCGCACACAAAGCCACCAACTCTTAATTTAAAAATAATGGGATGAGGTTGCTTTGTGACTGGAAGTCCCTGCATGTGTGAGTGGGACTTTATGCAACTAGCAATATTCTAAAATATACCATAATGTTCAGCATTTGACTAAAAACAATCCAATCTTTGTCTCTTGCAGGGTTGACCTACAGACCATTCTAAAAAAACTGCAAAGCAAAATCGATGGAAACAGCTGCCCAACAGCAAACCAAATAAATGTGTTCAGAGAAAACATACTACAGTGCAGCCTGCAAGCTATCAAGCGGCGACGATTCAACCCACAAGCAAAATTAGATGTAGTGTTTGTTGATGCTGAGGAAAATGGGGAAGGGGCAATAGATGAAGGCGGCCCTACTAGAGAATACTTGCGGTTGTTGATGCGGGCCATCCATCAATCAAATGTCTTTCAGGGCCATGAGAAAGACCGGAGTTTGGCTCTAGACACACAAGGTCAGTACTCCTGTTAAAACAGAAAGCTTTTGTGTCAGGTTATGTTTTAATGCTATTCAGCTATTCGGTATCA
Organism: Squalius cephalus; assembly: GCF_949319135.1. NCBI lineage: Eukaryota > Metazoa > Chordata > Actinopteri > Cypriniformes > Leuciscidae > Squalius > Squalius cephalus. Next base: position 23,038,689 of record NC_137133.1, on the reverse strand, counting down.
TGAAAAAAATGCTCTTTTTTTCTCTCCCACCACTACTGGTCAGATGATGCTTTTGGATTCCACCTTAACAGTCGAATAGTCTTTTTGATCTTTTGTGTTTGTATTTTTTTGAGGGTTCATAAACTGACAAATCAAATTTCCTAAGTTTCACATTGTACTATTTAAACATTCTGCTTGTTTCAGAAATAATATCTAACTTGGTAGTCCAGTAAAGGGTTTTATTCAAGGGTTTTATTGAATCCAGACTCGTAAAATGTCCGTTATAATGACAGTGCTACACTGTAGTCTCATGCTATTTACACCTTGTTTGCATTTCAGGTGATGAGGGTAGATCTAAATATAATCCTATAATCTACACCTCACACTTTGTTAATCTATACAGCTGTTATAATAAAAAATTTGTTTAAGTATTCAATAGTTACACATGTGTGTATATAACTGTTTCATATGTTTTTGTGGAAGCTGCCACAAAATAAAAAAGGTAACTGAGTTTTTATCTAACAATTCTGACTTTTTGCTCCCAATTGTGCAATATTTATTTTCTCATAATTATGGGATATAAAATTGCAATTGTGATTATAATAAAGCTTATAGAGTTGACTTATAAAGTTTATATCTCACAGTCATGACTTTATAGTACACAATTTTGAGTATATAACTTGCAGTTGTTAGTTCATATTATGCAATTCTAAGAAAAAAGAATTTGGACAAAGATAAAGACAAAGACCTACAAAGAGTCTTTGCACAAAGAGACCTACAAAAGATGAATCTGTTTAAAAAATGTGTCTGTTTTCCTCAGTTACATTAGAAATGTAAGACTGTAGAATGTAAGGATGACAGTCCTGTTTTCACCTGCATTTAAAATTGTCCAATTATGATCAGATCTCCTGAATTCTAATAAGGAGTGACTGAGGGGTAAAATATTAACTTGAATATTAAAAAAGTATTTAGAATGGTTCTGTAGGAATTTCTGACATCAATATTTCTTCTGTTTTACTTTAGCTTTGGAGAATAGGTTGTATGCATCAGTGGGGAAGATGATAGCTATGTGTGTCGTCCATGGAGGAGTTGGCCCACATTTCTTCTCTGAAAGACTTTTTCTGCAGATCTGTGGCATGCCAACATCCTCTGCCTCAGTGGATGAGGTTGGAGATCATGCATTGAGGGAGCAACTAATCAAGGTACAGAGATGTTTGAGAATTTAAATAATTGTTTAAAAATGATGCTATTATTAAAGATCATTATTTTGTGTATTTGGAAAATGTGTTGACATGCTTCAACGTTTAAAAAAAACATTATTTTTCATATGCAGTGCATTATTTTAGCTCCTCTATGCCCAGCCTCTCTCAAATGTGGTGTTTTCTACAAAGCCCCTCCTTCCATCTGCTCTGATTGGTCAGCTGACCCAGTGCATTGTGATTGACCAAACACCCACAAGTGTGTGTCAGAAATGTAATGCCCCTTACCATAATTGTGAGCTACAGCTTTCAAAGTACATATAAAAACAGTTAATGGGTACATGTTGCTCAGCTCTGCTTGAGCAGGCATCAGTGTCATACAGAACACAGGGCATCTAGAGCTGCTTTTCCACCATCAGGCCGAACGTTTCTCTTTGCTTAACAGTTTCATTCTTTTTTCGCAACTGTTTTAGATACAGGAAGCAACAACTGTTCAGGAGGCAAATTGTGCCATTGCAGAAGCAGCAGACAGCTTAAGTATCATTGGTGCCTTGAGATATATATCACACCTGACAGAAAGGAACTCTCTTGTCCAGTCAGCTGCAGAGTTCTTTGTGAATGGGAGACTGCGGGCTGCCTTGGACCAGTAAGTGATTTAAAGGGTTAGTCTGCCCAAATATTGAAATTATGTTGTTAATTATTCACCCTCATGGGTTTCCACACCCCAGGACTTTAGTTAACTTCCAGAACACAAATAAAGATACTACCATGCTAACATCTCCTGAGAGTTGTAATGATAGAACACCTTTTGTGTTGAAAACATACAGTCTTAAGGGTTGACCTGAGTAATTAATGACAGAATCGTTTTGTTTTTTGTTTGTTTTTTTGTTTTTTTGGGTGAAGTAAATTAAGCCTTTACTTTTTGACAACATAACTATCATCAGCTTGAAACTTCCATTGACTGCTTTGTTTGTTATGCAGGTTTTCAGAAGGGTTGCAAACTCTCGGTTTGCTGGAAGAGATGCAGAAATATCCTGCACTTTTTAATGACATGTTCGTCAATGAGCAGAGGCCCCTTCAAGCAAAGGACCTCTGCAGTCTTTTTTATGTGAACTTTTCCCCACAAGGCAGCAACAGAAGGGCAAAGGAAAACCAGACCATATGCTACTGGAGGGACTGGTTGATCGATGTTGAAGGTATGACATGTTTTTATATAATGTTGAAGGTATGCCATGTGAAAAAAAAAAAAAAAAAAAAATTCAACGTTTAAAATTTCTACAGTATAATGAGTGAATACTTAAATCCATTTTCCAAATTGTATTTGTGCCTTGTCCTGAATCATTACAATTACAGTAAATTTATATTCAGACTGTTTCATTATGAGCAGGACACATTTAAAGGAGCATTTAAATTAATAGCTAGAATGCTAACGCTACTTTATGTAGCTTTTAATTCTCTTGTAATGTGTCATTTGTATTTGTTTTATGCTATTGGTCCTCTATAAACAGTGATTAATAAAAACAGTGACTTAGATTTAAAGAAAACAAGTGTTTGAAGTGAAAAATTATCTGATTTTTGGTAAATCTAACCATTATGCAGAACAAATACTTAGGATTGTAAATTTTTTTTTTTTTTTTTTTTTTTTTTTTAATCAGACAATATATAGAAACCCTGCAGCTAGATGTAGTCATAATTAGACAGGCTGGCTAATTCTGTTTAGAACAAAATATTGCTGTCAAAGAACTGCGTGTACCACACATTTTAGGTTAGTCTTTTGAGGTTTGTGATTTTTCTGTACATATATTTTACAGAGGGAGAGACTGATGGAGTCACTCTTGAGATGATAATGGAGTTTGCCACTGGAGCCTCCACAGTGCCACCTTTGGGTTTCCCCCACCGCCCAGAAATAGAGTTCCTCCATCAAGACAGGAAAATCTTTCCAGAGGCCAATACTTGCCTCATTATACTACGACTGCCGATACACACAGAATATGAAATGTTCAAGACCTACATGACAGAGGGAATCATGCAGAGCCCATATTTTGGTGTTGCCTGAAATGGTTAAAAAAAGAATGTTAATTTTTCCTCTTTTAAGGAATAGTTCAGCAATAAAATAAAAATGTTGTCAATGATTTGACTTACAGAAGTCTCATGCTTTAAGCTTTAATATTAGCCTACCTTTTTACACTTAAGTAATTTTAGGTACAGTTACAACTGAGTACAGCTTTTATAAATTTAAATTTCCATTAAGAAGCACCTTGAAGTCAAATATGTTTGAGATGTGCATCCATTGCAAAATAAAATGCATTGTTCTGCATTATGCATGTTCGTGTTTATTGTGGAAAAACAGTGTTACATTGCTCATTAACTGTTTGTTCAGGTTCTCTCACTTGTACACCAGCTTTTCATCGAAAAAAAAAAAAAAAATTCAATGTTAGCATCTAAGCATCTATTAATTCTTCAACAGAGCATCCTTGTAGTTCAAACTTTTACATATTAAAATATTACAAAAGAATGACATTCTTTATAACACACTCTAATCTGCAACACTAGTTTACCAAAACATTAGCAATTTCTGCACAACAAACCTGAAACTTAATCTTCAAATCTGTAATATGGTCAATAGCATGGGAAACCGTTTCCATTTGCTGAGGAGTAAGGTTAATTTGAGGCTGTTCAACAGTTACAGCAGGGATTTCTTAATTTTCAGCTGTGGGCAAAGACTCAATGCCATGTTGAAACTTTGTGAAGGTCGTTGCTGGGATCAAGCAGTTCAGAATCTTCAAGACTGTAGAATATGCTGTAGAATGATTGTAGCACGTGTAAAAATACATCTCTCCACAAATGTTCTATCCTTTGGTTGGACGGATTCCCCAGTAATGTGACTAATGGATTGATGTTAAAGGGATAGTTCACCCAAAAATGAAAATTCTATCATTGTTTACTCACCCCCAAGTTGTTCCAAACCTGTATGAGTTTCTTTGTTCTGCTGAACACAAAGGAAGATATTTGGAAGAATGTTTGTAACCAAACAGATCTCGGTCCCCATTGACTACCATAGTATATTTTTTTCCTACTATGGAAGTCAATGGGGACCGAGATCTGTTGATTACAAACATTCTTCCAAATATCTTCCTTTGTGTTCAGCAGAACAAAGAAACTCATACAGGTTTGGAACAACTTGGGGGTGAGTAAACAATGATAGAATTTTCATTTTTGGGTGAACTATCCCTTTAAGGAATTTTTGGAAGTTAAACCTGTTGATCTAAAATTTTCATTCAAGCCATTAAACATTCGATCTTTTTTCATACATTACCAGTTTATTCATCTTTTTTTATTCATCTTGTCAATCCCATTCAAAATAGTTAGATCCTTCTCCACTTTTCCAAGGATTCATTGAATTTCTTTTTCATGCATTTTCAAGTCTTGTCTATTGATTCATATTCCATTTAAACCTTAAGATGTTTCACATATTTCATACATTAAGAGTTCAACATTTAAATCTCATTCATACTAATTAGATGCTTTTCTGCTTTTTTTCTACAAATTATAACACAATGGGAGTAGAAAGGAACAATACAAATATTGTCAGCCAACAATACTACTACAAAAAAAAAAAAAAGGCAATAAAACATAACACAGCACCAACAGTGCTGTTAGCTACTGCCAATGTTTGGACTGGCACCCACAAATCTAGCACACCTGACATTAGCTCCATCAGCTGCAGCTGCACCGACCATACCGCCTTATTTGAACAGAAAATATAACTTAAAGCTGTTTAAACTAAAAATGTCTTACAGTCCTGGATAATATATGCAGCCAATAAACTTTTGTCTCTGGGCTTGGAATTGGACTATACCTGAGTTTGCAAAATACTGATAATTGCAGTACAGCAAGCCTGATATTTTATCTTTAGATCAGAAAGGTGTTGGATTGCATTGTGTACAGATGTCTGTTGTTGCTGAGTGAGGATGAGTTGAGGTGGCTCTACATTAACAGCTGGGAACTCTTCCTCATCAAGTGTAGGCAGTGTTTGAATTCCATACTGCGCTAGGATGGCATCAATGTTTTGGTCGCTGTAGGGATTTTCCCCAAACACATTGTTGACAGCTGTGCTGTCTGTTGCAATGTTTTTGAGCATGCCCTCTGTCCAGAGTTGAGTTGGTGTGCGATTATTTTCTGTTCGCAACGGATGGAGGTTCCAGGCCTGTCTAAACTGCTCCAGTCTTTTTTGAATCTCAGGAAGATAAACAATATGCAGTGAAAGTCTGTGGACATCATCATCTGCGTTTAGAACCTCTGAATCCTCTAAGGAGTAGAACATAAGGTAAAACTGCTGCAACACATGCAAAAATACATCACGCCAAAGGCGTTCAATTCTCTGATTGTGAACTGATTGTCCAGTTATGAAACCTCTGTGTTCAAGTCCTTGAACTAGATGCATGAATAAAGCCACAAGGACATTTTCACCACCATGGTCAGATCTGACTCTTGATGGTAAGGCATAGAGGCATGTTGCTTTCAAAAACTGAGAAAGCACTGTTGTGGCACGATTGTCTGTGCTGCAGTTGAGGTAAGTAATCAGACGGGAGTATCCATCAATTGCACCATGAATCACAAAGCCCCATCTAGAAAGGTTGAAAAGCAAATATTACTTGAAAATGATGATACTATTGACAGTAGTCTGCAAACAATATAGCTGTAAACTATAGTTTTTTTTTTTTTTGCTGAAGTTCTTTTCAAAATATTAAAAAGGTAATAATAACCTTCTGAGACGCATGTTCCCATCAATGTGCCACAAACTATTGGGGTAAGGTACATGATAAACACGTCTTGCAACTGTCCTTGCAGCAGCAGTAGGATTGACCCGTGTCAACATCTCACGCACCCTGGACCGTGTAACAAGCACACCCTGTGCGCGCAACAGGGCTCTTATCATCTGCAACAGATTTGTGAAAAGATCTAAATTGACATGATATTCACAAAACAATGCACACAAATGTGAATTAAATACAGCCTAAAGATAAAGACCTCCAATTACCTCATTTCCAGAATTAGGATATTGGCTCTGAAGTTGCCTCACATGTTGTTCTAGTTCACCATCATCTATTGCAGACAGCATACTTCTAACAGGTATACCCAACAACTTTGATTTCTTGTACAGAAATGATGAGGAGCATCCCAGTATTTCAGCAGTTTTTGAAATTGTATGGCCTTGCTTCAGCAGAAATTCAATGTGTTCTCTGGTAACATCAATGGCTGGTCGGCCTCTTCTCCCTACAAAAAGAACAGGGTTTAATGTAAGATTTTTGCCCATTTTTAGGAAATTACAGTTTAAAAATTTTAATAAATCACTTTAACCACTATATGGCTATAGAGCTCCACTATGCCATATGCTATTTGAGTGTGTGTGTGTGTGTGTGTGTGTGTGTGTGTGTGTGTGTGTGTGTGTGTGTGTGTGTGTGTGTGTGTGTGTGTGTGTGTACATTTTCAATGCGTCTTAGTGTTACCAATTTATTTTTGTGGTGGTTCTGCATTTTAGATTATTTTATTTTACAAATGATAAGAAAACATTTTTTATAGTCTGTAGGCCTATTCCTGTATATTGTATTCCTCTATGTGTGTGTGTGTGTGTGTGTGTGTGTGTGTGTGTGAGCATGATAATTTTGGATTGTGGATGTTTTTTGCATTGTTGGAAGTGTGCCACTTTATTTCTTTCATTTCTGTCTATGTATTCTGGTTCTATGTGCGTTGGTTCTGATTTTGATGATGAATTTTGTCTATTTTGAGTCCAATGATAAATAAATATTTATTTATAGATATTTAAAATATATCATAAATCCTCCAAACACTGCACAAATGTTGAGTAAAAACATTAATAAACAGAGTAAAATTATATTTGTAAAATAAAAAAAATAAAAAATATTGTTCTATTACAAAATCAAATGTTATTGTCTGGGGTCCAATAGACCCCAAAGACCACGAGTGTCACTATTTTTGTTTCATACCATGTGGAAAAAGAGAAAAAAAAATTGAATTCAAGCAATAGTCATTTGGGGTCCAATGGACCCCGAAGACCATCTGAGGGTTAAGCACAAATAAAAGACTGACAAGGCCAAATGTTCAGTTTTCTGATAATATAATTCGCATATATAAGTGTGGCAATACATTATATAACAATTATATTAATACTAATTATAAAAATAACAACAGAGTTGCTTGATGCAAGTAAATGGTGGTCTAATTATTGTATGGTTTCTATTCTGTTTAAGGCAGAAGAATATGATTATGTAACATATTTATTAAAAAAATGTTAGTAATGGACTTAAACTTCAAAAAAACCTGTAAAGTAGTGGTCTAGGTTCAAACATTCCGACACGCAAAGTGAAGCATTCACGTGACTGGAAAGAAAGTGGGGCTTCTTTTTTCGAATCACGTGTTTCTCTGAAAACTACGCACTCCGGCACAGAGCTTCATTAGAAATTGCGCTGCGTACTCGATACGCGCTTTGAAGCTTCTTCAGTGTCATATGTAACATAACATAGAGCCATAGCTAACCAGCTAGGTCAGATTTTTTTGTCATTTTTGTTGTTGTTGCTTCCTACAGCTCCCGCGGTGAACCTTTCTACTGTCTATGGGTGAGCCACGAAAAGCAATAGGGGTCTCCAACTTTTTTTTCATCTGAGAGCTACTTTTTAAAAAGGAAAGTGGCCGAGAGCTACTCATGTAATACAATACTTAAATATCTTAAATAATGCCTTATAACTCTCATATTATTAACAACCAAAACTGTTTTAGACCTAAAAGAGTTTTTGTAGGCCTAAATATGTCACCCTTAAATGTCAGAGAAAAGAACAGAATCAGAGATTATTTTTTAGTTGATCATAACTATGAAATGGCATGAACATTTCATTTCATGGTACAAAAATGATCACGGTCATCACAGAATCCTGTTCAAAAAGTATAAATACTACACAATGAAATCAATTCACCAAGTTGTAGCCTATGTCGAAAACCAGCAAATAACAAATAAAATTAGCATCAATATGCACTTTTTGTTTACATAAACATTAAAATAATAACATTAAAAATGATAGCCAGATTTTAAAAGTGTCTTGCAACGTTATCTACTAATGCATCAAGTTCAAATCAAGTTGTGACAAAAAAGGTTTTATAAAAAGATAAACCTCACATATTTCAGCCTTTAAATCATTTTTTATAAAAAGAATGAGTCAAAAAAGATAAATTAATGACATTTACAATGCACATGATTAGCTTATTTTTTATTATTAATAGTAAGATTCGGTCCGATTTGCCTGTGGCGTCTGTCGTTACTATGCAACCATGCGCTGCTCTCCACAACGACAAAGATTTCCACCACCGAAAAATGCTTGCTGTAGCTTTGCTACAATATTTATTAACAGATAAGAGAAAAACACCTGTAATGATTGGTTGGTTCTTGTCATATGGTTTGTGGCATTCTGAAAAGTTGCGCCTGGAAAAAATGAGCGCGCATTTGAATGACATTTGAATGAACTTGAGCGCGCAAAAGACGCGATATGTGAACGGCCCCTTGGCGAGCTACCTCAAATCAGGCCACGAGCCATGGTTGCCAGGGTAGCGGTTTTCCGCACAATTGGGCTATTTTAGAAAAGGAGTTGCAGGAAAAAATACGGAGTTGCGGGTTGCGGTTTTTTGGGCTACATTTATAATGTACCGCGGCCGCAAAAAAATAAATAAAAATAAAATAAAATAATTGTGGACAAATATAAAAGGGAACCTTTTATTAGTGGGTGTTGATCCCCGGGAATGAATACTTGGCAACAAACGCTGCTTCTCGCGAGACGCGAGTAGGCGCGCGCGCCACATTGACATCACAAATCAAGCATCATCATCACGTCACTCACATGAGAGCGTTGTAGTCAGAAGCGTCGGTTCGGTTGTCTGTGGATGAACAAGCAGCATTCTAAAATGTCAGGTAAATGGGGAAAGTATGGAAAGAAGTATCGCAAAGAATGGGAGACAGAGAAAGGATTAAAGGAGTGGATTCGAAGTGTTCCAAATGATGATAGAAAAGCGTTCTGCAAATATTGCAAATGTGAAGTAAGAGCTCACCACGGTGATCTGGTAGCTCATGCTGCGACTGAAAAACATTTAAAAAATGCGGCTCCTTTCTCAAATGCCAGAACATTATTTGACACAGGCAGTTCCTTTCTAAGAAATAATGCACCTGTGAAAGAGGCAGAGTTGAAGCTGGCTGCCCATGTTGCTTGTCACTCAAGCACTTCAACTGTTGACCACTTAGGAAGTGTTGTGGAAGAAATTTCGAAAAAAGGCATTAGTTTACATCGAACGAAATGCACAGCACTAATTAATTCAGTGATAGGACCAGTAGTACATGAAGACCTTTTGGAGGATGTAGGAAGTGGACCATACTCTCTAATTGTTGATGAGAGCACTGATGTCACGACCAAAAAACAACTGTGTATAGTCATCAGATATTACAGCAAAAAGCTCTCACGAATCATTAGCACTTTTGCAGGAATGATCAATATAGTAGCTGGTGATTCACTTACCATAGCAAATGCTTTATTCAAATTTCTGGATGAAAACAAATTGTCCATACTGAATTGCATCGGTCTTGCAACTGATGGCTGTAACACAATGTGTGGGCAACATAATTCAGTGCTACAGAAATTCCGTGACCGCAATCCTCATATTGTCTACATAAAGTGTGTGTGCCATTCTCTTCAGCTCTGTGCATCAAAAGCCGTCAGTGTCCTCCCCAGAAATGTTGAGTACATGGTTTCTCAGACCTACAGTTGGTTTTCAAATGCCACCCAGCGTCTCCAAAAATATTCTGAACTGTACAAAACCATAAATGTAGGTGAAAGCCCGCTGAAAATTCTGCAACTGTCTGACACTAGGTGGCTCGCTATTAGTGAGTGCATCAACCGGATCCTTGCACAGTATGTGGAGCTTAAGTTGCATTTTCAGTTGACAAAAGACAGTGAGAGGAGCTATGCTGCGGAACTGCTGTACCAAATGTATAGTGACAATATTAACCTGATATACCTGAAATTCCTCCAACCAATTGTGTCAGAGTTAAACAGACTTAATAAAATCTTTCAACTTGACAAACCTGATCCTGCAAAACTTCTTACGGAACTTCTAACATTTTACCGGTCCCTGCTTGAGCGCATAGGTTTGCCGAAGACATTCCAGAGCTGGCAAGACATCATGGAGTTTAACCTTTCTGATGAGAATCTTTTGCCACTTGATGCCGTAGACTTTGGGGTGCAGTTCCGTCTTGCTTTGTTTGAAGCCAATGGAATAAGTGACCTAGCTGAACAGGACATGAAACGCAGGTGCGACGCTACATGCTAGAGTTATCTAAGGAAATTAGGAAGAGACTTCCAGATAACATTAAACAGTTAGAGGCTCTCAAATTCCTGTCACCGAGTCATACTCTGTCGTCAAGTAAGCCAAGGATTGATGATCTTCCCTTTTTCCACCTCTTCAAGGGAGATGTAGGAAAAGCAGAGCAACAGTGGAGAGTAATTCACACTCTGGAATGGAACAATGCAGAAGATGGCAAAACAGAGGACTTCTGGGTAGAAGTTTCTGCATACACAGATACTGCAGGTGATAGAAACTTTGAAGATCTTGGGAATTTTGCATTGAGTCTTCTTGCTCTACCATTCAGCAATGCAGCAGTTGAGCGTTCATTTTCCCAAATGTCACTGATAAAGAACAAGCTACGAAACAGGCTAGAGCAGAATTCTTTGCTAAATACTGTATAATGAGGATTCGAGCTTACATGCAAAGAAGAAACATATGCTGCCATGAATTTAAACCATCACCACGGATGCTTTCTCTCTTTACTGCTGAAATCTATTCAGCACCACCTGAGAAGGGTGGGGAAGAGAGCACCAATGTCTAAAATAAAACAGCCCTGAGATTGTATATAGTTCTGTTCAAATCTGTAATCAAAATGAGGCTGCGCAGTTAGACCATCTAAGAAGAAAATGTTGTGAAAAGTTCTGAAAAAGGAGAAGACAAACAACAACAAAAACAAAGGGACAAGTGTTCAAGTTCACCCAGTAAGCATATTTGTAATAATATTGATAAAAGCCAGTGTACGTTAATTTAGTTTAACAGTGTGTTAATTTTAATATTGATGCTTGTGTGTAAACAGAACAGCCGCAGATCTGGAGAGAAAAGCATCAGAGAGAAGTGCTGAGAAGAGAAAAAGTAAGTACAAGTTAGTACTTCTGACTAGGGTCAGAAAATATCAGAGAGGACATGTTCTTATTTGACCTTTATTGTATGAGATTGTGTATTAAAAAAAACACAGTGTGTGATATTAAGAATTTGGGTAAGACAAAAGGCGAATACTTTAAACTTAAACTTATATACATTTATTTTAAGGCCCTTTTGTGGGAATCCAGCCGTTGTCTAATCTGATTGGACACTGAAAAATTGGGCTAGTTTTCATTCCATTTGGGCGGGTTTTGAGTTGTCATTGGGCTGGAAATATTTCTGGGACCTGGCAACCCTGCCACGAGCTATTGGTAGCTCGCGAGCGACGTGTTGGAGACCCCGCTAAATGTTTTAAACGGCCGGATTTCCCCTTTAACGTTAATGCAATGATAATGCAGTGATAAACAGACTCACCTGAACTAATGCGCCTGACAGAGAAACGTCTGTCTTCCCCAGCATGGAAATTTGCGTCTATTCGAGTTTTTAGTTGAGCCAAACTGCTTTTGAGTTCATTGTTTGTGTCTGGTGATAGCAAATGCTCAATTCTTCCGAGATTTCTTTCACACTGTTCAATAGAACGACGTTCTCTCTCTCCACAAATCCCATGTGTGAGGGCTCGTTGAATTTCATGCCATTTTCTGGTGGTTTTTTCGATTACAGCCAACGCCATGACTGCTTTCTTCTTCTATTCACAGAAATAAGGAAATGAACCCACTTCTTCTTTGATTATGGCGGGGAGGGGAAATTACGTATTTATGGATATCTAAAATAGAGCAACGTCATGCACAATAATTTGCACTAGTCATAATGACGTTTGAGATATCTTTAACTTTCATTCTGCCTAGGCGAAACTGAATTACAGATATCTGCAATTGTCATTTAAGATGTGTGACGAGTTGAATGTCGTTTTCAATGATGTCATTGCAGATATCTGTAATTCAGTTTTGCCTAGTCAAAACTGAATTACAGATATCTCTATCTGTCGTTTTGACTAGTCACAATTACGTTACAGATATCTTGAATGACAATTCCAACTATCCAAAATGTAATTACGACTAGTCAGAAAGACGTTGGTGATATCTACAATGTTAATTCCGGATAGTCAAACTTAACTTTTAAATGTTAAAATGGCTTGCCATACAACGCCATTGGATCAGAGCGCTGTCAATCACTGCTTGATTTGCGATCCGCAAAGCAGAATCACTGGTCCGCGTTTTTCAAACAGGAGAGAGGGACACCTCGACACGTCACTGTTTATGGTATAATACACACTCAACAGTATAGATACTTTGATATCGCACCGTATGTTAGTCTGATTACTTTCATTCATGTGTGTGACTGATCAAGCTATTGTAATTCGCCAGTAACGTTAGATTAGCTAACGTAACTTCGCCAGACTATAACGTTACTGAATAGAGATGACTTGTCAGTGTTATTCAGCGGCAGCGCACTGCACCACATAAATATAAAATAGATACATATTACGTTATCTGTTGTTTTAAAGACTAAAGGCACAATATTTTTCCCAAAAAAGCCATGGCATGGTAAACATTTTTTTTTTTATTTTTAGACAGAATTTAGTGTGTGTGTGACGGAAAAAAAAGACTTTTTTTTTTTTATTATTTTTTTTTTTTTTTACAAAACTGTGTCTTCCAATAAATGCAGTGCCATTAATACCATCTATATTAGGGCACTGGGCATTGCGAAGATTTTTTAAATTGTGCTTAAAATTTTCTAAATAAGTATTTATTTCCAGTTTAATTTTCTGATTTCCCATGGGCCCCCCCTCACTGCTTCTTGGTCCCCCCTGTGCCCCCCCTGTGCCCCCCCTGTGCCCCCCCCCCCCCCCCCGCTAGCATTAACCGCTAGCATTAAAACATCAAGACTCAAACTGCCCAACTAAAGCAAACACTGATCACCATAATGTTGACATCAAACCAAACTATTAATTTCAATAAATCATCAACATCTAAACCTCTCTTAATCTCAATAAGGACTTTTGTACACATATGAAATAAAGTCTGGTTGTGAAGTGAAGTGAAGCTGGTAATGCTGTTTGTGGAGTTGTTTAATTACTTTGGAGCCTGACATCAAATGTTTAAGATGTCAACCCAATTTTAATTTTCAACCAAAATCTTACGTCTGAGCGATGTTGGAGTCCATGTCCAATAACATTTCTAGCTGGGGTGACTCACATTGTGGCCATAATATGAGCACACAGTGAGTGTGCTGTGAGGTTACACTTTTAGCTCACTGTGACCTCACATTGGGATCATATGATCACTGTGAGATCAACGTGTTGGGTAGTCCAGTTGAAACTCCAAGGTTGAGAGCCAAACAAAACTTATCAGAAGATTCACTAATGCCCACAATTCATATTAATTAAATATTTCATATTTCATTTTTCCGACAAACAATAAAAAATTGGCAAATAAATTAGGATTAATCCGATTCAAATAGGATTATGATTGATCCTGCAGTTGACACTTCCACCAGTTCCACTCTGACTAAAAGGTTAGAGAGAAACTGCATGAAGAGTAAGACTTGCAACATTTTCTTTAATGATTTTGCCTTTCTTCAGTTCTGTCTTCCCCCTTAAAGGTGGCCTAGCATTGAAACAGATGTGGGGAACAAAGTTGCCACGGATACCACAGCCCAGGAGTAACCTAAGTTCCAGTTTAAATTCCTAAGTTCTTGACTAAATAAAAGATCATTTCTGTTAACCCGGCTCCTGTCTCTCTTGTGGTTGTGTTTTGTGGCAGCTTAAACCTCTCCTCGTCTTGGGGCCCGTGTCACAGTGTCCTTTGTATAAAGCCAACATTGTCTCATCCAAGAGACAATACCACATCACTGCAAAAACTTGAAATGTTTAAAACGATGTGGTATTGTATCTCGGATAAGACAGCAGATACAAAAATCAGGTTTTATGGAGAAAACAGGCCTGACACAGTTCATTTTGCATTTCGAAGTCAGCATGTTCTCTAAGTGCGCAACCGACGTCACGTTTCTGCGTGACGTGGATTTTCAATGTATGTGCTAAAATGTCACGTAAACTTTAAAGCCCACAGAATTCAACTACACAAAACCATTTTAGAGGAGAGGCGCAGCAGAATGGAATGCAGATTGAGTTTCGATAAACCATTAAGACTATATTTTCAGGAATCATTTCTATAGGTCTTTGCTTGGAAATGTGTTTTGAAAGTGCTTCTCTCCCAACTCATGATGCGCCTTTTTAAACGTGAATGAATGTTCTATGTTGCTTTTTACAATATTGAAGAAAGGAGTTCTGAGTTGTGTTTGGCATTTAAGTCTCTTTTTGGAATTGTTTTGTTTTTTGCATCTGTAGTTTCTATGCAGCAAACTTTGTTGAAATGCAGAAATGTTTGCAATGATGTGGTACTGTATGTTGTGTAAGACAGCAATTGGGAAAAATTGGTTTTATGATGGAAAGCGTTCTAGATGCGTGCTCATTTCGGGGTCAGCCATTGCAAGTTTTCTAAGTGTGCAATCAACGTCAAGTGTCTGAAATGCTTACATTAGCAATTGCGTGCATGACATTTTCGTTGATGAAGGTTCTGTATTACTTTTGTCAATATTGAAGAAAGGGGTATGATCTGAGTTGATTGACATTTGTGCCTTTTGAGAAAGTGGATTGTTTTAGGAGCTTTTCTGGAATGCATTGTGGCAATCCAATATCGGAAAGAGGAGCCCAGGACCAATGGAGCAGTTCCCGGCTAGAAAAAGTAATCATTTATGAGCATTTCCATCTACTCACCCTCCAAACTTGGAACCACTGATGGCCAATGGTGGCCTAATGGAGGTCACCATAAAATTGGGAACTCTGCTTCACTCAAGGCTAGATGGTCCTAAGTACAGACTCCTTCAGGATCAGGTGCTGAAGAACAGGTTTGCCTAGAGAGAAACTGGCTGAAGAGTAAGAAGACAGAGTTAGACTTGCAACGTCTTCAATGATTTTGCCTTTCTTAAGTTCTGTCTTCCTTAAAGGGTTAAAGTGTTAAGGGGTTAAGGTGGTATAGCATTGAAACAGATATGGGGAACAAAGTCACCACGGATACCACAGCCCGGCCGGGAGGAACCTAAGTTCCAGTTCAAATTCCTACCCAGTCAACACGTTGATCTCACAGTGATCTCTCCATATGATCACAATGCATCCCCCTGACGACAGCTGTTTCACTACATTGGCATTTAAGATGGCATGACTTTAAATAACTTTTTGTTTTTCTTTAAGAACACCTTCTACCTTTATAAAATTAATCTAAATATTATTTCATTTTTATATGTTGTCGAATATGGTTTTATGACTCTAAAAGAAATGAATATAGCAAAAGGCAAAAGCAGATCTTGCATGGAAGTGAGTGATGTGACACTGGTTGAGGACCAGCATCTAAGAACTCATTTGACACTCATTTAATGCATGTTCACACAGACGTCGGTGAAAAGATTAAATGTAGATGTCTTGATTAAAGCATTCTTTGGCATTAGGGGCTGTTCACACAGAATGTGTTTTTCCATTCCACTCTGCTACTTTTCCATTGTTTTTCAGTGTGAACGCACTAACCGTGTTTAACTGTTGCGCTCGCGTCATGACACAGCATTCTCCAAAACGCAGCACTTAAAACAAGTTAAACTAAAACGCGCCTTGAGACCTTGCGTTTTCTATGGAGTCAAAATAATGCCACATAGTTTTGCAAAGAGATTTTGAAAAAGATTTGCAAAATAAAATAAAGTACTGCAAAAAGAAATATATAATTAATTGCAAAAATCAATGACAGCTGCAATCCTATTTTATCTCTGCAACATATTTTCCATACTCACACCTACTAAGTTATTTGCAACGCTGCTTTTATTCTGCGTTTCAGACAAGCGTGTGCTCGCAATACCGTTTTCCCTTTGCGCTGCACTTTTCTCTACGTTTCTCTTCATGGCGCTGTTTTAACGTGGGGGTGGAGTCAAGGAACCCCGCGAAGTCACCAGCAGGAGACGTGGGCATTCCGGCTCTTTTTTGTGAGCTGGCTTGTTTGACTCAGCTCACTGAAAAGAGCCGGCTCTTTTGACTCACAAACGGCTCTTTAAAAAATATATGTTTTAACCTATTTTTTTTACAGTATGGTTTTAACTCGCTGAAAGTCCACCGCACAACTGTGCAACGTGAATATTCACATTTTTAATTGTCCATAACAACCCAAAAACTTGTCTGCTTGCCTTGCACATCTAATTAATGGGCAAAGTTATGACTGACTATTTTTCTTACTTTATGTTTTATTTAATTTTTTATGTGGATGTTATTGAGCTTGTAGAAGTTTAGCTCTTGCGTTCTTCTGAACATCTTGCGCTGCAATTGCCCGATGTCATTTCTGAGTCATATCAGACCATAATCTCTCTCTCTTTTAAATGCCTAATCCACGAGTGGTAGGCTACAATTGGCTGTGTAAGACTGAAAATACTGGTTGAGGCCCTGGTCTGAGACAAAGGGCTAATTACCATTTGACCTCCCCCATACGACCTCACTTCCGCAAACTACTAAGAACTCACACAAGAATATGGTTTAATGTGAATGTTTATCATTGACTGTTATGTTTTTGGTGTCATTTGAAATGTCTCAAAGTGAGTGGTACAGATATCTCATATCCAGATAGATAAAATAAAAGGTAATAAGGTTTATAGAAGTTTAGAGAAAACTGGTTAAGCCATTTGAGGGTGGTTTTCCCCATTCCCCGTATCACCTGGGCACACAGGATAAAGGAAGGTGTGCGTGCTCTATCGGGTCTCTTCTTTGCTGGACACGAATGGAATAGGGTCTCTCTCTCTCTCTCTCTCTCTCTCGCTCTCTCTCTCTCTCTCTCTCTCTTTCTCTCTCTCTATCTCAGGTACAAGCTGGGTAAGATTATTTGGTGTAACCAATGTATAACCATGTTCTAGATATTTGAATTGATTGTGGAATTGATCTCTGATATCTGAAATATTAAATTGCTACAATGTGATTATTCCAACTGATTTTGACATTGTTCATTTAATGGTTAAAAGGAATAGTCAAACATTCGCTCACGTTTAGTGAGGCACAGATAATATTAAAACCTTTCATTTATGGAGTCAGATGAAATAAACGAGTATACATATGATTAATGTATTACAAATTTAACCAACCAATACTTTGCATGAGTGAGGACAGAACACGTGATAACCTTCCACGTGTATTGGCGAACCGGCAATTGGACCAATATATATCGGGCCTTACAAAATGGTGACCTCGAGGCGTGATCTCAAAACAGATTCACGAGAAACGTCCTTTCCAGCAAGTATTGGGATCTTAAAATCAACAAGAGGTTTGAAAATCATCTCTTTCTTCCGCTGCTATGGTAAGTAAACTTTTTCTGCCCTTTATAGAAGTGTTGAAAAAATGTTTGCATTGATTACGGGTCGGAATTAAAGCCCAGCTTTGTTTAGAAGCGTGATATGGCAGCCAGATGAAGAATGAAAAACCTTGTGTATAGATTTTAAAGATCGCCTTGTTTTGCCTAAGCAACAAGAAACGAAACCTAAAGTGAGAAAAACATCTTCCAAATAATTAGTAACTCGATGAAGAGCTGAAAAAGTAAAGCCTAAAAGTTAAAAAAATCAGCCGCATGTTTTCCGGCCATTGTTGTATGGGCTTAAAACTAACCAGCAACACGTGAAAAGAATGAGCAAACTAACAGGAAACAGAGAAAGAAAAATCTAAGTTTGTAAACGATCGGAAAACACAGTGATTTTATAAATAAAAAGGCAGATCGATGCATTGTTTATGAAAAGAAAATTTTGGGAAAACAGGATGATATGATTTAAAGGCTAAAACTCAAATATCAAGGCTAACGCTAAATGCTATTGTCCATGTTGTTTTCAAAACGCTCAAGGCTAATGCTAAATGCATTTGTCCATGTTGTTTTCAAAACGCTCAAGGCTAATGCTAAATGCTATTGTCCATGCTGTTTTCAAAACGCTCAAGGCTAATGCTAAATGCTATTGTCCATGCTGTTTTCAAAACGCTTAAGGCTGAGGCTAATGCTAAATGCTAAAGCCATGCTGTGTCCGAAATGCTTAACCCTTTTGTGTCGCTGGCTGACTGGTAGATCCAAAAACAGAGATTAGAAGTAACAGAATAATCTAAGTAGTCCCATTATTGTGAAATCATGTGTACTGATCATGTCCTGTTTACATTATGGGCTGAAAAGGTTGAGCCTACAAACTCAGTAGAAAAGGTCTTAACATGGATGCTATTGACAATGAAATTTTCACTTGGTGGAAAACAGTGGGTAGCAAGCAGAAGAAATCAAAACATGGTGAAATAATTGAGGCTTTAAACTTCATAAGTTATAAACGGCTAAATGAGTTAACAAAATTTCTATCTTCACTTATGGATGCTAAATGTGAAGAAGTGCATTCTAAAAATGCAGAGGCACAAAAGTCTGAAGAAAAGATTCAAGATCTCCAAACACAGCTAGATAAAGTACTAGCTGAGCTGTTAGCCCTGACTGAAAAGTGTAAAAATCACAAAGACACCATTGCAGATCTTAAGGCTAAGCTAAATGCTAAAAGCAAGTCTCCCAAAAAGCTTAACAGCGATTGGGCTAAAAATGTACACTTCTTAGATGAGGCAGCCTGCTCTAATAATCTCGTATCTTTTCAGACAGATGAAGCATGTGATAAAGTTATGAAAAGAGTGCCTGTTTCAGCCCTTAAGGTGGTACGGCACCCAAACGGCACAGAGTCAACCATTCGGCGTCCCTTAACAGTAACTGAATGTAGCTTGTTTAAAGCAGAGATCAGACCATTCCCTTTGAAAGGGCCATTCGAACCATGGTGGAGACGCATTGTTAGTCTAAAACATGCATTTCAACTCGAACCAAAAGATATTTGGCAAATTGTTATCAGCTCAATTCCAGATGTTCTGATCTATAAGATACCACAGGTTTTGATGACGGGCACCATTGTGCAGTCAATGCATCAAAATGAGCCTGAGAGCGAAATCTTGAATAGACTAAAACAATGCCTTCGCGAGTTGCGTGGTTGTAGTCCTGTTGGATGGGAATTGATTTTCAATCGGAAACAGAGTACTGAAGAATCATTTGAGACATATGCAGAAAATATGTTTGAACTTTTTGAGGAGTATTCTGGAATTGAAGGTGTTAACCACAACAATGTAATTCTCCTTGAATTCCTGCTTACAAATGCAGGGCCGCGTGTACAGCAATCACTCATGTGTGGTGCTTCTCCAGCACAAAATACATTTGAAGGTATTGTTAGCTGGGCAACAAGAATTGAGTCACGGAAACAAATACATGGTGAGGTAGCTGTGTTAGAATGTCATGAAGATCCTCCATCTGCAGGAGAATTCAGAAAGCCACACTGTGGCAAACTGAACAGATTCTGTAATTATTGTCACAAAACAGGCCATACAGAGGAAAAGTGTTGGTCACTGGGCAGAGGCAGACCTCCACCCTATTTCATAAAACGCAGACAATCACAATCTAATGACACTAACCAGCACTCAACAAGTAACCAAAGCTCAAATGCATCTAAAACTCTTACTGACCTAACAACTTTGGACGCTCAAGGCCTTCAGCTATTAGCGTCATTTGCTAGTCGGGTAGCAGCCCAATAGCAAATAGCTTAATAGTTTAACATCTAAATTCATTGAACCTGTCTGCATTTTCAAAATTGAAATTGTGCTTAACACATCGTGCACTACACATCGTGCACATAGAACACAATTTGGTTGTTTGTGCTACAACATGCACATAGGCTAATTTAAAGTTTATTCTTGAAACACAGGATTGCTTTACTGTAAGTGTATTTGAAATACTTAAGCAAAGGTGATATAGATGTTGTATTCTATTGTTTTGCTGTGGGTGTATTTAGAACACTTAGGTAAAAGGTTGTAGATGTTGTATTCTAGGCCATGTATCCTGTGAACTGAATTAAACATGTGGGTCTGTGCTGAATTTGGTGGCTATAATGTGATTCACAATGAATTTGAAAATCAGAAACAGCGAACGCATCTCATTAATCCTGAAACAAAAACCTTTTCATAGTCAACGTTCCAGAGACGCGTCAGAGAACGTAGAAACTCTGAACTTTGAACACAAATCATAGATTCTTACGTTTGAATTTATTCTGAATTACTCTGAGATTTGTTTTTCCCAAATAAGATTAACGGATTCGTATATTACCACAAGATTGCGTCAGAGATTGGCGATGGCTAATAACTGATATCAGGAAGTGTGCGGGCGACTTGGATGAGAGGATGGGTTAGTCCGACTAGGATCAGCTTTACGCTGGTTGATTAACCTAGCTTGGACGCTTCCGATGACTTCTGTTCTAATTTAATAGTTTTGGAAAATGATTGAATTAAGTTCCTGAAGGGCATCCAAGGGGGCTATTGAATATATCTTTGATTGTTGCACGTGGGAATTACGGCAAAATCTTAGCTATTTAGCTAACTGCCTCAGCTTCTGATCTTCGGGACTGACCACTTGTGTCGTGCATCCTTAGGAGAAGGACTGCAAAGCGATATAGTTTCCTTATCTATAAACGGAAAAATATAAAGTAAGAGTAAATAGAAGAATCAAACGTTAAAATGGCCATTTAAAAAGACTAAATGAGAAGAAAAGGTATTTGAAACCTAGCAAAGAGAAAAGAGAAACAGCCAACGTACATCTTATCAGTCCTGAGCCAAAAGCCTTTTCATATTCAAATGTATTGACATGAGAACAAGCAGAGATTTGACCATGCGTTAAGTTGTTTTCCGGAGACTCGTCAGAGACCGAAAACAATATAATTGACCTGTATTGTTAGAGAATATAATTATATTATAACTTGAATTATAATAAACATTATATTACACTCGCGGAGCAGGACAATAATTGGAGAAGTGTGACTTTCGTCATTAAAACTGAATTTCAAAAACAGATTTTCATTTGTGTGCTACCCAGTGCCAAAAAAAGGGGAAGGGTATGCCTTTATTTTTCACCGTAGGAGTGTGGCACAGGTAATAGCACGCTAAATAATCCTTGACTGGGGTGCACCGACTGAATTGAATCTGATAAGATAAGTAAATGCTAACCAGACAACCCAGAGATCTGGCTGTAATGAGAGAAAGCAATGAGCATTGCACATGCAGCGGACTGAAGGCTGAACTGGAAAAGCAGCTTCAGGTGTCACAACACACTGAAACAACAGCAACAATTCAGACTTGGTCAATGAAACTCGGTTTCATGTGACATCTGGAATTAAAATTGCAACTGACATGATAATGGAACAAGTAAAAGAATTCCACACGTCTGAATTTAATGCTTTTGAAATATTGGAATTATCTGCCTGTGGTTCGCTCTTCTCTGTTTTCTGTCTCAGGCTTACTTCTGCAAATTCCTCGGAAGAGATGCCAGGAGGGGCAGGAGCCCACCTGGAGCAAATCCAGGACAGCGGAATTGTTAGAACATAACCTGAGACTCGGGAGATGGGTGAAAAGACACTTCAAGAGGCCATTCACATCTCACAATAGTACATCACTGCGTAAATATGGCCTCCCAGTTTAGAACTGGAATTAAATTTGCAACACAATTGTAATAGATTATATTCCACCCATCTCCTAGAAGTGAACACTGAACACACACCTCCCACACTATAGCCTCACAACATCATCACCTGGGGTAGATGGTCTATCCAGGCTGAACACTGCACATCAGACGAAGATATGTCATCTTCACACTAACAGATCCAGATAGCTTCACACACACAGGGTGGAGCTGATCTCATGATCTTGGTCTAACGGAGACCCAGAGAATAGCATACGCTGTTCACAACACACTGCCAACTCATGGGAAAACACTGCAATACACATATGAATGGCTACAGTCACAAGTCAATGATGCAAATTACAAAGCAGAGACAGACCTGCTATTAGATTTCAAAATGTTTAAACTTTCTGATTGTTATTAGAGTGGTTGGAAAATCAGAGGGCCCCTGATTTGTCAACACACCACTAATAACAGAAACATCATAAAAAACGGATAGATCTGAAGTGTGACCACTTCAATCAATTACAAAATTTACAATTCAACTCTGTCATCGACTGTGACTTAGCCAGATTAATACACACACTCTCAAACACACTCTCTGACGAACACACACACAAACACTCTCTGTCACAGACAAAGATAAACACACACACACACTCTCGCGCAGACAAAAACACACTCTGACATTCTAAAAGACACAAACACATAAAACCATTAATTATACCACTTGTTTGATTATTCGGTTTACACCGACCTCTTGCAACATTTCTGAAACTTATTTTGATTTCTGCATTTTTTCCTCTTTCCCATTTTTTTATTTTCATTTCTGTAACTTATTTTGATTTCTGCATTTTTCCTCTTTCCCATTTTTTTTATTTTAATTTCTGAAACTTATTTTGATTTCTGCATTTTTCCTTTTGAGTAATTCAGAAAAACATTTCTGAAACTTATTTTGATTTCCTTTGAATAATTCAGACAAACATTTCTGAACTTTAGATTTAGATAGATAGATTAGATTTAATTTCTGAACCTTATTTTGATTTATGCATATTTATATACTGTTTTGGACATCAATTCAATTGAATCTCTATGTTTGGTTACACCAAAATTTTGCTGACACTCATGAAATGTTGTTTTAACCCAGCACTGGTTGTTTTGTTAGAATGCCGTTTATTTAAATGTTTCTAGAAACAGGGTAAGAGCTTGTAAGATCTTCCTTTGTCCTTCCTTGACCCTCTATAGGAGTACTATTGGTGCGGTAATTAAAAATCTGGTAATTAATGAGACCAAATGTACCACTCACATTTGCTGACTTGAACATGGTATTTTACATTGAACATGACATGATTTTGCTTTATTGCATTATGCGTTCCTATGCATTTCCTTACGACTGTAAGTTCATATATGTGCTCAATCGTGAAGCGGACATTTAAGATGCTTTTCAGGTGTCAAAGGAGAACCCCTTCATCCACTGAGGTCTGCCCAGACCACCGTACCGCTGGAGGTGACAGGGTGGGTCAAGGAGGGTAAGATCATCATCGTGGAGAAGGTGCCAGGGAAGCGGAAGTTTCCCCATGAAGGAATGACACGTCAACTGAACAAGTCACAAAAGGTTCAGATTGACTCTATGAACTTTGCTCACGTCACAGGATTACAGGAAAAGAACCTGAATGCATTCATCCACGTGCTGGACTCAAGCTATACACCTGATGAGAACAGGTGTTCTGTGAACAGGTGTTCTGCAGGTGAACACAGTCCACTGAGCTTCTACAGATGCCAACATTGCAAAGACAATTTTTGTGCTACATCTTCAAGGA
This sequence comes from Squalius cephalus, assembly GCF_949319135.1. NCBI lineage: Eukaryota > Metazoa > Chordata > Actinopteri > Cypriniformes > Leuciscidae > Squalius > Squalius cephalus. The sequence goes on along the minus strand of NC_137133.1, from coordinate 23,014,857 downwards.
TTATAACAAACGTCTTACTGTGACCCCGTAAGTGTTCATCAGAATGTGACCCACGGGATCAAGGAGGGAATCTGTAAGACTGAAAATACTGGTTGAGGCCCTGGTCTGAGACAAAGGGCTAATTACCATTTGACCTCCCCCATACGACCTCACTTCCGCAAACTACTAAGAACTCACACAAGAATATGGTTTAATGTGAATGTTTATCATTGACTGTTATGTTTTTGGTGTCATTTGAAATGTCTCAAAGTGAGTGGTACAGATATCTCATATCCAGATAGATAAAATAAAAGGTAATAAGGTTTATAGAAGTTTAGAGAAAACTGGTTAAGCCATTTGAGGGTGGTTTTCCCCATCCCCCGTATCACCTGGGCACACAGGATAAAGGAAGGTGTGCGTGCTCTATCGGGTCTCTTCTTTGCTGGACACGAATGGAATAGGGTCTCTCTCTCTCTCTCTCTCTCTCTCTCTCTCTCTCTCTCTCTCTCTCTCTCTCTCTCGCTCTCTCTCTCTCTCTCTCTCTCTCTTTCTCTCTCTCTCTCTATCTCAGGTACAAGCTGGGTAAGATTATTTGGTGTAACCAATGTATAACCATGTTCTAGATATTTGAATTGATTGTGGAATTGATCTCTGATATCTGAAATATTAAATTGCTACAATGTGATTATTCCAACTGATTTTGACATTGTTCATTTAATGGTTAAAAGGAATAGTCAAACATTCGCTCACGTTTAGTGAGGCACAGATATTATTAAAACCTTTCATTTATGGAGTCAGATGAAATAAACGAGTATACATATTAATGTATTACAAATTTAACCAACCAATACTTTGCATGAGTGAGGACAGAACACGTGATAACCTTCCCCGTGTATTGGCGAACCGGCAATTGGACCAATATATATCGGGCCTTACAGCTGTTTTAAAATATAAAATATAACTAATATCAAAACAAAATACGTACCCCAGGCAGTCTCATCTAGGAGATGTTTAGGCCTCCTCCAATAGTACTGACAGCTGGGCTCATAGCTTGCAGATTTGCTTAGTGGCAAACTTTTTTCATTTGACATTTGTTTCGACTGTCTGATCATTCTCACATTCTGTTCCTGTCAATCATACACGCTGTAACGACACTGACAGTCCATCCGGCCAGATGCTCTGAATTAGCGAATCCTGATTGTTTCTCTCATGCTAAAACACATATGAGCATATACAAGCCCTAAATGACTAGCTTTCTGACACAATGACTACAAGTGTCTACAAGGAGGGCCTGGTTAATGTTTCACACGACTTAATGAAATCAACGAACAGGCCCCGGTTTGTTTCTCAAACTATCACGTGCTGCGACCACAATTCCCTTACTGTGTCTAACGTTTGTTCTTTGTGTACTGAAGGCAAATTACAAGACGTACCCCATTCAGTTGTTTCGGACAACTAGGACTATCTTGCTTCTCTCAGCAAAATTATATGACGCCTCGGGCTGTCAAGTTAGTCTGCCCACAGAACTACCTTTGTTTTGGCCGAGTAACATGTTCCAATCAAAACCCCAACCCCTCACATGGTACGCCACCACAAGATGCAACTGAAGAGACATTCTAACACACGCACATTACCATATATGGACTTCCACTAGTAAAATTTCATTTTTACCAACTATAACAACTGTATAAAGAGTGTTCTGTGTGATTTGCATGTTCCCCAGAATGATATTAGAGTAGTTGTGTTTTTGAATTACAGTAATGTAATCTTAAAGTGCCTTTGTGTCAACAAAATAATGTATCTCTATGTTGCTATCTTTGTCAATAGTCGTTCTTAGTATTGTTTTAATCCCCTGTGCACAACGAAGAAGATTTTTGATAAGAGACTGTGATAAACGTTATGGTTCCATGCGTTTTAATTCCCCGAGCATAATATCATATTTTGCCCCCTCGTGATTCCACACGAGGGTCGGGAAGCATTAACACACCCAGACGATCTTCCTGCTCGGAATGCTCTAAACTGATTCGTCATCCACGAAAAAGGAGGCGTACACAGGACACTGATAAAAAGTCCAAACCCTCCTTCTTCTCGCTCTCATTCCTACGCTCTTCTTCCTCCTCCAAAACCCAAGTCCGGACCGGCTTCGGCCTGCTTCTCTTTTCTTCTCTTTTATTTCTTTTTATGTTTTTCTATAGTCTAGTTTCATTTTCCTATTCGCCTCTGTTCATTCACGAGCTGAATGAACTTAGCCTGAATCATTCCCGGCAACTTCACCTCAAAGAAAGAGACTCTTTGAAGCTCCCGCGCTCGCACGCGCGCCGGAAGACACAGCACGCGCACACCGAAGCAAGCCCTGCTTCCTTAAAGAAACACACGCAGCTGCTCTTAGGACACACGCACGAACTCGGCGTTCTTCAGCAACAAAGAGAACCATTTTGCAAGATAAGTTTACTGAACTTTTAATGTGATTTGATTCCTTGTTGTCTCTCAAGGTTACTGCCTGTGTTTTTGCCATGCTGAGATCATCTCGGTGATCTCTCTCGTCCTGAAACTTTAGTTTCACTTTCTCCCTTCCTCTCCCTCTCTCATCTGTTATCCGTTTAGTCTTGTATTTTGTTTACGTGTCCTGTACATACATATTTACTCGTGTAAATTGTAGAACTTGTATTCCTTAGTTCGATGTAGTATTAGTCCAATTATTAAAAACCCATTATATCCTAGATTGTCTCTGTATAAGTGTTCATTTTACAAGTCAATGAAATGATGATCAAGCTACGCTTTACAAAGGTGCTACTGTTAAGTAACCTACATTTTATAAGAACAAGAAGCTAATTTTCTTGGCCAGAAAACATAGCTTTCTTCGAATTATAAGAAAGAGATAATTTTGTTGAGAAGTTGATGGAATTAATTTTACGACCAGTTTGCGGGACAAACAACTGTTTAATTAATACATTAATTTCCCTTAAAATTATTCTGATTAATTGATCTGAAAGAGGGACATTGTGGTATATTAATGATTGAATTATAATTCATTGTAATTGAACATTGATGTATACGAATAAGTCTAAATTTCAGCTTCAATAATTTATTAATATTGTAAGAATATAGATGAATCAACCCGATTCATAATTTTGATTCCCTATAATCATTTGAGCTAATTCATATTCGTTACAACGCGATGTCAACCAATTAAACTGCATGACGGAGGGCCGAGCCAACTCACACACACACTCTAGTCTAAGTCACGTGTCTAGTATCTGTAAAACCACATTTTTCCATCTTAAAAATATATCTAAATTACGTCATATGCTCTCATTGACAAATGCGGAACAATTAGTTCATGCTTTCATGACATCAAGGCTAGATTATTGTAATGCTCTACTGGGTGGTTGCCCTGCCCTCTGGGGTCCTTCGGGTCAAAAATGACCCGAAGCGTTTAAATAAAAAAATATTAAAAATCGTAGCTTCATCAGAATGGTCCGAAACTTGGTGACTTTGTTGGTACTTGGTATATGAACACCCAACAAAATTGGGGACAGGATTTGAATAGTCTAAGTGGCTGTAAAAAAAATAGTCACACTCAGGACATTCGGGTCAAAAATGACCCCCATAGGAAATGAATGGGAAATTGGCAAAAATGTGACAATATAGAGTTTTTTTGTGCGTACAATCTACAAATCAGCCATGATCCAGAAAAAAAGTACACAACAGTGAAGGGGTGAATCTATAAAACATCAAGAGTGCAAAACAGACACATCCACACACACACACACACACACACACACAAACACACTTTTATACACATACACACTAATAAATTCAGATTACAAACATCTGTTTTGAATTTTTAAAAATCACAGCTTCATCGGAATGTTACGAAACTAGGTGACTTTTATGGTATTAGGTATGTGAACACACAAAAAATATTGAGGTCATGATCCAAGCATGCTAAGTGGTCGTCACACTTCTGCTCTTTGGTCAAAAATGACCCCCATAGGAAATGAATGGGACATTGTCAAAAATATGAAAACACAGAGGTTTTTTTGCACATACAATCTACAAATCAGCCAGGATGCAGAAAAAAAGGACTCAACAGTGAAGGGGTGAATCTCTAAAACATCAAGAGTGCAAAACAGACACATCCAGACACACACACACACACACAAACACACTTTTATACACATATACACTAATAAATTCAGATAACAAAAATCTGTTTTGAATATTTAAAAATCACAGCTTCATCGGAATGTTACGAAACTAGGTGACTTTTATGGTATTAGGTATGTAAACACACAAAAAAATTGAGGTAATGATCCAAGCATGCTAAGTGGTCGTCACACTTCTGCTCTTTGGTCAAAAATTACCCCCATAGGAAATGAATGGGAAATTGTCAAAAATATGAAAACACTGAGGTTTTTTTGTGCATACAATCTACAAATAAGCCAGAATGCAGAAAAAAGGACTCAACAGTGAAGGGGTGAATCTCTAAAACATCAAGAGTGCAAAACAGACTAAATCTGTTCAGGCAAAAATCACTAGAATTCGCAAGCCTTTCTACAGAGAGCTGTAAATCCACTAGTGGTAAAAATGTGCTATTGCGTGATAAAAATACTCAATGTGTCCACCAGATGGCGCCCATCTCATTTCAAAAATTGTTTTCATGAGGCCTAGGCTTGACTCTAAAATGAAATTCAGCTTTAATAAAAAAAATAAAAAAAATATATAAATTTTCCATTATATTCAATGGGAAAAAATGGGTCATAATTATTGCATAAATATTAATTATAAATCATAAAATTCTCTCAAAACACCAAAAAAGAAAAGAAAAAATATTATTAAAAACAATAAAAAAAAAAAATGTATGATTTTTTTTTATATATTAATTTTGCCCTCCGGGTCATTTTTGACCCGAAGGTCCTGAGTGTGAGTGTTCAATGAAGGACCCCAGAGGGTTAATAAAAAAACTACAGCTAGTTCAAAACGCAGCAGCTCAAGTTCTTACCAGAACCAGGAAGTATGACCATATTAGCCCAGTTCTGTCAAAACTGCACTGGTTCCCTATTAAACATCACATCAATTTTAAAATATTGCTGATGACTTACAAAGCACTAAATGGTTTAGCTCCGCAGTACTTGAGCGAGCTCTTAACGCATTATAGTCCTTCACGTCTATTGCGATCTCAAAATTCCGGCCAGTTGATAATACCTAGAATATCAAAATCGACTGCTGGCGGTAGATCCTTTTCCTATTTAGCACCAAAACTTTGGAACAATCTTCCTAACATTGTCCGGGAAGCAGACACACTCTGTTAGTTCAAAGCTAGATTAAAGACACATCTCTTTGACATAGCATTCACATAATACATTATAGACTTCTATGATTCAGTGTTAGGCTGCATAGATTAGGTCAGCTGGAACCGGGAACACTTCCCATAAATCCTGATGTACTTGTTACATCATGAGAAGAATGGCATCTACGCTAATTTTAGTGTCTTTGTTTATCCCGAGGTCTTCCCGCAGCCTGCCGGATCCAGGCCGTATCCAGATCTGACGAAGGCCCTTCGCCTGGACCCGATGACAATGCAGTGCTGAAGTGCCAACTAGTCTCTCCCTATGGAGGATCCCTTTACCACTCTACAGATAAAGCGTCGTCGGGAAAACTCAATTTGCGTATCTACCCCGAATTGATAAAATAAAATAAAATTCTGAATCAAAACTATAAGGAAACACCAGTAATTTGTTTAGGCTTGGTTTGTAGGGAATAACAAACCTGCACACATATATTCAAACGCACATAACTATAGAACCAATTCTTAATGCGCATGTGAACGCCATCAGCGTTTCTCACAGGATCGCGTTTAAAGTTTGTGTAGAGAGAATGGTGTCTTCTTGGCGGCCCCTAATTTAATAACAAATGATCGTTGCGACGGAAGCGAATCAATCAAAACTAACTTTAGCTGTAAAATAACTTTATTAAAGAACCGCTATAAAGCCAAAACATTCTCTGTTACCTTAAATTATACGTTTATCTCTGTAAAGCTGCTTTGAAACAATCTACATTGTTAAAAGCGCTATATAAATGAAGAGTCATCTTCATTTATATAGCGCTTTTAACAATGTAGATTGTTTCAAAGCAGCTTTACAGAGATAAACGTATAATTTAAGGTAACAGAGAATGTTTTGGCTTTATAGCGGTTCTTTAATAAAGTTATTTTACAGCTAAAGTTAGTTTTGATTGATTCGCTTCCGTCGCAACGATCATTTGTTATTAAATTAGGGGCCGCCAAGAAGACACCATTCTCTCTACACAAACTTTAAACGCGATCCTGTGAGAAACGCTGATGGCGTTCACATGCGCATTAAGAATTGGTTCTATAGTTATGTGCGTTTGAATATATGTGTGCAGGTTTGTTATTCCCTACAAACCAAGCCTAAACAAATTACTGGTGTTTCCTTATAGTTTTGATTCAGAATTTTATTTTATTTTATCAATTCGGGGTAGATACGCAAATTGAGTTTTCCCGACGACGCTTTATCTGTAGAGTGGTAAAGGGATCCTCCATAGGGAGAGACTAGTTGGCACTTCAGCACTGCGTTGTCATCAGGTCCAGGCGAAGGGCCTTCGTCAGATCTGGATACGGCCTGGATCCGGCAGGCTGCGGGAAGACCTTGGGATAAACAAAGACACTAAAATTAGCGTAGATGCCATTCTTCACATGATGTAACAAGTACATCAGGATTTATGGGAAGTGTTCCCGGTTCCAGCTGACCTAATCTATGCAGCCTAACACTGAATTATAGAAGTCTATAATGTATTATGTGAATGCTATGTCAAAGAGATGTGTCTTTAATCTAGCTTTGAACTAACAGAGTGTGTCTGCTTCCCGGACAATGTTAGGAAGATTGTTCCAAAGTTTTGGTGCTAAATAGGAAAAGGATCTACCGCCAGCAGTCGATTTTGATATTCTAGGTATTATCAACTGGCCAGAATTTTGAGATCGCAATAGACGTGAAGGACTATAATGCGTTAAGAGCTCGCTCAAGTACTGCGGAGCTAAACCATTTAGTGCTTTGTAAGTCATCAGCAATATTTTAAAATTGATGCGATGTTTAATAGGGAGCCAGTGCAGTTTTGACAGAACTGGGCTAATATGGTCATACTTCCTGGTTCTGGTAAGAACTCGAGCTGCTGCGTTTTGAACTAGCTGTAGTTTGTTTATTAAGCGTGCAGGGCAACCACCCAGTAGAGCATTACAATAATCTAGCCTTGATGTCATGAAAGCATGAACTAATTGTTCCGCATTTGTCAATGAGAGCATATGACATAATTTAGATATATTTTTAAGATGGAAAAATGCGGTTTTACAGATACTAGACACGTGACTTTCAAATGAAATATTGGTATCAAAGAGCACACCCAGGTTCCTAACCGACGACGAAGACTTAACAGAGCAGCCATCAAGTGTTAGACAGTATTCTAGGTTATTACGTGAGGACGTTTTTTGTCCAATAATTAGAATCTCTGTTTTTTCAGAATTTAGAAGTAGGAAATTACGAGTCGTCCAATTTTTTATATCAGCTATGCATTCTGTTAATTTAGTGAATTGGTAAGTTTCGTTAGGTTTTGAAGAAATATAGAGCTGAGTATCGTCGGCATAACAGTAAAAGCTAATTCCATGTTTCCTAATGATATCTCCTAATGGTAGCATGTACAGAGTGAACAGCAGCGGTCCTAGTACTGAGCCTTGTGGTACACCATACTGAACTTGTGATCGATGAGTAGGGTGACCACCCGTCCCGCGTAGCGCGTGCGCGCACAGCGTTTGAAGCCCAATTCATGCGTCCCGCAAATTGAGACCGTGTCACGCATAATCTATGCTTGCTCAAAAAAAAGTTGGTCGCTCTATATCCTCGAGCCCCAAGCAGACAAACGAACATTACTTGACATTTCAGCACGCTATTGTTGCCACACCCACCCCTCAGTTGAACTGCTGACTAGGTTGTTGTCAACTTTTTCGTTGTTGTCATGACAGCGCACGTACGCGCATACCAGACACACTGGGAAGGAACTTTTAGATGCGCGCTTTCCAATTCGAAAAATTCGAGAAAGAGAGGCACCATCATCATCAATTAAAAAGAGAAGGTGTGGGTACAAGAAAGACTGGGGAAATGAATATTTGTGGCTGAAAGGTGTTGAGGGGGATACCGAGAGGGCTTTTTGTGACCTTTGCAAAACGTCCTTCTCAATCGGACATGGAGGGGAATACGATGTCAATCGTAATTTTTTTTAAATACTTTTTTTTTTTTACTGTTCCTGTGGTGTTGAGCAACTACAATTCCTGTTAATCCTATAATTTTATATTATAATTTATTTAAAGTGAATAAATTGTAATGAAAAATAAATAAAATTAAATAGTAAATCTTAAGTGGAAGTACATCTGTCAATTCATTGAATGTTCAAAATATTATGAATATTTATTTAGAAAAAAAATACACATTGGTTGGCCTATTCATGAGCATACATCAGCAATTACTCATGTTTAGGGGAATAGGGCATTATTACCATGTAAGGTGGTATGTGCTAGAAATGGGTAAACCACTATCAGTGAGTCTGCCAGTGGGGTGGGGGCACCGCCGCGCCAGGCAGTGTCCCACATTGTCCCTCAGAAACATACCCCTTGTCCCCCCTTGGGCTTATTAGCAGGTGGTCACCCTATCGATGAGACATCTCTTCATTTACTGCTACAAATTGATAACGGTCAGATAAGTATGATTTAAACCATGCTAGTGCAATTCAACTAATGTCAACATAGTTTTCTAGTGTATTTAAAAGAATGTTGTGGTCAATGGTGTCAAACGCAGCACTAAGATCGAGTAACACTAATAGAGAGATACAACCACGATCGGATGATAAGAGCAAATCATTTGTGACTCTAACGAGAGCAGTCTCAGTACTATGGTACGGTCTAAATCCTGACTGGAAATCCTCACAGATATCATTTCTTTCTAAAAAGGAACACAGTTGTGAAGATACTGCCTTTTCTAGTATCTTTGACAGAAAAGGTAGATTCGAGATCGGCCTGTAATTGACTAATTCTGTAGGATCAAGTTGCGTTTTTTTAACAAGCGGTTTAATCATAGCCAGCTTAAAGTTTTTTGGTACATATCCTAGAGACAAAGACGAATTAATGATATTAAGAAGAGGATCTATGACCTCTGGAAGCATCTCTTTCAGTAAGCTTAGTCGGTATAGGGTCTAACATACATGTTGTCGATTTAGATGATTTAACGAGTTTAGTAAATTCTTCCTCTCCTATAGCAACGAATGAATCAAATTTTTCCTCAGGGAGACTACAATGCACTGCCTGATGCGATACTGTAGTAGACGGTTGCATAGTTATAATTTTCTCCCTGATATTATCAATCTTATAAGTGAAGAAGTTCATAAAATCATTACTGCTGTGCTGCTTGGAAACTTCTGTGTTTGAAGCTTTCTTTTTCGTTAGTTTAGCCACTGTTTCAAATAAAAACCTAGGATTATGTTTATTTTCTTCTAATAGGGTTGAAAAATAAGCAGATCTAGCAGCTTTTAAAGCCTCTCTGTATGCAATCGAGCTCTCTTTCCATGAAATGCGAAATACCTCTAGTTTTGTTTTCTTCCAGTTGCACTCCATTTTTCTGGCTGCTCTCTTAAGGGCCTGAGTGTGCTCGTTGTACCACGGCGTTGGATTATTTTCTTTAATCTTCTTTAAGCGCAAAGGAGCAACTGTGTCTAAAGTGCTGGAAAAGAGAGAGTTAAAAGTTTCTGTTGCAATATCAAGTTCTTCTAAGCTATCCGGGATGCTAAGATGATGAAACTGATTAGGAAGATTATTGATAAAGCAATCTTTAGTGGCAGAAGTGATAGTTCTAACATATTTGAAACAGGGAGTCGGCTTTGCAGCCTTGGCTAAATGTAATTTACACGAGACTAGATAATGATCTGAGATGTCATCGCTCTGCTGCAGAATTTCAACGGCATCAACATCTATTCCATGTGATAATATTAGATCTAGAGTATGATTACGACGATGAGTAGGTCCTGACACGTGTTGTCTAACTAATTAAAATTACAGCAACACCACCCCCTTTGCGTTTCAGACGAGGCTCATGTTTATAAGAGTAATCTTGCGGGGTGGACTCATTTAAAGTAATGTAATCGTTTGGTTTTAGCCAGGTTTCTGTCAAACACAGCACATCTAGGTTATTATCTGAAATCATATCATTAACAATGAGTGCTTTTGAAGTAAGCAATCGAATATTCAGCAACCCAAGCTTTAGCATTTGCTCATCTGTATTATAGCTGTTTTTTATTTGTTGAACATCAATTTAATTTTTAACCTTAGATGGGTTTAAACGTTTTTTTGGATTTCCAAATTCGGGGAACAGACACAGTCTCTATATGATGATAGCTAGGTGAAAGAGGCTCTATGTGATGGGATTTATCTGACCTGGGTGACGCGAGGCCGCTAGCAGACAGTCGGTTTAGCCAGTCTGTCTGCTTCCTGACCTGGTGCCCAATTTGTCATGTTTGAGCTCTAAGACTATGAGCCATATTACTAGAGAGAAGAGCAGCACCATCCCAGGAGGGATGAATACCATCTCTTTTCAACAGGTCAGGTTTGCCCCAAAAACTTTTCCAATTGTCTATGAATTCTATATTATTACCAATTCTATATTATTACCACCCTGCAATAATCAAGCCACGCCCCATTAAGCCCCGTCCCCAGCACTCCTCTGATAAAATATGTTCCCGTGCCTATGTCACAATGTGAGGTCACAGTGAGCTAAAAGAGTAACCACTGTGCACTCACTGTGTACTCATATTATGGCCACAATGTGAGTCACCCCAGCTAGAAATGTTATTGGACATGGACTCCAACATCGCTCAGACGACAAATTTTGGTTGAAAATGAAAATTGGGTTGACGTGTAAACATCGGATGTCAGGCTCCAACTTCATTTAAACAACTCCACAAACAGCATTACCAGCTTCACTTATTGCTAACCAGACTTTTTTTTATGTCAATAACTGGCCCGAGTCTCAGCCAATTACTTACCCATAATTGGCCCTGCACTGGGCCTGAATAGGTTTAGTGTTGGTAATGATTATCAGCTTTAAGTAAACCAGAAATCCCACACCTGAGCCTTATCTACACTGTCAAAGAAAAAAGAAAAATCATAAAAAAAACAGTAAGACCATAAAATATTCTAATCTAAATAAAGTGCAAAAAACTTTTACAGAAAAACTATTATTTACAGGTAATTCCTGAATTATTACCAACAAAAACATTCACTGTAAAATGCAAATCTTTTATCAAAAATTAATGACTTAATGTATCTATATGGTACTGTATCAGCCACTATACAGTTACTGCCTCTTAAATAAAGCAATATGCAGCATAAAGTTAATATTTCTCTGCTCATCCTGGATTGAGGCAAAAGGCTCTACTCTTCAGCACAATGGTGTCCCACAAAACTCAGACGTACCAGAAACCCTTTAAATCCCAACACTAACAGATCTCTCAAGATCTCAGCATCTTCACTTATTACAATCCAGACAGTATTTCTCTCATATTAAAGTTCTTAGTGAGATTTAACAGAGGTTTAGATGTTGATGTTTTATTGAAAATAATAAACATTGATGTCACCATTATGGTGATCAGTGTTTACTTTAGTTGGGCTCTTGACCCTTGACATTTTAACTTTAGATTGTTTCTGAAACTCGTTTGTTATGGCAAAAAAATGCAAGAGGATGTTGACACCGTGATGGTGTTCATTTCTTTGTGAATCATCACTCAGTGACCTGATTCACTGATATTAGAGTAAAACATTTTATTAAAGGAGAACTCCGGTCAATTTTAACATACCTATGCGCGTGAACTCAACAATCGATTACTGTGGACTTCAACCGAAAACAGGAAGAAAATACAGGTATGTGCGCTGGCTGAATTAACATCATTTTTATTAATATCTTTTACATCTACTGATGTCAGATTCACCCGCGTTCACTCTGAAGGAATCACTCACATGGCTGGGCACTTGTGATGACACATCAAGGATGTTAAGAGGCTAAAAGCAGGTTTAAAACTTGCCCCATTGAAGTCAACAGGGTGCAAATTTTAAAAAGAGGATGACAAGGTGTAGGCAACACCGATTTTTGTCGTTGTTCTCTGTACTGACAGCACTCCAAATTTACAAAAAAATGAGCTCAATGTTAAAATTGACTGGAGTTCTCCTTTAAGTTGTTTAATGTTAGTTATTAATACTACTACAGAATTTCCTGCAGTCCTGTGACACTCTAAAACCTTTTATGAAGTCATAATGCAGAAAATATTTTGACAAAGTCATGTAGCCTCACACAGACATCAAGAATCAGCATATGAATCTCAACAATGGTGACAATGAAAAAAACAACATTTAGACAAACTCTGAACGTCACAAAACAAGCTACTAAAGTCACAAAAAAAGCTTTGTTGATTGTCACCTCAAAACATTTTATGTATAATGACTTAAAATTCTGAATACCAGATTGTCATAAATCTGATGTCACAATAACACAAGGCTACTGTATGTCATGTGAAGTTAACTAAAAATATACTCAGATATTTGACTTTAAGTGATATCAGTGAATGAAGTCACTAAAATGACAATATCATCACCAATATGTGATCAACAATAGTTATAATTATCTTACATTTTTTGCTACAACAATCATGTATCAGAGACACACATAGCAGCAAAATAAATACTTATTTTAAAAAGTCAAGTGTCAAGAGCCCAACTAAAGCAAACACTGATCACCATATTGGTAACATCAATATGTATTATTTTCAATTAGACATCCACACCTAAACCTCTCAATGAGAACTTTTTAATAAAATAAATAAAGTCAATCTGGACTTTTTGAACTGAAGATGCTGAGATCTTGAGAGATCTGTTAGTGTTTAATGTTATGTTGCTGCCAGTCATTTGAATTAATCCAGGAAAAACCTGTAAAATAACAGTGTTTGTCTGTAAAACATTAAAGAAAAATTTCTGTATACGTTTTTTGTACTTTAATTAATTTAATTTTACGGGGTTTTTTGGCAGCCGTAGCTGACAGTCATTGATCTTTTTTTACGATCAGAAGAGAGGAAGGAGATAAATATCCCTGAATATAATTGAATTTGGATCTGTTCCTGTAATAACTTGAGAGAGATAGGTCTGAGAATTAAAGATTGATCATTTACTTAGTGAGTTCACAGCAAACCCCATGATAAACACAATTAATGAAATATTGCACGATTATGGTTAAACGATCATAGAAATTTTAATGAATCCATTATTTTAAACTGTAGTATTCTTTACAATTCTGTCATAATTTATTCACCTTCAGTTTGTTCCAAACCTGTAAGAATTTATTTCTTCTGCTGAGCACAAAAGAAGATGGGTAACCAAACAGTTGATGGGCCCCATTGACTTCCATAGTATGGAGAAAAAAAAGAAAAAGAAAAAAATACTAAGGAAATGGGGTCCATCAACTGTTTAGTTACTGACATTTTTCAAAATATCTTCTTTTGTGTTCAGCAGAAGAAAGAAATTTATACAGGTTTGGAAAAACTTGAGGGTGCAATGACAGAATTTTAATTTTAACTTTTCCTTTAAATCTGTCCTTTGCCTGCATCAACCTGTAAAATTATTAGTGTTATAGCCTACATTTTCGGTAATACCTTACAAAATAAATCAATAGAAAATTCATATTTGTGGTGAAATATAGACTGAAAAAAAAAGAATATGTTGAAAATTTATCAAATTTGTAGTTAGCTATAAAGTGTTTGGAATGAATGCACATTTTCTTTAATAGCTGCCAATAAGCACGACCAGCTTTATATTTATATTGATCCCCCACGCGAGTGCGCGGTTGTTCAGGCGCTGGTGTTGCAGTCTCTGCTGTACACATGCACCGGTGGCGGCGCTGGACGCAGATGCCATGATAGCATGATCCGTGTCTAACGGGAGAGGGTGTTGTCTACATGGAACCAAAACACTGATGAGAATCCACGACCTTTAAACTGGATTTCACACAATAACGGTGCAGCCGGGATGCGCCTATCACATTAGGGAAAGCAAGAAGAAGACGTTTGATTCGTTTATCTGGGAGAGATCAGCGCATCTGGAGTCGAGTAGGTAAGGTCGGAGATATTCAGTGTCATCAGAGGCTGTGGATGAAAGGGCAGATGCGCACTAGATGTATTTATTTCACAAACAGAAACGTTCATGTTTTGCTACCTCATAACGATTCATGTACACGAGAGTTTGATATGCGCTTGAATTAAATAAATTCAGATCGGAGATGTCTTAATTCTACCATAATCAATATGGCTCAATATCTGTAAATTCGTGGATTTGGTTGACGTATACTGATGTAACATTGATGTCTGATGTAATTGTGGAGGAGAGAGTGAAATAAGGCAGCAGAAGGCGTCTCTCTTGCGACGGCTGCTGATCCTCCATCACCAACCCATTGCTGCTCAGACTCACTGTCTGATCGCATGGAGCAGACAGGCCCGATTTAATGCAAATGTGACATAAAATACAAGAACTATGCGTGCATGCTGAATCGTATTGTCCACTAATAGCATGAAAATTGCGTGTGTATGATATGAATAATTGATAGCATCGTCCCTTTGAGACGAACAGATGAAAGATGTATTATCTGCAGGCCTGCTGAAATATCATAGCTTCTTACATATAGGTCTTTGGCACATTTTAAAAATATCTTTAAAAAAAAACAAACGTTTTATCTGCTGTTTATTTATCTACATTTCCTACATTTCAAATAAAATCTGAAAAACTGGCTGTTATTTCGATGTAATATGTCTAGACAGCTGTCTTATCTAATAACGTATTAAAACTGTCAGTAAATGTGCAACTGTTAAGCTTCCATTTTGAGGAAACCGAACTTCAGTTAAAACAAGAACCCATTATGTCTATAGTTCTGTGTTAGGGTATAGGTACATGAATTACCTTAAAAAAAATACCATGCACTAAATTAAAACTTAAGTTAATGCATTTCATTTGCCAGAAGCGACTGCTTTAAATGGATCATCTTCCATTTGAATTTATTAACTGATACTTATAATGCAATGCACTAATAATATGACCATGGTATATTATTGTGAACATATTTAATTTGATACCACTAAAAATAATTTAAATAAACAGATTTTTACTGGATCAGCAAACATTTTTAACGGGATAAGACGTGCGCGAAATGTGATTGTTGTCCATCATTCTGCGCAATTGTTGAAAAAGAAAAACGTCACGTCGCAATATTGGAAATATTTGCGTTTTAAACCATGAAGGCGAGCACTTTGCGCGAGAGTTATGTCGGTGAAGAAGTACTATCAAATCCCATTAAATTATTCACTATAGAAAGTGAAAGTAAAAACTGACCGATGAGAGCTGAATCTACTCAACATGTTCTGATATAGCCTAACCTTAATTTATTTTCTTAATATTTCTCTTGTGGCCCATGGTGAAAAAAATGAGAATTATTTCGTGTTAAACACGTTGTTTTTAAAATGAGGACTAATATAACATCTTCATCGCTGCACGTCGGTTATGCAGTGATGCGCTATGAAATTATTGCGGGGCGAATTCTAATTGTAATATTAATTGTAATATTGATTTGATAATAAAAGTAGCCTCATAATAATAATTGTAACAGACAATGGGCCCTATCTTGCACCCAGCGCAATTGACTTTGTATACCGACGCATGTATCATTCCTATTTTGCACCCGCGCACAGCGGACTTTTCAGCGCAAAGAGGAGGCGTGTTCCGGCGCAAACGTTCCCTCATGCTATTTTGCAGGTTTAGAAAACAATTCTGCCACTGACCGAAAAAAACTAGTCTAAAGTCAGTGGTGTTGCACATGTTATTCATATGCTATTTTAAGGGCATGCTTGGCCATAATCAATGTAGCGTGTGCACAACGTGCGTACACTTTGATTCTCTCATCTACACACAGACGCAGCAGGTTTCATTTTTGCAAATCATAGCCTACATTATTACGATAGATAGATAGATAGATAGATAGATAGATAGATAGATAGATAGATAGATAGATAGATAGATAAACAGTTTATTATAAAAGCATACATCTAGCTTACACATTTACCCAAATTATCATACGCCTGTTTAACCAAAGTTAATTTGGGTGTGTTTCTCCATCCTCAACGTCCCTGACGAGAACGTCGGTCTCCTCGGCTGTGAACCGCTCCTGGCGCGCGCCTGACAAATCTTGTCCTGCTCTTAAAGGGAATGTGAGATGTCGCTCTGATTGGTTTATTTCACGTTACGCCCAAACCACACCTATGAATAATGAAGCTACTTCAGACCAACCCATTTTAGATTTGCGTGTATTCATAAAGTGTTTAGGCGAACCCTGCATGAACGCTCAGTCAAATAATCATCATTCAGATCACCGCAAGGGGGGCTTGAGATCATCTTAGGGGGGGCCAAGCCCCCCCAAGCCCCCCCTTGACGCCGGGCCTGGACAGGAATCTCTGAACTGCGGCCCAAACAAACATGGTGGTGCCCATCCACCGTTACGGATCAAGATCATTTATAAGAATTTTTAAACAACAAAACTTACTTACACGTATTTGAGAATCGGAACAGAAGACAGTTGACATGGTAAGCAAGTTTGTAAATATTTAGAAATAAAAGCGCTATCTGCATACCTGCAAACGTACTCGGTTACCTAACATAACCTCGGTTCTCTCTAGAAGAGGTTCTCTCGTATTGCGCAAGTTTGCTTACGCTACGGGTAAAGTCATCTTTTCTCGAGATCTGAAGCCAAAAATTAAATTTTGTATTTATTGTCAACGCAGTGCGGCAGCCAGCAGACCATAGCAGGCTGTATCAGCGTGCTCATTGGCTGACCTGCGGCAACTGCAGCAGCCTACCGGTGAGCCCTGCGTGACGTCACGCCCAATGAGGGCGCCCTCCACGCGCAAACATTGCTGTTGCACGCGCAAACCATTGGTGTTGATGTTATTGATTATAACATCTATAATTTACAGCATGAGATCCAACAATCACTTATTTTGAAGGCTATTGAAATAACTTTGTGCATAAATCATTCTGCATGACTTAGACATATACAGACATCAACAATCAAAACATGAATCTCAACAATGGTGACAATCAAAAGTTTCATGTCGCAATGCATGCTGGGTTCAGTGTTGGGAAAGTTCACTTTCTACATGAGCTAGTTCAAAGTTCAGTTCACAAATTTTAAAATGAACTAGTTCAGTTCATAGTTCATACTCAAAATTTTGAACTAAGTTCACAGTTCCAAAAATGAACTAGTTCATAGTTCTATTTTCCATGTTGCTGCGAGATTGTTTTTCTAAATGATTGCCACAGCCCATATAGAACCACAGACAATTATTTTATCAGTTTTAACACTGAAGCTATGCGTCAGATTTTTCCCATCCTCACCGACCTTGTCATAAAACTCGTTTAAATTATCATCATACGACGCCTTCTTGCAGCTTTTTGTTTTGATTTGTAACGTAAGTGATGAGTCGTTCATGAACGATCCATTCATTGCGTCTGTCACGTGACAAACGAACGAAAGACTCGGAAGGTAAAGAAATTATTTATGTTCCCTGTAAACGATTTTTGACTGCATTATAATGATTTATTAATTCAGAATATGATCAATATTGCGTAGGTGGATGTGTCCTTGGAATTTGTCAGTTAATAGTATAACATTTAAAGCCCCTTAAATGAACGAAATGACTCGAAAAAAGATTTGTTCATTTTGATGAACGAGATCGAACAAGAGTCAGTAGACACTGGTGGCTGGTGTTGCCAGATTGTTTTTTTTTTTCCCCGCTACATATTAAGGCCCGGTTTACGGTGTGTTTTTGCCGGGTTTTCGCCTGGAATGCTCTATAAAAATCTGGCATCCTATTGAACGAAGTTAAACTGAGAGAGCGTGGCGTTCACAGACACCAGAATGAACGAGTTCACAGTAACGTTCATCAGGCAGTAATAGAGTACGTTCAGTTCACGTTCACCCACGTTCACTATCGTTCAATGAACGCGTTCAGGCACAACACTGGCTGGGTTCCAGTACACAGTAAAAAATTAAATCTTAAAAAAATCGGTCAATGACTGTCAGCTTCGGCTGCCAAACAAAAACCGTAAAAATAAAGTAAAATATCCTAATTTAAATAAAGTGCAAAAAACTTTTACAGAAATTTCCCCTAAATTATTTTACAGCTATTTCCTGAATTATTACAATCAAACACCTTCATTGAAAAAAAAAAAAGAAATGACTGTCAGCACTGGCTACCATACAAAAACCGCAAAATGAATGTAAAATATCCTAATTTAAGTAAAGTGCAAAAGACTTTTACAAAAATCTTTATTCAACTTTTTAACAGAAACACAATTATTTTACATAGGCTATATTTCCTGAATTTGTACTAACAAACACATTCCCTGTAAAAAGCGAATCTCTTGTAGGTAATTACATGCATGATTTATTGCGACTACACGTCACTGAATCAACAACTACACAGTTACTATCTTTTAAATAAAGCAACATGCAGCAAATCATCAGTTCTGCTCATCTCTGCTCATCCTGAACTGACAGCACAGGCTCTAATCTTCAGCACAATGGTGACACAAAACACACGATACAGAAACACTTTAAATCCCAACAGAACATTAAACGCTAACAGTTCTCTCAAGATCTCAGCATCTTCACTTATTACAATCCATACTTTATTTCTTTCATACTGACGTTCTTATTGAGAATTAACAGAGGTTTAGATGTTGATGTTTTATTGAAAATAATAAAGTTTGATGCCACCATTATGGTAATAAGTGCTTGCTTTAGTTGGGCTCTTGAACCTTCAGTTTTAACTTTAGTTTTTCTCTGGTTGCTTCAACTGTGTGTCTCTAATACATATTTGTTATCAAATAGAAACTCATATCAGATGATTTTGTTCACTTTTTAGTTTATTGATACCACCTTAAGTTTAATATCTGATTAAGTCATAGTCATTTATTATTAGTTGTTAATTTTAACCCAGCTCAAAACACTTTCTTTTATATTTATATATATATATATATATATATATATATATATATATATATATATATATATATATATATATATAATTTTTATGTCATCATAATACTGATGCCATACCATCATGTAAAAAAAAATCAGTCACATTAGTGAATCAGGTCACATTATGACTAACATCATCAATTAAGTAATCAACACCATCTGATGACCTTTTTTCCTGGATTTATTTATTTTTTGTCATGACAAATGTGCATCAAAAACACAGTTAATACAACCAGAGAAAATCTATAGTTAACAGTTCAAGGGTCATGAGCCCAACTAAAGCAAACACTGACCTCCATCATGGTGACATCAAATTTCTGTTAAGGTCTTTTGCACTGTACAACCAATATTATACTTTAATTTTATGTTTTGTTTTTTTTGTTTGGCAGCCGTAGCTGCCAGTCATTTTACCCTTTTTTTTAAATATTTTTTTCAGGTTTTTTTTTTTTTTTTTGGGCTGCCAGTCATTCGACCATTTTATCATTTAACTGTTTTGTTACTGTTTAATTACAGATTATATTTATAATTTTACATACATTTTTATGTAATTTAAGAAAACAGAACAAATACAGTAAATTTTCTGTATAAAAAATGTGAATTACTGCAATTTGTCATTAATGTCACAATACCTAAAATAACAGCTGAATTTTTATTTTAGATATTATTTGTAATTTTACAGAGTTTTGAGTACAATTAAAAATGTAAGAAAATGAGCATCAAAAATTCTGTTATTTTATGGAAATTTGGATTTTGTTTTTTTACAGTGTAGAGCATAAAACCAGCATGCACTGCAGCATGAATACTGGGTTTTTTATTGCCACCATTGTTGAGATTCATGTGTTGATTTTTGATATCGGAGTATATGTTGTTTTTTTATGTGCATGATGTGGCTAAAAAAATTCTTCATTGTAAATGATTGTTGCTAGAACTTTAGCTGTAGTTTTTCAAGATCTCAGCAGAAGTTATTTTTGAGAATCAACAGAGGTTAAGATTGAAAAGATTTTATTGAAAATGTATGGTCACCATTACGGTGATCAGTGTTTGCTTTAGTTGGGCAGTTTGACTTTTGGCTTTTAGTTGAGTTTGTGGTCTTTGTAGTAGTGTTTATTAAAACATAATTTGTTGTAAAGAAAGATAATCCGATGAAGTAATTTTTGTCTCAATAAGAACTTCTGTAGATGTATGACAGAAACAATTAATAAGTATAATAATGTGTAATGGCTGGAAGTAAGTTGTAGTTCTTGTTGTTCCTCTTTCCTTCAGTGATTCTGCTTGTTAACAGCTGGTGTTCCTCATTAATGTTCAACAATCACTTACATATTCATTCAATTATTACTTTACTCTTTGTAGTGTGGAAACAACAGGATTTTCCTGTTGGGTTGAAAGGGTTAATAGTGTAAAATAAAAAGACACACCCACCAAATGTATTTTAATAGTAACAAACTGCAAGTTAAAAAACAGGTATATACTGGTCAATTTATTGGTCAATTTAAGGCAGTCGATTTCCTGCAAATTAAATGAGTTTCAATTTAGTGCATGGTATTTTTACAGTAACATACTGTACAATTAACAGTTTTCTCCTTCTTGTATTAAAATATTACATAAAACCTGTATTTCTTCTCAAGAAACAATCTTTTACAGGATGCAAAGGGGTTTCTTTGAGCAACAAAGATGAGTGTGACATCATGGTTCCTGGTCAGCAGCTCTGGTACTCGTCACCGTCTCCCACGGGAAATGATCTTTGTTGGACGGGAGGACTGCGAGCTCATGCTGCAGGTAGGGTTCATGGCTGAACACAAGCATGTTTAAGTTTTCATACATGAAAATCATTTGAAGATTGTACTTAATAATTACATATAATTCTTCAAAATAATATGTTCAATTTTGAATTTGAACATCTATACTATCTGTAGTTATTTTAACATCTTCTGGAAGAAATAGCTGAAATGGTCTACAAAGCTAGCACTACAGCTGTAGTATTTTGTGCTGTGTCATGTTGAAGTACTGTTGTTGGGAGAACAGATTTATGAGCTTGTGTCAGTAATGGTCCATTGGTGTGAGCCGAAACCCAGTGCTCACTTCCTGAAGTGGATAAATTAAGCGTAGCGTCAGTTCTGGCAGGTCACGTTAGTCAAGCTCGCATCAGCTGACTCTCAGCTGATCCACGTTTACCTATAGGAATACAACGCTTATCACTGTATACATATATAAGCTCCTTCAGTATTATCAGCAGCTATCGCGTTTCTCAGGAGCAAATTACCCTCCTCCATCCCCAGCTCCTCCTCTCGTCAGTCAGTATGGCATTCTGATTCCCCTTGAATTATGCATTTGAAAATTCTCGAATTATGTTGTACTTTAAAATCTTGAATTAGTGAAATCTGCAATACATTCATGTTGGTTCTGTTCTGTTTAACCTAAGGGGGGTTATTGCTGCTCTCTCTGCTCTTATCCATGCTAGGCTGCATGGATGCACAGGGAGTTCTTGCCCAGAATAGAACCATACCGCCAATCCAAACTGTATGCAACTGCCAATCGTATTTGACGATAGTGGTCCTAACAGAACAAGGGTCAGTTTTTTTAACAATGTTAAAAAAAGTAGATTATAATAAAGTTTGCATTAAATATTTTAATGCCTCAGATGTAAAAATGAGTCTTAAATAGGTTGTTATATAATTATATTCATGCAATAAAAAAAATAAAACAAATCTGAATACTGCTCAGACTATTGTTGCATCAAAATGAGTCAACATATCAGTTTTGATCTGTTTAATGGGATCCCACAAAGTCTGGAGTAAAATGTGTTGCTTGCTCAACCATTATCAAGAAAGCAAAAAAGATCAAATGTGCATAATTTTTTTTATATGTAACATGCCTTAGCAAATTCTTAACTTATTTAGAGTCAATTCAAAAAAACATGTGGATAAAAGATAAAGGAAAAATGGAAACTTTCCTTGCCATTATTGCCATCATTGCGAGAGAAAAAAGTCAGAATTGTGAGATTAAAAGTCGCAATTGCTTTTTGTATTTTTTTATTCAGTGGCAGAAACAAGCTACCATTTCTTTCTTTTTCTCAGAATTGCAAGATATAAACAAAATTGTTATAAAGTCAGAATTGCAAGATAAAACATTAGTTTCCTCAGAATTGGACTTAACTCGCAATTGAGAAAAAAGTCAGAATTGAAATATAAATTCCATTGTGTGATAAAAAAGTCAGAATTGTGAGATATAATCTTACAATATACCATATACTATAAGATATTTTAAATTTATATCTTGCAATTCCGTGAAAAAAATGACAGAATTGTTAGATAAAAAGTCGCAATTACCTTTTTTTCTTGGCAAGAAAGGAGCTTTCATAGAAAACTTGCTACTATAACAGCAACAACATATTTGAGCTTGAGACACATGCAGCTATTTTGTATTGTTCTGCAAATCTTCTGAAGCCATATAGTATAATAGGAATTTTTTAATGGTCACCATTGTTGAGATTCATATACTGATTCTTGATGTCTGTGTGAGTCTTAACAATGCCATCAGTGAAAATGTTTTGAGTACAAATTGTTTGTAAATTGTTTTTATTTTACCCACTTGCCATAAAACTGCTGTCTCTTATGTTGTAGAATAACAGTTTTGAATAACATTAATAATGTCTCGCTTGTTTAATTAATAAGTATACTAATTAACTAACCCAAGCAGGTCACTAAACAATGATTGTAATCATCAATCAACACATGATTATATTTTCTTTTGGATTTTGTGCCATAACAAATGTGATTTATAAACACTCAAATACAACAGCCAAAGGAAAACTGTTGCAAAAAAGTCAAGGGTTAAGAGCCCAACTAAAGCAAACAATGATCTCCATCATGGTGACCTTAAACTAAACTTAATAAATCATCAACTTCTAAACCTCTGTTAATTCTTACTTCCATCAAGGCTGTGGCTGGAAGTCAGTTGTAGTTCTTGTGTTTATATTTACTTCAGTGCTTGTTAACAGCAGGTATTAATCTTTCATTAATACAATTTTTAATAATAAAAATTCAAAATTGAAAGTTGCTGTTGTTTAAAGACTAGTACTGTAGTTCCTTTCATGCACATTTGGGAACTCGTATGCGTCAAATTCTGGCTGACTGTCACTGAATCCAAAAAAGTGTAAAAAGTAAAGAGTATGTCATTGCTGTCAGGTGCATGAAATGCTGAAGACCAGGGCTCTTCAACTCTGTGATTTGCAAGCAATTTTGAAATCCTTAGCTTGTCCTGGTGTGTTTGGTTAGAGCAAAAACTCAAGCAGGACACTGGTTCTCCATGACTGGAGTTTTAAAGATTGCAAGCAATTTCAGATTTCAACAACCTTTGTACACATACCATATAAAAAAAAGGTGTCGTCACTAATGGTCAGTCGTTATTTGTAGAGTGAATCTACTATTTTTATGTCATTAACTACAACTACAAGAGGTTTTTACCGTGTACCAGTAAACATGTAACCTGCCATTCAAGCCATTTCTTGACTTGATTATATAATCAGTGAGCAAAGGGCGGGGTAAACAGATTTGGCTTTGCTGATCATAATTGAAAGTTTGATCTTGAAATTAGATCGAGTTGTTGCAGCCAGGACAAAAAAAAAAAAAAAAAAAAAAATCCCTCTTTTGTGTTCCATGAATGAGAGAAAACCATATTTTGAGATTAAGTACTTGCAAGCCACACAGGTAAGATTCATAGAGCAGAAATGTGGGACCTGTTTAAAGATTTTAAAGATCCAACTTATGTTTACTTTGCTAAAAGAGCACTACCTTTCCAGCTGAATTAGGTGGGAGGCCTCAAACATGTATGAGAGTATTGTTTGGGTGGAGTGAAAAAGTGTGAAGAGTCATCAAGATGGCTAATATAGATGTCTTTTTCACCTTTAGTCTCGGAGTGTGGATAAACAGCATGCTGTTATCAACTATAACCCTGCCACAGATGAGCACCTTGTCAAGGATCTTGGTAGTTTAAATGGGGTAAGCTTTTAAACAAAAGGCAACAGGGACTTTTACTGTCATAAAAACATGAGTGCATTTTAACAGACTACTGTGACATTATCTGTGAAAGACAATCTGTATTCTCTTTCCCCTTGGTTTTAAAAATAAAATGGACAGAAGTAACAGACTTAATGTCACTATGGTGCTGTTGCAGACTTAAAAGCTTAAAGTTATTGCTGGTGTCGTCACTGCAGTACAGAGAGAATTAATTAACCCTTGAATCAGACCCAGTCCCAATGACAAATGTGTTAGGATAGGAAACTTTCTTAAAGTCGTCATGAAATCAAAATTGACACTATTTACTTTGTTGGCGCACTACTATTACTAATCTTGTGATGAACATGTACAATCTGTGCAAGTTAATACACAGAAAAAAAATTAGTTTGTCGTGGTGTTTCCGCTCTGGAACGGCGTTCCTTCTCTGATGATGTCAGTTTGACAGCTTGGGTTGAATATCCTTAACCACTCACTCCCCTCCAACCATCAGTCTGCTATGAGCGAGGGATGGAGAGGAGGTGCGCTAAAATAAACACCCTCTCTATTAAATATTCCATTTCACTTGGAAATACATCACAACACTGAAGCAAAGACAAACTTTGTATGTAAATTAAACTAATTTAATTGAAGACATGTTTATAAATAACTTAGTTCAGTTGGATTAACACTGATGTTTATCATTATACAATACGTACATAATGAATCTCTAAGTACAACAAACATTAATCTATGAGTGCCCACAGCCTGAACACAAGCACTACTCTTCAGCACAATGGTAACCGCAACATTCAGTAACAGAAACTCCTATAAATGTCCAACATAACATAAACTACCAACATCTTTCCCTTCACTGAAAAACACATAAAATAACACATTGAATACCTAAATTTACTCTCCTATTGCAGCCAAAGCATGCAAAGCATGCTGGGAACTCTAGATCCACTGATTGTAGAGCATAGAGCCTTTGCCACCAATGGTCTCTACGATCAACTTAGCTCACGATGCTTTTGAGAAACACAGCCTTGGGTAGTTGATCTGTAGTTCCCAGCATGCCTTGCTGCGTTAGGAGAGTAAATTCAAATTCAAGGTATTAAGTGTTATTTTATGTGTTTTACAGCAAAGGGAAAGATGTTGGTAGTTTGTTAATGTTTAACATTGTTGGACATTTTGAGAAGTTTCTGTTATTGTTGTTGTTACCATTGTGGTGAAGAGTAGCGCTGTCGGTTGTGATTTTCACTTTAATACAACCTAATATGTTTAATATCCCCAAATCACAATTTCTCATTGAAACAAAATCTGCCGATTAGCAAAGAGCAGGTGCACATGTGATGAATATGTCTATCCTGAGCTTTAATGGAAATTGTATATTGGGTCAATGTAACTCAATTAATTTAAAACAGCATTCCCTTGTTTTATAGTACATAAACCTGATTGAAGTATAGGTTATATCAAAATTGGACTTCGTAGGTAGAATCAGGTAGAAATACCTCCTTAAAGCAATAACTGCATGTTCACTTTTTACAGTGCATTCACACTCACATATCGTTCTGAAACTCTTTCTTTTGCGGAACACAAAAGTAGATTCTGTAGGTTACTATGAATATTGTTAAATCTTGACTTATTTCTTGTGATGATCATGTTCCTTATTTATCACTTTAGATAAAAAATAATCTGCTAAATGAATTACTGTAAATATAATTTTTTTTTTTTTCTTTCAGATTGAAGTTAAAGCACATTGTTTTCTGAAACAAAAGCATTTTCCCTAATAACCTGCCTTCGTTCGCTGTGGCATTCCAATATCTCAGGCACATATACATAATTTGTTTTTCTTCTCTCATTTCAGACCTTTGTGAATGACTTGAGAATTCCAGACCAAACATACATAACCCTCAAGCTGTCAGACATTGTTCGTTTTGGATATGATATCCTTTACCTGATTAGCTTTTCTATGCATGCCAAAGCATGACACTTTAAATTTGGTTGAGGCAGTTTGTTGTCTGTTGTCTAATTTCTTGAGCATTCTCTGTACAACCTTTTGGAGAGACTGTGTTACCATGATTTAAATTCCTGTCTGCTTAAGGTACAGGTATTCAGAAGATTTATATACATCTAAATTGTAATGTACTGACTTAACATGAAGAGCACATTCACATGTGTATATTCTCGAGAAGAGTCAACATAAAGTCCCTGAAGAGGCCCTCAAGGTATGGTTCTACATGTTTGTGAGTGTGTGTCTTTTTTATGTTCTATCTGAAGCATATACAAATAATGATGAATGTTTTATACATTTAATATTTTGGTGGACTATCCCCTGCTGTGTCAGCATGAGAAGTACACCAGTCAGCTGCAGATGGACATAAAATCTGTAGAGGGGAAGCAACAGAACCTGCAGGAAGAAAGGACCAAATTAGAGCGTTCTGAACGCAAGAGTCTCACAGGTGAGAGTGATGAAGAATGACCAAAGTCAGGAGAAAAAGACAGAGTGATAAAAAGAATTTTAAAAAATGCTTTGCAACATGTAGTACAGAGGGTATCTAACAACAAGATCATGTCTCTTATCTACAGCATGTGTTAATCTCTGTTTATCTGTATACGGTGGCCTGGTTTGTTTGTAAACCCCTCCTAGTCGAGCTTTTGGTCAGGTGACGCATACGAAAGATAATCCTTTTGCCTTAGTCCAGCTGCTGGCACTGCATTGACACATACATCAATGAGCATCTGTTGGCACCACATGGCTCATGGACCGCTCAACTCGTAGAGTGCTGAAAAGCTCATTAAATCTATATACATACAGTGGTGTCTAAAAGTCTGACATCACTAGTGTTTCTATATATGTAATATCTATTTTTATTACAAATAATACAAAGAAACTGAAATAAAAAAATCAACATGAGGGTTGTTTGGGTTTTTAGATAAAATATTGAAATAATAATAATCACAACTTTTGAAATAATGCATAGTAAAGTGAGTATGCAAAGAGTAACACTAATGGGCAACATTTAATATGATGTATTAGTTTTTGTTAATCATATGTAAGTGGTTAACAATTATATTATTGTGTAATATAGACACTTAAAATAGACACCTGTATACTGGACATTCAATTTTCACAATCTGATCTACCTGCATTGACACCATTATGTGAGAACTGAACTGAGCTGGGCGATGACATCACTGTTTTCTCCAGAGCGACTATAAATGAACTAAATTAATAACTTTTTATAACAAAAATTAACCATCACTGAACTTACTTAAGCTGGATTATGACACTATTTTCTTCTAGATCTGTTGTACAGCCGAAACAAACTTTGTTGCATTATTTTCCTGTTATCTCTGTAAAGCTGCTTTGAATCAATCTGTATTGTAAAAAGCGCTATATAAATAAAGGTGACTTGACTTGACACAAGAAAACTTGTTTCAGGTCATATGGCTAATATGTTAGAATATATAATAGAAATGAGCTTTATATAATAAAAAGTAACGTTGAGACGTAAAAATACTTGGAGAACACACTTCAGTCTCAGTCTCAGAGTGAAAACATACTTTTACTTTTCCTTAAAGTTGTGTCCTTTTATTTCCTTTGTATATCAAAAAGCTTATCAAAAGATGGGAATAAATCTTCAGGATGGTCTAAAATAACAAACAGAACAGAAGCTAACTAAGGTTTAAGGGAGCTACCTACCCTGCACAAAAACAAAGATGAAAATCAACAACAAACTTCCCTGAGCTTTCTCTCGAACCTAAAACAGGAGAAAAATATACACAAAATAATAATAAAAAAGCACCCTCTCCCTGCATTTCCCAGATAAACATAAACAAGTAAACAGAGCTAATAAGAAGTGATACAATACCTTTTAATTACCAACAGAAAATTTAATTAATACCTGCTTTCACAATACCTTTTAGTTACCCACAGGTAAAAAGTCAATGTTACAATACCTTCCAGTTACCCTCACAAGGATAAACTGGTAACTCTTGTTGCCACACAGCAAATGAGCATAGGTCCCACTCCTAACTCAAAGGTAAGCACTAGTGCTCATTCAGCATGCGTGCACACACACACAGACAATTTCCAGTCTAAGGCTGGGGTGGACGCAATGTTCTGGTGATGAGTCGTTCATTACGTTTGTCACGTGACAAATGAACGAAAGACTCGGAAGGTAAAGTAATTATTTATGTTCCCTGTAAATTATTTTTGACTGCATTATAATGATTTCTTAATTCAGAATATGATCAAGATTGGATAGGTGGATGTGTTCAGGGAAATTGGAAATTCATTTAAAGCCCCTTAAATGAACGAAATGACTCGAAAAAAGTTTTGTTCATTTTGATGAACGAGATCGAACAAGAGAGTCAGTAAAATGATCCGAACTTCCCATCACTAGAATGATCTACAGCACTGGCTTCTGTGAGTGCACCATTTATACTCCTCTGCTCAGTCTCAGGCATGCTCACAATGAGTTCCAGCTGATGGTAATTAACTTGAGTGAGCAAGTGAGGGAGAGAAACAGAGCACAACACAGGGAATGCAAATATTTTCTCACAACAAATGATATTAGAACACCCTGGGATGTAACGATAACCAACTCATCATCTCTCTTTCTCTTCCTGTGTTTACATGTGTTCCCCTTCAGAGTCCCCTGTACCCCGGCCAACACCATTGTATGGACAGCCATCATGGTGGGGTGAGGAGGACTCTGGGAACAAGGGAGTACAAAGGTCAGGGGATAATCATTCAGGTAAGCACTTGTCCTCCCTTATGGCCACTTTCATGAGTTTTTAATATGGACATTTGTCTTATTACCATATTCATAGTTTGGTGTGGGTGTCTGTTGACAGAGATCACAAAGGAGATAGCTGAGGATGAATTTAACGTCTCTGTTCAAGAGATCCGTGACGGCCAGCCCAAGTCAACCTACCTGTACCATCGAGAGCCCAGCTATTTTGAAATTCCAACAAAGGAGTTCCATATGCAACCCAAGTCCCCAACGACGGATTTGATTGACATCCCAACCAAAGACACCAATGTTTCTCTGATTTCTACACCTCCAGTTGTCCAAAGTCATGCTTCTTTTACTATTGAGTTTGATGACTGCATGCCAGGCAAGATTAAAATCAAGGATCACGTGACCAAGTTCTCCTCTCGTCAGCGTAGCAAGCAGCTACAGCCCAGTAATTCTCTGGCAGCCACACCCACTGAGGTTCTGTCAGCTGAGAGCAAGGTGGCAGATTGGCTTGTGCAGAGTGATGTCAGCATGATGTGCAGGCGGCCACCCTGCGAGGATGTGTACAGCACTAAGAGTGACTTAGCAATGCATATTCGGACACTCAAAGGTAAGAGACATCTTGCACTTCCTTCTGTTAGACTCACACTGATACAAAATGTTCTAAAATATGTATATACATGCATCCTATGTGAATACATTGTTACTCTTTCTGTGGCTGTGCCTGCTCTTAGTAGGTCTAGACGAGGCAAGCTGGCTGTAGTCTTCGTAAAAACAAACTTCAAGCTTTGATTGTCATGATTTTAGTAAAACAAATTATTATAGAATTGACATGCAGGCTATGAGGAATGATTAACTGCATGAATTTTTATTAAAAATTTTTTTTTTTCGAATTAGATTGACAGCCATAATATACACTATATTTGCAATCCTAATAGGACACCATCATGATGATGGAACCCAGAGTGATTCAGAAGATCCTGTGCTGAATGGAAAACGCAGCAAATCACATCATTCCATGCAATCACAATCATCAGTACAGTCACACCAGTCAGCGCAGTCTAAGCCATCTGAACCATCAGAATCAGTTCTGTCCCAGCCGTCTGTCTCAATGCAAAAAACTCATCATCCTCAGTCAGTCTCACCACACAAACCCCATCAAGGTGTTCTTGATGAAAGTGAGGCTCATCCTGTACAAGAAGCCTCCTCCCTTCACCAGACAGAGGTTAAGCCCATTCCCCCTGAGCCTCACACCCAGCAAGCCTTCATTATTGAGTTTTTTGATGATAATCCCAGAAAGAAGCGGTCACAGTCCTTTACCCACAACTCTGCGCATGCTGACTCATACTCTGCATTGAAGGCCAAACTAGAGAGACGCAAAGGCCTGGCTCATGGGGAAAGGCCAGCCTCTGTGCATGGGCATGTTCCTCCAACACAGCAAATCACTGTTCCACTGAAAGGTTCAAGCCATGGTGGTTCACAGCGATCAAGCTCACTGAAGAGAGAGAAGACAGAAGACAATGGGACCAGCACATCTTTATTAGGGACCTCTTCTCGCTCTTCACCAGCTATCACCATTAAGCCTTTTGGGAGTGTGGGCAAGAAGTCCAATCTTGCTCAAGAATTTACTGCAGAGTTCTTGAAGGATACAGGAAAAACGTCCCCACCTCCCTTGTCTGCCCCACCTGTGATGATGTCCCCATCACACACTCTTTTACCCTCCCCAGCAGAGCCCTCTGGACCCTCATCTCTGTCGTACCCATCTTCTCCTTCTCAACTACCTGCATTATCCCAGTCTCTTCTTCCAATATCCTCCCCTGTCTCGGTCCCTTCGGAAGCCCCTGGAAGGGTTCCAGTTTCTAGTGCCTCCCCAGTCTGCTCAGCTGGGTCATCTGTGCCCCCGTTTTCACCACTATTAGCTAGTGGTGTTGAAACTAAGGGCTCAAGGGTGACACGAACTGAGGAGGAGGACAGTCTGAGTGATGCTGGTACCTACACAATTGAGACAGAGTCACAAGATAAGGAAGTGGAGGAAGCTAGAAGTATGATTGACCAGGTGACAAAGCCTTTTTTTTTCTTTTTCTTGAGAAAGAGATATGTAGTTTCTATATTACAATTGGTGTAAAATTCTATAAGTAAGTGATTGGTAAGTTGAATGGTAAGAGTGAAAAATTGTGGCTCTTTGGCACTTTCAAAGCATTTATTGAGTTCAATGTTTGAGTTGTCCGAAATATAAATATGTGTTTCAACTTCTGGTGTGAATTTGGGGTGCACCGCCTGTTTGACCAATGTGATCTGAAAATGTTTGAGTAGTGTTTGAGAAACATAGTAAATCATATTTGTTCTCATTTCACAGGTGTTTGGTGTTTTAGATGCACCAGAATACAGTGGTCAGACTCTTGGAGTTTATAGGCCTGTGATTGATGATGGTAAAGATGTGCAACTATTCTTTAGTCATAGCCACGGTATGGCAGCTGATATAATGTCGACATCATCACAGGGCCATGGTGGGGACCAAGTCAAATCACTGCAGGTATTGCAATTATGTACTGCTTCGACAACAGTACTCTCCTTCATTGCTAAATGTCACCCTAACGGTGTCAGTAAATAGTGAACAATTAATGCAATTATGATTGATAGTTGTTGCCCTTCGTGATTTAGGCACATCCTGGTGTAGGAGAGCCTAAATGGGTCTCATGCTGGGCCAGCCTAGCAGACGCTTATAGTGATCCTGGATCTACACAAGGATCTATGGGAATTCCACCCAAAAATGGGCCTGCAGAGAGAGGTATTTTCATTGAAAATCACAAGTTGTGTTTGAACAAGTTGGCAATACAAATTTTGATTTCATTATGAATAGCCAACAAAATAATAACTATTTTCACTCTTTTGATTTCGAAGATGATAGAGTGACATTAAGTCAATGCTTGGATATCTCGGAATCAGATGGCAGTCAAGGTTTCAGGACCAGACGACTACTTCCTCAGGTTCCACCAGGAGAAAAACTGGAGAACACAACCCCTAGTATCTTGATCCGGCATGAAACTAACGTGGACCATGAACCACCGGAGAAAGGTTCTAGAGCACCACAGCAGCAGGACTGTAATCAGAGGCTACGTGTCCAAGACGATGTGGACCCAGACAGTCTGAGTGACACCAGCCGTTCAGATGACAGCTCCATCCTTGATAGGAGTGGAAGGAGCCAAGAAAAGAGAGGAACTTCAATACCCTCACCTTCTGAAAATGTAAACCATTCTAGAGGGTTAAGAGAGAAGCCACCACCCACTCCCAAACCCACCTCATTTTATATTGGTTCTGAAGATGGTTCATCCAAGTCAGATGCATCCAAAAGTCCAATTCTTTCACAGCCAGAGAGAGACTGCTCTCCCAAAATACCTCCAACTACTGTCTTGATACGACATTTGAGTGGTCATGAGTCTAGGCGTCCAGTGAAGCCCAACTCGTCAGCCCCGAACCTTCAGGCACATAACAGGGATGTGGTGCCCACCAAAGAGACCTCAACCTCATTTGTTCGACAGGAGAGTTTTACCAAAGATAGGCCAAGTGACAACATTCAAGTCAAGAAACTACCACATATCTCTAGTCATCCTGCTTTGAGATGCTTGGATACAGAGGAAACTGTCCAAGATACATTTCCCTTTCATAAGGAAGCAGAGAAATCATTGGCATCACCAGAAGAGAAGTTACCTGGATCTAGTCAACGCTCAAAAACAGGAAGCTCTCCTGCACAAGAGGACTCCCTGTCTGGTGATTCAGATGTTGATACTGCCAGTACTGTAAGCATGGTTAGCAGTAAAAATGCTCCTGTCACTGCACCTAAGAAGCGTACATCTGCAAGTGACCAGCGTAAGGAGAAATCATCTTCCGGTTTAACTGCAAAAGACAAAGCACGGCAACCTACAGCACGTGAACGACTATCAGAAAAACGCAGAAATCATGCTTCTGCAGATAATACTAGTAAATCTGAAATGAGTCGTCGTCTCCAGCTTCGTCGCAGTGCTGGTAACCATGGTTCTTTAGACCTTTTGGATAATCAGCATGGTCAACAGCTGTGGCATGAAGCTGCTGCTTCTGACTATGAGTCAAGTTCACAGCCCAACAGCCGCAAAAAACTCACTGCACCCCTGCAGAAGGAGGACCCCAGTAAGGTGACCAAAGGAAGCCCTCAGGTGCTCACCCGATCCAATAGCCTTTCAGCCCCAAGACCAACCCGTGCCTCGATGCTCCGCCGAGCTCGACTAGGTGAGACCTCAGACAATGAGGGTGCGGAGACAGACCGTGCGTCTCAGAGCTCCGACCACAGTAAGACTCCTGCTGAAGGCAAGAAACTCTCACGGCTGGACATTCTTGCTATGCCTCGGAAACGAACTAGATCCTTCACTGTTCCAAGTGACAATGAATCCACCTCAAGCAAGCATGGCATTTCTAACCATTCTACAGAGGCGAGTAGCAGTGCGAGGAAAGGGGCTTCAAGTGAAGTGAGGCAGGCTTCCGGCAAAGGGACTGCATCAGTAGGGAAACACTCCTCCACTCGTACCCGCTCTAACCAAGTTAAACACAGTAGCACAGCTGGTGAGTATCTGTCAGTTTAATACTCTTAGAATCTATAAATACAGTTTATATAGACAAGACCACTGGAGTGCCATAACATTTTTCAACATTTTGAATCATTTTTCATTATTACTGACAATATTTGATGTTTCAAATTACAAACATGATACATTGATTAGAAATATTCACTTCCAATTTTTTTTTATTTACAACTTGAGGTTCCCACCGTAGACAAAAGGATTCAGACTATTCCTCTACCTCAGAGGAGGAGTTTGAGACCAAATCCAACTCTAAGCAAAAGCGCTCTCATGCCTCAGCTTCAACTCAGACACAGACACCACAGAAGACTGTTCAAATGAGGCTGAAATGTGGCTCTTTGGAAACGGAAGAAGACGACACTCAGAATGAACACTTCCAGAATTGGTCTACTCATAGTGCAGAGATTGCCAGGTTATTTGGTTTTTGTGTTGTTGTTGTTATGGTGTAATATGGTAATGCATTGGGTAGTGTGTGCATGCATAAGTATTTATGATTGATGATTTTTTTTTAAATATATATTTCAAAATTAATACTTATATCCTTTAGGCTGAGTCAAGACCTGGCCAAAGATCTTGCTATTCTTGCACGTGAAATCCATGATGTAGCAGGGGATGGTGACTCCCAGACATCCTCAAGCTTAGGAGCTACCACTTCCCCAGGCTCCATGCCAAATACCCCCGCATCCACTATCTCGACCAGAGAGGAGGTAGGCCTAAAGTTTGTTTGCTTGGTTAAATGGCATCCCATCATATACACTGGCCCATTCCACTACCTTTTCAGTATGAAGCAGAACATGCTGCAAATGTTTACAATCTCCTCATTAGCACAATGAGGAGAAAACATAGTAGATAAAATGCTAAAGTCAAAGGTAACCAAGCATGTTCTGTAACCAAGAAGTCATGGTGAAGTAGCATGGTACACCTCCTGATAATTATATTGTGTCCCCAAAGAGGATTAAGATTAAAGAACAAGGTTTTTTTGTAATCTTGCATATGTTTTGTTGTATATTTTCTCTTTTGTGCAGAGACCATATGCATCATTACAGAGGTTCCTGTTACCTCAGGTGCTGAGTTCATCACTCATTATCACCAAGTGTTGTCCAAAATCAATGTACTAACAGCTGTCTGATGTCCACCTTTGAAACCTGTTGTTGAAACTGCTGCTCTAATTGATTTATTCCCTAATGCATCCCTAATGCATGG
This sequence comes from Squalius cephalus, assembly GCF_949319135.1. NCBI lineage: Eukaryota > Metazoa > Chordata > Actinopteri > Cypriniformes > Leuciscidae > Squalius > Squalius cephalus. The sequence continues at coordinate 22,980,145 of NC_137133.1, read as the reverse complement.
AACTTCACTTCCAAACTCAATCTTAAGGCTGTATGTTCACAAAACAGGTTATGTTCACTTTAAGGAGACTGTCCAACTATGTTGACTGTGAACATAGAACCCTTTGCTATTCACAATTGAATTACCATGATCATACAGATATCTTCCCAGAGTTGTATCTCTGAAGCCTCCATTGTAATCTGAGCTCAGAGATGTATGTCTGTTAACATCAAATTTTACCTGCCATTGTCATGTCCATGTGTTCTTACTAGTGCTTTCCCATCCCTGATTAATCTACAGCTGGTACAGCATATACCCGAGGCAAGTCTGAACTATCAAAAGGTTCCTCCAGGCTCAACTAGTCCAATAGACCAGGACTCAAATATGAACGACCATGACAGTTCCAGACGGCGTCCCTGGAACCGTGAAGAGGTCAAATTTGGTCAAATCCTTTGCTCATTACACTAATAAACTGATCCATTAGTCATTTGCTTAGGGTGTTACAACCTTCATAGCCAATGGCAGTGTCTCTCAGATACGGTATAGATAAACTACAATTACATCATTTTTAATTTTAACCTTTGACTCTTAATTTAATCACAGGTAATTCTAGACAATCTAATGCTGAACCCAGTCTCCCAGCTCTCCCAGGCTATCAGAGAGAACACGGAGCAACTAGCAGAGAAAATGAAGTATGATTCCTATTTAAAGGTCAAATAGGCTGTAGGTACATCATAACCATAAACCACTTGCTAGCTGTTAGCAGGGGGTATTAAGGGAATAGAGATTCTCATCTTAGAGAATATGTTAAAATATGTATAGTCCTCAATATTTAGACTTTGTGTATCAGCTAAAGATTGACTTTGACTTTGTCAACCTTAGGAGGTCACTAGAATATACAGATATACTACTGACCTCCTAAGGTTGACAAAGTCAATCTCTAGCAGATACACAAGTCTAAATATTGAGGACTACACATATTTTCACATATTCTCTAGGATGAGAATCTCCATTCCCTTAATACCCCCTGCTAACAGTAGATATATTTAAAGCTAATAGACTTGAAAAGCACAAAATGCATTTTGATGTTCTTTAAAACAAAGTTCTCAGGTGTTTTGTCTGTATAGTCCCACAAATATTGTTTCTTTTAGAGTTCTGTTTCATAACAAGACTGAAGTCTGGGAGGAAATAGAGGCAAAAATCAACGCTGAAAATGAGGTTCCTGTCCTTAAGACATCTAATAAGGTAAATTCTGTCCTGATTAAAGGCAATTTCTTAGACCAGACTTTCATTTCAGAGATTTTGTAATCTATTTTCCTTGCTTTGCAAACAGGAAATCTCATCTATTCTCCAAGAACTGCGACGAGTCCAGAGACAACTTGAGGGTGAGTTTATTAGCACTAGATCTTTAACTTTGACCTTGTATGCTACACATTCTGGGGCTTTCCCTATATCCATTGTGTTTTGTCTTGCCTTAGTGATCAACACTATTGTTGAGCCTGGAGGAATCCTAAAGATGCCCCCTGTGGCACCTTCTCCCAGGGGAAAAAACAAATCTGCTTCCAAGGAGTTTACCAGCCCCACGTCTAGTAATGCCAATGCAAGTGCAAAGCGAGGTCCCAAAGGGCCTGAGGGAGGGCGATATGTAGTATAAGCATAGTAAACAACTGCACATTTCTTTGGAGACTGCAATATTTGTGGCGTATTTGTAAAAGTATTGTAAGAATACCTGTGGTGCAAATATGCGTCATATGCTTTCTCTAAGACTGCAGACACACTTCACAAGCTAAAGTAGGTTGTAAACATTGTTCTTTTCAACAATTGTAATCATTGGCTTGCTTGAGCGATTGTCCGTATGCCATGTTGTCATTCATGATTGAGTTAATGCGTGGGTGTTGTGTTGCTGTCTGTTTTGAAAACCATTGTAGCATTCAATCCACTTTCCAATTCAATTCACTGTCAATCATGTAATGCACTTGGCTGTTACAAATCTACAGCATGACAAAAAGGATGAATACACAATACCTAGTGCTTGTCTTCAACACGGGCATAGACATTAGCTTGCTTTGAGAAAAAAAAAAAGATTTACCAGTTGTTTTAGATATGCTATCGTGCTTTAATGCTATTAATTGAATATTGCTGCTTCTGAGAATATGGCTACTGTTGAATTCCCAGATATAGCAAGTTAAAATATTGTTAATAGCATCAAAAATATTGTTAAAAGCAATCAACCTTTGGCATAAATGTATACGGTGACTGGGAGGGGATATGTTTGGTTCACTTTTGTAGTAGCCACGAGATCCTATATTGAGATCATTTTTTTGAAAATCTAATTAAATTATTATTTTTTTAAATCAACCCGCGGCAACAATTTAAAAGTAACCCAGTTCCATAGGAAAACCAGACTTTGTAGAACTGTGGTATTTACCCAAATTTCAACATCGATTCATTTGGTTATATATATATATATGGATATATAGGCTAGTACATGCTATTTTTTCTCGAAGAAAAAAAATAATCTTTCTCAGTTAGTAAACTATACAGGGAAACCTGTCAGCTGGTACTTTATTGTTAAAGGTTAAAATTAACAACTGATTTCAATACAATTGCATACAAGGGCGTTTTTATAACAATGACGCTTTTGGATGATGTAAGAGTACAAATAAAATGAATATGTATGTCACATTCACTGAATCAACTCATGTTAAGATGTTGTGGATCACCATAAGGGTTCCCACAAATCCATATCTCATGGCCAGGACAAACCTAAGTGAACCAAATTTGTCCCCTCCTGGTCACCGTAGTTTTGTGACTACACCACAAACTGTATGTCTGGAGTGTTTAGGGTGTTTAAGTTTATGTGTGTAAGCGACTGCTAGATTATAATAGAATCATGTGTGATGCTGTGAAGTGGTGTTGCTATGTGTTACAGGTAAAAACTTGAAAAACGGGTTACCTTCACCCTGCCCCACTATATTATATGCTTTTATGATTGTATGCAACAAAGTGATTGTTTTTAATTTGGGATGACAAAGAGCTATCATTGGTGAGAACAGAAAACCACTGGATGTAACAGGCTATCACCCCTACGTTTACATTAGCCGTGTATTCTTTAAGTGTCATATATTCTATGTATTTGTGATTTTGAATTGCATCAAAATGATGTTTAAATATCCTGAATGAGATCCTCAACAATAATGTCACACTAATATTCAATTTAGGAAACTGTACATATTAGTAAGGTAAGGAACAGTGTTGAAAACCATTGGGTTAGAGTTCAAATTAGACCTTTGGGGTAAGATGCCCCCCTGAATTCACCCGGAGTGGAATGTTGTCACTATCATTATTTTATTTATTTATTTATACTCATTGTAATTCATGGGGTTTTATTTAATAATTCCATGAATTACTTTGTACATGTCAGAAGCTTTTCAATAAAACCCATAGCCTAAATGAGTGAAATTATTACATTTGAATTCAGTGTTACAATTATGACATCTTCAATTAAAATACGGTCAATTAAATATGTAAATATTCATAAGCCTGTATATAAATCATGGAATAAATTTTCCTTTCAGATAAATCTCTTTTAACTGGGATTCTGCCATAAATTGTCTTTCATAAGTTATTCAATTATTCCAAAAAAATAATGCTCAATTTTAAATAGAATGGTTGATTTAGTATTTTATAATTATGACTTTTAAAATTACATAAATAATAAGGTTGATATAATTTATACATTCATAGTTTCCCCCAGGAAGGGGCCATCAGCTCTTTGAATAATTTTACAACATTTCTAAATAGAAAACCAGTGCATTATAATACATCGGTCTTATTAAGTGAAATAAATATTTCACTTAATAAGACCGATGCATTATAATCCTGCACGTTAAACATATCTAAATATTTTAGAGTTTCAAAGTTGATGCACATTGTTGTTAAGGAGGGAGGGGGGCATCTTCCCCCATTTTAGTTTGCATCTGGCCGTATAGAAATATTGCGACAACCAGTATCTTCTGATGACAACAGTGTGAATGTGCAGTGAACCACACATACAGTACAAAACATCTTTCTGTCTACCAGTGTCCCATCAACACATTGCATTATTAAGTAAACGACACCATGTTAGTATTGAATTGTATTTGCTTTGTGTCTGTAATTGTGATCTTCCATTACAGCATTTTTTTTTATTTTTTTATTTAACATTTTACGTTAAAAAGGCTCTACAATCCTGGTATCTAGTATAATCAAGTAAATCTAGGAAAAAATGTTTCTAAATATCTGCACTAAGAAATGATTGTATACAGTAGATTTGTTTAGTGGTTTATCAGCTCACCATTAAACAGTTTGCTTTTTTTTTACCTGGGTGTTATGAATGGTTTGTTGTTTCAAATGCAAATGAAATTAAAGCTGCAAGCAGCATTTATCGGGGTTCAAGCAATTAAGTTTTTAAGTTATTAAGTTTTATTTAGCAAGCATGTAACCACTGACATAATAGATGGAAAAGACCATTTACAGCCAATACAGGCAATGTACCATAGGAAATATATGGTTTTAAACCTTTTTAACAGTTATAGTGCCACCTATGGTCCGATCTTCATGACATTTTGCATGCTTGTTAATGATGTTATGTCACATATGCTCACCAATTTTTGTGAAGTTCTGAGTTTTCATTTAGGATTTATAGGCTTTTTAGTGTATTTTGCCACACCCATTTTATAAATTACCCCATTACAGCCATCCAAATGCAAAAGTTCAACTTTTTTTTGATAATTATTGATCTAGAGAGTCCAGAGAATTGTCCTAGACTTGTCTGGTTCCGATCGGGCAAAAAACCTAAGACTAGTTTGCAAAAGAAGGTTTTTAACATATTCATGAATAATTAATGAACTGTTTGATTGACAGCAATAGTTCTTGAGGCAAAGTTGTTCAGCATGAGGAGTTCTATCAACTGATATGCATATTGTGTGGATATGTGCAACATCACGTGATTGCAGAGCCGAAAAATCTCGTTAGCGCCAACTAGTGGCCGATTTCTTTCAAAATTCTTACAGACCTCTTGGGCCATGAGTCGAACATGCCCATCGAGTTTCGTTCCGATCGGCCTCCGTTAACCTTGTCTAATAGGTGCTCAAAATTCATTGGCCGTGAATTCAAATTCATGTTTTTTGAGATACGCCAATGTCCTCATAGACATACATGGCACCTTGGACCAAGACACTGCATACCAATTTTCAAGTCAATCGGACTAACGGTCAGGTGGTTACAGCCCTTTTCATGTTTTTTTTATGTTATAGCGCCACCTAGTGTTCAATCGTCGCGATTCTTTTATTGTTACCTCAAATAGACCTCTTACACATGTGTACCGAGTTTGGTGAAGATACCTCATTTACTTCTCGAGTAATAGCCATTTTAGTAAAATACGCCCCTCCCACAACGTACGTTTTGGTGCCCCTTAGCGACCATGAATCGAAATTTCAACTTTTTTTTCGATAATTATTGATATTCAGACTCCAGAGAACATTTCTGCACTGGTTTGGTTCTGATCAGACGAAAAACCTAGGATTATTTTGTAAAAGTACATTTTTGTCAAAATTCAAAAATGAAATCGGAGATATACATTTTGTTCTTCAGGTGTCCAGCTTTCCAATGATATAAGACACTTGAGTGTACGACATACGAGGTCTTTCTCAATGTCAAGGATACTTCCTTGGCAGGACTGGTCCTTCCAAGTCACTTCCTTCAAAGGCTAGACGAGGCTCCTCTTTAGCATTCTACTGTCTATGGTTTTTCAACGGCTCTGGAACAGGCTAGCAAGTGCACGTCAGTGCGTCATTACGTCAGTGAAAATGAAAAACAGAGCGTTGCTATGGACGCAGTTCCGTTCACTCAGGCAATATAATCGTTTTTAAATCAATAAACTCCTTTTTAATCATATTGATTCTTTGACTGTCAAGTGTGTTTATAAACAGTGCGGGTCAATTTGACTCATAACATAATGGATGTAATTATTTTTTTAAACAAATGTTTGGTAACGTAAATATACTTATATTTGAAAGCATATTGCGCCGTTAACGATCCGACTCCGTTAACGTCCGAAATTTTGAATTTTTTGAACAAGATAGCAAAGCTGCGCGCATAGGATTGTGGGTGATTTGAGAGCGTGAAGAGCGCGAAGGCTACACATATGCATCCTTTCCTGCATATGGGATATTTTTCGAACGAGGGCTCAGTCCTTGGTTGAAATTCCGAGGATCCTCGACATTGGAACAGTCCTTCGACGGATGTCGATGACGTAGCATCCTCGAAATTCTGGCTTCTGAGGATCCTTCCTTGACATTGAGAAACGTCTACGGTCTAGGAGTTATGAACAGTTTCGCGCTTTTGGTCGCTATAGCGCCACCTATGGGCCGATTTGGCTAAGTCCGTGTATCTGAGTAGCGAGCAAAACTACTACCATTTGACAAAGTATCACGTCTCTAGGCCTTACGGTTTTGGCTGCACGATGCGTTTTAGGGAAGAATAATAATAATAAATATAGCTGCAAGCAGCAATTACCGGGGCCAAGCAGAATAAGACGACAAGACATGCCAACATGTCTGAAAGTGTCAGACCAACTGCAACAATGAGCAATTAAAGACATTTAAAGAGGATTTTTGGCAAAATGCCTGAAAAATCATAGAAACAATAATTAAAAATATGATTTGATGGATTATCACTTTCGACCAATAGGTGGCGCAGTTACAAAACTGATGTGATGTGGTCAGAGTGAAGTTACAATGACACATACAAAGTTTGGTGTCAATATGTCAAGGCATTGCAGAGATAAAGCCTTAATTAGTGCTATTAGCATCATGCCTCAACTTTGTTGCTGCGCTATACGAAAACGGTTTCGTCTATCGACACGAAATCCATAACTTTTAGTCGGCACGGTCTGGAGATGATACGATTCGATTTTGGTGAAAATCGGACAAACGGTCTAGGAGGAGTTCGAAAAAGTAGGTTTTGAATGAAAATCAAGATGGCGGACAAGAAGTTTGACCAAATAAGGAAAATTTGGTATCTATGTTCTCGGCTTGACCCAAGGAATCTATTAAGACCAGTGGCATTTACATAGGCCGATGTATTCAAAAGTTATTAGCAGTTTTGGAAATGTTGTTATAACTTTTGACCACTAGGTGGCGCTGTCTCTAAATATTTTGGGTACCTTCAGGGGATGGTGCTGATGGCACATTCTGAGTTTCGTAATATTACACCAATGCATTTGTTAAGTATAGCATTTTATTTCACAAAACTGCATTGAAGTCAATGGGAATTTCATATTTTGTTCAATTATAGCGCCACCAAGAGGCTCAGTCCCACAATTTTTTTTACGTGTCCTCAGAGTGAGCCCATACATATGTGTGTCAATTTTGGTGAAAATATCTCAATTCGCTTCGGAGTTATAGACATTTATATGAAAAAACACGAAAAAAATGACTGACACATTACTTTGATTGGAAATTAGTACCCCTAATCATCAATATTTTCGCATTTGGGCATTGGCGTATAGCTATCGACCTATGTTTCCAAACTTCTGACGGTGGTTTCGTCTCGATCGGACTAGCGGTTTCAAAGATATAGCCAAATGTTTTTTAAGCGCTAAATCACAACGCTACACAAACCGTAAGGCGAAACCTAGCATGTTTGGTATCGTAGGACTCGGCAACGATTCAGGAGTCTAAAAAGATGAGTTTCGTGAAAATAAGTCGACCACACCCATAGTTATAAGCATTTGGAAAAAAAAAATCACCACTAGGTGGCGCTGTTTCGAAACTTCTCAGGCTCATTCAGGGCATCGTGCTGATGACCCATGCCAAGTTTCGTAACAATCCGTTCATGCATTCCTAAAATACAGCATTTTAGCACATAATTCAAAATGGCCGACAGTCAAAATGGCCGATATGGCAAAATTGGATATCAGTCGACTCGGCATGTCGCCCTGAATCTATCAAGACCAATTTTATGATTTTTGGACAAACTGTTCAGAAGTTATAAGCAAAAATAGCCATTTTTCATATCTCCGGACCAGTAGGTGGCGCTGCGCCGAAACGCAGCATGTAGCCTCAGGTCATGCTTGTGAGTACATGTACCAAGTTTGGTCTGAATACGATAAACCGTTGCGGAGATATAGCCTTACGACTGTTTTTGCTAGCGCTACGTAAAATGTATTCGTGCGTTTATCGAAAACGGTTTGACGAATCAATTTGAATTCCATAACTTTTGGTCAGCACTGCCTGAAGATGATCTGGTTCAATTTTCGTGCAAATCGGACAAACCATCTAGGACGAGTTCGAAAAAGTAGCTTTTTCAGAAAATTCAAAATGGTGGCCATATTTATATGACGGAAAATGACGTCATAGGGTGCAATCGAATCGGCATGAGCTCAGGAATCAGAGGAAAAAAGAATTTTGTTGATTGGCCTTACGGTTCAAAAGTTATTAGCAAAATAAAAGTGAAACTTTGGACAGGTGGTGGCGCTAGAGGGAATGACTTAGAAACACAAAAATTGGTGTATTTAATGTTGGGACTGTCCTCTATCAGAATGTCAAACCAAAACAACTTTCCCGCAATCGGTTCTATGGGCTGCCATAGACTCCCATGGCGGAAGAAGAAGAAGAAGAAGAAGAATAAATATAGCTGCAAGCAGCAATTACCGGGGCCAAGCAGAATAAGATGACAAGACATGCCAACATGTCTGAAAGTGTCAGACCAACTGCAACAATGAGCAATTATAGACTTTAAAGAGGATTTTATGCAAAATGCCTGAAAAATCATAGAAACAATAATTAAAAATATGATTTTATGGATTATCACTTTCGACCAATAGGTGGCGCAGTTACAAAACTGATGTGATGTGGTCAGAGTGAAGTGACAATGACACATACAAAGTTTGGTGTCAATATGTCAAGGCATTGCAGAGATAAAGCCTGAATAGTGCTATTAGCATCATGCCTCAACTTTGCTGCTGCGCTATACGAAAACGGTTTCGTCTATCGACACGAAATCCATAACTTTTAGTCGGCACGGTCTGGAGATGATACGATTCGATTTTGGTGAAAATCGGACAAACGGTCTAGGAGGAGTTCGAAAAAGTAGGTTCTGACTGAACATCAAGATGGCGGACAGGAAGTTCGGCCAAATAAGGAAAACTTGGTATCTATGTTCTCGGCTTGACCCAAGGAATCTATTAAGACCAGTGGCATTTCAATAGACAGATTTAGTCAAAAGTTATTAGCCTTTTTGGAAATTTTGTTATAACTTTTGACCACTAGGTGGCGCTGTTTCGAAATATTTTGAGTACCTTCAGGGGATGGTGCTGAAGGCACATTCTGAGTTTCGTAATATTACACCAATGCATTTGTTTAGTATAGCATTTTATTTCACAAAACTCTATTGAAATCAATGGGAATTTCATGTTTTGTTCTATTATAGCGCCACCAAGAGGCTCAGTCCCACCATTTTTTTTATGTGTCATCAGAGTGAGCCCATACATATATGTGTCGATTTTGGTGCAATAATCTCAATTTGCTTCGGAGTTATAGACATTTATATGAAAAAACACGTAAAAAATGACTGACACATGACTTTGATTGAATATTACTACCCCTAAACATCAATATTTTCACATTTGGGCAATTAGTGTATAGTTAACAAGCTATGATTTCAAACTTCTGACGGTGGTTTCGTCTCAATCGGACAAACGGTTTCGAAGATATAGCCTAATGTTTTTTAAGCGCTAAATCACAATGCTACACAAACCGTTAGGCGAAACCTAACATGTTTGGTATCGTTGGACTCGGCAACGATTCAGGAGTCCAATGAGATGAGTTTCGTGAAAATAAGTCGATCACACCCAAAGTTATAAGCATTTGAAAAAAAAAATTCACCACTAGGTGGCGCTGTTTCGAAACTTCTCACGCTCCTTCAGGACATCGTGCTGATGACCCATACCAAGTTTCGTAACAATCCGTTCATGCGTTGTTAAAATACAGCATTTTAGCACAAAATTCAAAATGGCCGACAGTCAAATTGGCCGATATGGCAAAATTGGATATCAGTCGACTCGGCATGACGCCCTGAATCTATCAAGACCAATTTTATGATTTTTGGACAAATTGTTCAGAAGTTATAAGCAAAAATAGCCATTTTTCATATCTCCGGACCTGTAGGTGGCGCTGTGCCGAAACGCAGCATGTAGCCTCAGGTCATGCTTGTGAGTACATGTACCAAGTTTGGTCTGAATACGATAAACCGTTGCGGAGATACAGCCTTATGACTGTTTTTGCAAGCGCTACGTAAAATTTGTTCGAGCGTTTATCGAAAACGGTTTGACGAATCAACAAGATTTTAATAACTTTTTGTCACCCCTGCCTGAAGATGATCCGATTCAATTTTCGTGCAAATCGGACAAACCGTCTAGGAAGAGTTCGAAAAAGTACCTTTTTAGGAAAATTCAAAATGGCGGCCATGTTTTTATGACGGAAAATGACGATATAGGGTGCAATCGAATCTTAATGAGCTCAGGAATCAGAGGAAAAAAGGATTTCGCTGATTGGCCTTACGGTTCAAAAGTTATTAGCAAAGTAAAAGTGAAACTTTGGACAGGTGGTGGCGCTAGAGGGAATGACTTAGACACACCAAAATTGGTGTACTTAATGTTGGGACTGTCCTCTATCAGAATGTCAAACCAAAACAACTTTCCCGCAATCGGTTCTATGGGCTGCCATAGACTCCCATGGCGGAAGAAGAAGAATAATAAATATAGCTGCAAGCAGCCATTACCGGGGCCAAGCAGAATAAGACGACAAGACGTGTCAGACCATCTGCAACAATGAGCAATTAAAGACATTTAAAGAGGATTTTAGGCAAAATGCCTGAAAAATCATAGAAACAGTAATGAAAAATATGATTTAATGGCTTATCACTTTCGACCAATAGGTGGCGCAGTTACAAAACTGATGTGATGTGGTCAGAGTGAAGTGACAATGACACATACAAAGTTTGGTGTCAATATGTCAAGGCATCGCAGAGATAAAGCCTGAATAGTCCTTTTGGCATCATGCCTTAAATTTGCTGCTGCGGTATACGAAAACGGTTTCGTCAATCGACACGAAATCCATAACTTTTAGTCGGCACGGTCTGGAGATGATACGATTCGATTTTGGTGAAAATCGGACAAACGGTCTAGGAGGAGTTCGAAAAAGTAGGTTTTGAATGAAAATCAAGATGGCGGACAGGAAGTTAGGCCAAATAAGGAAAACTTGGTATCTATGTTCTCAGCTTGACCCAAGGAATCTACTAAGATGAGTTGCATTACAATAGGCCAATTTATTCAAAAGTTATTAGCAGTTTTGGAAATTTTGTTATAACTTTTGACCACTAGGTGGCGCTGTTTCTAAATATGTTGGGTACCTTCAGGGGATGGTGCAGATGGCACATTCTGAGTTTTGTAATATTACACCAATGCATTTGTTTAGTATAGCATTTTATTTCACAAAACTGTATTGAAGTCAATGGGAATTTCATGTTTTGTTCTATTATAGCGCCACCAAGAGGCTCAGTCCCACTATTTTTTTTTATGTGTCCTCATAGTGAGCCTATACATATGTGTGTCGATTTTGGTGAAAATATCTCAATTCGCTTCGGAGTTATAGACATTTATATGAAAAAACACGTAAAAAATGACTGACACATGACTTTGATTGGAATTTACTACCCCTAAACATCAATATTTTCGCATTTGGGCATTGGCGTATAGCTATCGACCTATGTTTCCAAACTTCTGACGGTGGTTTCGTCTCGATCGGACAAACGGTTTCGAAGATATAGCCAAATGTTTTTTAAGCGCTAAATCACAACGCTACACAAACCGTAAGGCGAAACCTAGCATGTTTGGTATCGTTGGACTTGGCAAGGATTCAGGAGTCTAATGAGATGAGTTTGGTGAAAATAAGTCGACCACACCCAAAGTTATAAGCATTTGAAAAAAAAAATTCACCACTAGGTGGCGCTGTTTCGAAACTTCTCACGCTCCTTCAAAACATCGTGCTGATGACCCATACCAAGTTTCGTAACAATCCGTTCATGCGTTCTTAAAATACAGCATTTTAGCACAAAATTCAAAATGGCCGACAGTCAAAATGGCCAATATGGTAAAATTGGATATCAGTCGACTCGGCATGTTGCCCTGAATCTAACGAGACCAATTTTATGATTTTTGGACAAATTGTTCAGAAGTTATAAGCAAAAATAGCCATTTTTCATATCTCCGGACCAGTAGGTGGCGCTGCGCCGAAACGCAGCATGTAGCCTCAGGTCATGCTTGTGAGTACATGTACCAAGTTTGGTCTGAATACGATAAACCGTTGCGGAGATACAGCCTTACGACTGTTTTCGCAGGCGCTACGTAAAATTTGTTAGAGCGTTTATCGAAAACGGTTTGACGAATCAATTTGAATTTCATAACTTTTGGACAGCACTGCCTGAAGATGATCTGGTTCAATTTTTGTACAAATCGGACAAACCGTCTAGGACGAGTTCGAAAAAGTAGGTTTTTCAAAAAGTTCAAAATGGCGGCCATATTTTTATGACGGAAAATGACGCCATAGGGTGCAGTCGAATCGTCATGAGCTCAGGAATCAGAGGAAAAGGGAATTTTGTTGATTGGCCAAATGGTTCAAAAGTTATTAGCATAATAAAAGTGAATTTTTGGACAGTTGGTGGCGCTAGAGGGATTGGTTTTATGACACCAAATTTGGTTTGGTGACTTTTTGGCCTGTCCTCTATCATTGTGCCAAATTTCATAACTTTCCCGCAATCGGTTCTATGGGCTGCCATAGACTCCCATGGCGGAAGAAGAATAATAATAAATATAGCTGCAAGCAGCAATTATCGGGGCCAAGCGCAAGCAGACGACAGGATATGCCAACATGGCTGAAGGTGTCAGACCAACTGCAACAATGAGCAATTAAATACATTTAAAGAGGATTTTAGGCGAAATGGCTGAAAAATCATATAAAAAGTCATTCGAAATATGATTTAATGGATTATCACTTTCGACCAATCTGTGGCGCAGTTACAAAACTGATGTGATGTGGTCAGAGTGAAGTGACAATGACACATACAAAGTTTGGTGTCAATATGTCAAGGCATTGCAGAGATAAAGCCTGAATAGTGCTTTTAGCATCATGCCTCAACTTTGCTGCTACGCTATACGAAAACGGTTTCGTCTATAGACACGAAATCCATAACTTTTAGTCAGCACAGTCTGGAGATGATACGATTCGATTTTGTTGAAAATCGGACAAACGGTCTAGGAGGAGTTCGAAAAAGTAGGTTTTGACTGAAAATCAAGATGGCGGACAGGAAGCTAGGCCAAATAAGGAAACCTTGGTATCTATGTTCTCGTCTTGACCCAAGGAATCTATTAAGACCAGTTGCATTACAATAGGCCAACTTATTCAAAAGTTATTAGCAGTTTTGTAAATTTTGTTATAACTTTTGACCACTAGGTGGCACTGTCTCGAAATATTTTGGGTACCTTCAGGGGATGGTGCTGATGGCACATTTTGAGTTTCGTAATATTACACCAATGCATTTGTTTAGTATAGCATTTTATTTCACAAAACTGCATTGAAGTCAATGGGAATTTCATGTTTTGTTCTATTATAGCGCCACCAAGAGGCTGAGTCCCACCATCTTTTTTACATGTCCTCAGAGTGAGCTCATACATATGTGTGTCGATTTTGGTGAAAATATCTCAATTCGCTTCGGAGTTATAGACATTTATATGAAAAAACATGTAAAAAATGACTGACACATGACTTTGTTTGGAATTTACTACCCCTAAACATCAATATTTTCGCATTTGGGCATTGGCGTTTAGCTATCGACCTATGTTTCCAAACTTCTGACGGTGGTTTCATCTCGATCGGACTAGCGGTTTCAAAGATATAGCCAAATGTTTTTTAAGCGCTAAATCACAACGCTACACAAACCGTAAGGCGAAACCTAGCATGTTTGGTATCGTAGGACTCGGCAACGATTCAGGAGTCTAAAAAGATGAGTTTCGTGAAAATAAGTCGACCACACCCAAAGTTATAAGCATTTGAAAAAAAAAATTCACCACTAGGTGGCGCTGTTTCGAAACTTCTCAGGCTCATTCAGGGCATTGTGCTGATGACCCATACCACGTTTCGGGATTCATAAATTTTGGGGCATCTCGCCCGGGGGGCGGGGTTACGTCCTGCGTCACATCTCTCATGCGGGTTCTCGTCGACCAGGCTCACAGCGCGCACCATAGCGCACAGAGGCAGGCACAGAACTAGCTAGCGAACCTAGGTCTTAAATCTAATAAGTTATGTTTATTACAACACGTTTTTTGAACAAAAACATGCACAAAAGGGATGTTTAATTTCCATAGTTTTTGTTTAGTGAACGAAAGCGAAATCAGGAATTGCGGTCTTTCAGTTTGTTTATCGTTGCCTAGCTACCAAGGGTTGTACAAGATGCGCTGTAGCCTTAATTACAATGGCCAAGTCGCGTTTCATATTAACAGATGAATAGGCTTCGCTCAGTTTATTAAATACATCCAACCTGAAATGTCTCTTACAAACTATGAAGGGACAATGAATCAATACACTGACATGGCAATGCTAGACAGATAGTCTACTTTGTTTGCACAGTCCTACCGTGATTTTGTCACTCTTCTCTCCACTCCTAGACCTGCGTCTGGTGACAGCGGGGAAACTTTTACCTCGATAAAGTTAGGCATACTTGTTGTATTGCAGAAAAGAAAAGTAAACTTCCACTAAACTCCAGTTAACCATGTTTCTTCTTTAGGTGATTCAAGCAGTAATGACTAATTAGACTCAATACTGCTATTACAGGTGGAATTATGAAATAGAAACAGGCCTTAATGCAAGATTTTAATCATACACAATAAATAGAACATTTAAATAATAAATTAATCAATAAGTCAGGACAGCCCATTCATGCAGGTAGTGAAATAGTTAAATCAAATACAAATACACAGTAAAAAAAAAAGGTTGTTAACCTTAACCCGTTATCAAGTCAATTAAAAAATATATTTCATGGTGTGCATGGTGTGTTAATTGTTTGTGTATGGTGTGTATGTGTTTTATTTTTTTTTATTTTTTTTTGTAATGCAATGTTTTCAACATAGGGAAATATATACAGCATTTGTCAAATTTTCCCTTAACCCCCCAACCCACCCCCAATCCCTTACCAACAACACATGGATCAGCATTAGTCAGCAGAGTACAAATACATGTGTGAAGTAATCATACAAAATAAACACACAAAAAAAACAAAAAACAAAAAAACACCATACACAAACAATTAACACACCATGCACACCATGAAATATATTTTTAATTGATAACGGGTTAAGGTTAACAACCTTTTTTTTTTACTGTGTATTTGTATTTGATTTAACTATTTCACTACCTGCATGAATGGGCTGTCCTGACTTATGATTAATTTATCAATTAAATGTTCTATTTATTGTGGATTGACATGATTAAAATCTTGCCTGTTAATAAGTTAATAAATAATCAATAAGGCCTGTTTCTATTTCATAATCCCACCTGTAATAGCAGTATTGAGTCTAATTAGTCGTTACTGCTTGAATTACCTAAAGAAGAAACATGAACTGGTTATGGAGTTTACTTTTCTTTTCTGCAATACAATAAGTAGGCCTAACTTTATCGAGGTAAAAGTTTCCCCGCTGTCACCAGACGCAGGTCTAGAGAAAAGTGACAAAATCACGGTAGGACTGTGCAAACAAAGTAGACTATCTGTCAAGCATTGCCATGTAAGTGTATTGATTCATTGTCCCTTCATAGTTTGTAAGAGACATTTCAGGTTGGATGTATTTAATAAACTGAGCGAAGCCTATTCATCTGTTAATATGAAACGCGACTTGGCTACAGCGCATCTTGTACAACCCTTGGTAGCTAGGCAACGATAAACAAACTGAAAGACCGCAATTCCTGATTTCGCTTTCGTTCACTAAACAAAGACTATGGAAATTAAACATCACCTTTCCATCAAAAAACGTGTTGTAATAAACATAACTTATTAGATTTAAGACCTAGGTTCGCTAGCTAGTTCTGTGCCTGCCTCTGTGCGCTATGGTGCGCGCTGTGAGCCTGGTCGACGAGAACCCGCATGAGAGATGTGACGCAGGACGTAACCCCGCCCCCCGGGCGAGATGCCCCAAAATTTATGAGTCCCACCACGTTTCGTAACAATCTGTTCATGCGTTCTTAAAATACAGCATTTTAGCACAAAATTCAAAATGGCCGACAGTCAAAATGGCCGATATGGTAATATTGGATATCAGTCGACTCGGCATGTTACCCTGAATCTAACGAGACCAATTTTATGATTTTTGGACAAACTGTTCAGAAGTTATAAGCAAAAATAGCCGATTTTCATATCTCTGGACCAGTAGGTGGCGCTGCGCCGAAACAAAGCATGTAGCCTCAGGTCATGCTTGTGATGACATGTACCAAGTTTGGTCTGAATCCGATAAAGCGTTGCGGAGATACGGCCTTACATCTGTTTTCGCAAGCGCTACGTAAAATGTATTCGTGGGTTTATCGAAAACTGTTAAGCGAATCAACTTGAATTCCATAACTTTTTGTCAGCATGGTCTGTAGATGATCTGGTTCAATTTTCGTGCAAATCGGACAAACCGTCTAGGACGAGTTCGAAAAAGTAGCTTTTTAGATAAATTCAAAATGGCGGCCATATTGTTATGACAGAAATGATGTCATAGGGTGCAATCGAATTGGCATGAGCTCAGGAATCAGAGAGAAAAATAATTTTGTTGATTGGCCTTACGGTTCAAAAGTTATTAGCAAAATAAAAGTGAAACTTTGGACAGGTGGTGGCGCTAGAGGGAATGACTTAGACACACCAAAATTGGTGTATTTAATGTTGGGACTGTCCTCTATCAGAATGTCAAACCAAAACAACTTTCCCGCATTCGGTTCTATGGGCTGCCATAGACTCCCAGTTGGAAGAAGGAAGAATAATAATAATAAGAACGGGAACAGATACAATAGGTGCCTACGCACCTTCGGTGCTTGGCCCCTAAATATAGCTGCAAGCAGCAATTACCGGGGCCAAGCAGAATAAGACGACAAGACATGCCAACATTGCTGAAAGTGTCAGATCAACTGCAACAATTAGCAATTAAAGACATTTAAAGAAGATTTTAGGCGAAATGCCTGAAAAATCATATAAACAGTAATTAAAAATATGATTTAATGGATTATCACTTTCGACCAATAGGTGGCGCAGTTACAAAACTGATGTGATGTGGTCAGAGTGAAGTGACAATGACACATACAAAGTTTGGTGTCAATATGTCAAGGCATTGCAGAGATAAAGCTTGAATAATGCTTTTAGCATCATGCCTCAACTTTGCTGCTGCGCTATACGAAAACGGTTTCGTCAATCGACACGAAATCCATAACTTTCAGTCGGCACAGTCTGGAGATGATATGATTCGATTTTGGTGAAAATCGGACAATCGGTGTAGGAGGAGTTCGAAAAAGTAGGTTTTGAATGAAAATAGCATTTTATTTCACAAAACTCTATTGAAGTCAATGGGAATTTCATGTTTTGTTCTATTATAGCGCCACCAAGAGGCTCAGTCCCACAATTTTTTTTACGTGTCCTCAGAGTGAGCCCATACATATGTGTGTCAGTTTTGGTGAAAATATCTCAATTCGCTTCAGAGTTATAGGCATTTATATGAAAAAACACGTAAAAAATGACTGACACATGACTTTGTTTGGAATTTACTACCCCTAAACATCAATATTTTCGCATTTGGGCATTGGCGTATAGCTATCGACCTATGTTTCCAAACTTCTGACGGTGGTTTCGTCTCGATCGGACTAGCGGTTTCGAAGATATAGCCAAATGTTTTTTAAGCGCTAAATCACAACGCTACACAAACCGTAAGGCGAAACCTAGCATGTTTGGTATCATAGGACTCGGCAATGATTCAGGAGTCTAAAAAGATGAGTTTCGTGAAAATAAGTTGACCACACCCAAAGTTATAAGCATTTGAAAAAAAAAATTCACCACTAGGTGGCGCTGTTTCGAAACTTCTCACGCTCCTTCAGGACATCGGGCTGATGACCCATACCAAGTTCCGTAACAATCCGTTCATGTGTTCTTAAAATACAGCATTTTAGCACAAAATTCAAAATGGCCGACAGCCAAAATGGCCGATATGGTAATATTGGATATCAGTGGACTCGGCATGTTACCCTGAATCTAACGAGACCAATTTTATGATTTTTGGACAAACTGTTCAGAAGTTATAAGCAAAAATAGCCATTTTTCATATCTCCGGACCAGTAGGTGGCGCTGCGCCGAAACACAGCATGTAGCCTCAGGTCATGCTTGTGATGACATGTACCAACTTTGGTCTGAATCTGATAAAGCGTTGCGGAGATACGGCTTTACATCTGTTTTCGCAAGCGCTACGTAAAATTTATTCGTGGGTTTATCGAAAACTGTTAAGCGAATCAACTTGAATTCCATAACTTTTTGTCAGCATGGTCTGTAGATGATCTGGTTTAATTTTCGTGCAAATCGGACAAACCGTCTAGGACGAGTTCGAAAAAGTAGCTTTTTAGATAAATTCAAAATGGCGGCCATATTGTTATGACGGAAATGACGTCATAGGGTGCAATCGAATTGGCATGAGCTCAGGAATCAGAGAGAAAAATAATTTTGTTGATTGGCCTTACGGTTCAAAAGTTATTAGCAAAATAAAAGTGAAACTTTGGACAGGTGGTGGCGCTAGAGGGAATGACTTAGACACACCAAAATTGGTGTATTTAATGTTGGGACTGTCCTCTATCAGAATGTCAAACCAAAACAACTTTCCCGCATTCGGTTCTATGGGCTGCCATAGACTCCCAGTTGGAAGAAGGAAGAATAATAATAATAAGAACGGGAACAGATACAATAGGTGCCTCCGCACCTTCGGTGCTTGGCCCCTAAATATAGCTGCAAGCAGCCATTACCGGGGCCAAGCAGAATAAGACGAAAAGAAGTGTCAGACCAACTGCAACAATGAGCAATTAAAGACATTTAAAGAGGATTTTAGGCAAAATGCCTGAAAAATCAGAGAAACAGTAATGAAAATATGATTTAATGGCTTATCACTTTCGACCAATAGGTGGCGCAGTTACAAAACTGATGTGATGTGGTCAGAGTGAAGTGACAATGACACATACAAAGTTTGGTGTCAATATGTCAAGGCAATGCAGAGATAAAGCCTGAATAATGCTTTTAGCATCATACCTCAACTTTGCTGCTGCGCTATACGAAAACGGTTTCGTCAATCGACACGAAATCCATAACTTTTAGTCGGCACAGTCTGGAGATGATATGATGCAATTTTGGTGAAAATCGGACAAACGGTGTGGGAGGAGTTTGAAAAAGTAGGTTTTGAATGAAAATAGCATTTTATTTCACAAAACTGTATTGAAGTCAATGGGAATTTCATGTTTTGTTCTGTTATAGCGCCACCAAGAGGCTCAGTCCCACAATTTTTTTTACATGTCCTCAGAGTGAGCCCATACATATGTGTGTCAGTTTTGGTGAAAATATCTCAATTCGCTTTAGAGTTATAGACATTTATATGAAAAAACACGTAAAAAATGACTGACACAAGACTTTGTTTGAATATTACTACCCCTAAACATAAATATTTTCGCATTTGGGCATTGACGTCTAGCTATCGACCTATGTTTCCAAACTTCTGACGGAGGTTTCGTCTCGATCGGACAATCGGTTTCGAAGATATAGCCAAATGTTTTTTAAGCGCTAAATCACAACGCTACACAAACCGTAAGGCGAAACCTAGCATGTTTGGTATCGTAGGACTCGGAAAGGTTTCAGGAGTCTAATTAGATGAGTCTCGTGAAAATAAGTCGACCGCACCCAAAGTTATAAGCATTTGAAAAAAAAAATTCCCCACTAGGTGGCGCTGTTTCGAAACTTCTCACACTCCTTCAGGACATCGTGCTGATGACCCATGCCAAGTTTCGTAACAATCCGTTCATGCGTTCATAAAATACAGCATTTTAGCACATAATTCAAAATGGCCGACAGTCAAAATGGCCGATATGGTAAAATTGGATATCAGTCGACTCGGCATGTCGCCCTGAATCTAACGAGACCAATTTTATGATTTTTGGACAAACTGTTCAGAAGTTATAAGCAAAAATAGCCATTTTTCATATCTCCGGACCAGTAGGTGGCGCTGCGCCGAAACGCAGCATGTAGCCTCAGGTCATGCTTGTGATGACATGTACCAAGTTTGGTCTGAATACGATAAACCGTTGCAGAGATACAGCCTTACGACTGTTTTTGCAGGCGCTACGTAAAATTTGTTCGTGCGTTTATTGAAAACGGTTTGACGAATCAATTTGAATTCCATAACTTTTGGTCAGCACTGCCTGAAGATGATCTGGTTCAATTTTCGTGCAAATCGGACAAACCGTCTAGGACGAGTTTGAAAAAGTAGGTTTTTCGAATGAATCAAAATGGCGGCCATATTTTTATTACAGAAAATGAAGTCATAGGATGCAATCGAATCGGCATGAGCTCAGGAATCAGAGGAAAAAATAATTTTGTTGATTGGCCTTACAGTTCAAAAGTTATTAGCAAAATAAAAGTGAAACTTTGGACAGGTGGTGGCGCTAGAGGGAATGACTTAGAAACACCAAAATTGGTGTATTTAATGTTGGGACTGTGCTCTATCAGAATGTCAAACCAAAACAACTTTCCCGCAATCGGTTCTATGGGCTGCCATAGACTCCAAGAGCGGAAGAAGAAGAAGAAGAAGAAGAAGAAGAAGAAGAATAATAATAAGAACGCGAACGGATACAATAGGTGCCTCCGCACCTTCGGTGCTTGGCCCCTAAATATAGCTGCAAGCAGCAATTACCGGGGCCAAGCAGAATAAGACGACAAGACATGCCGACATGTCTGAAAGTGTCAGACCAACTGCAACAATGAGCAATTAAAGACATTTAAAGAGGATTTTAGACGAAATGGCTGAAAAATCATAGAAACAGTAATTAAAAATATGATTTAATGGATTATCACTTTCGACAAATAGGTGGCGCAGTTACAAAACTGATGTGATGTGGTCAGAGTGAGGAGACAATGACACATACAAAGTTTGGTGTCAATATGTCAAGGCATTGCAGAGATAAAGCCTGAATAGTGCTATTAGCATCATGCCTCAAATTTGCTGCTGCGCTATACGAAAACGGTTTCGTCAATTGACACGAAATCCATAACTTTTAGTCGGCACAGTCTGGGGATGATACGATTCGATTTTGGTGAAAATCGGACAAACGGTGTGGGAGGAGTTCGAAAAAGTAGGTTTTGAATGAAAATAGCATTTTATCTCACAAAACTGTATTGAAGTCAATGGGAATTTCATGTTTTGTTCTATTATAGCGCCACCAAGAGGCTCAGTCCCACAATTTTTTTTACGTGTCCTCAGAGTGAGCCCATACATATGTGTGTCAGTTTTGGTGAAAATATCTCAATTTGCTTTAGAGTTATAAACATTTATATGAAAAAACACGTAAAAAATGACTGACACATGACTTTGTTTGAATTTTACTACCCCTAAACATCAATATTTTCGCATTTGGGCATTGGCGTATAGCTATCGACCTATGTTTCCAAACTTCTGACGGTGGTTTCGTCTCGATCGGACAAGCGGTTTCGAAGATATAGCCTAATGTTTTTTAAGCGCTAAATCACAACGCTACACAAACCGTAAGGCGAAACCTAGCATGTTTGGTATCGTAGGACTCGGCAAGGTTTCAGGAGTCTAATTAGATGAGTCTCGTGAAAATAAGTCGACCGCACCCAAAGTTATAAGCATTTGAAAAAAAAAATTCCCCACTAGGTGGCGCTGTTTCGAAACTTCTCACACTCCTTCAGGACATCGTGCTGATGACCCATGCCAAGTTTCGTAACAATCCGTTCATGCGTTCATAAAATACAGCATTTTAGCACATAATTCAAAATGGCCGACAGTCAAAATGGCCGATATGGCAAAATTGGATATCAGTCGACTCGGCATGTCGCCCTGAATCTAACGAGACCAATTTTATGATTTTTGGACAAACTGTTCAGAAGTTATAAGCAGAAATAGCCATTTTTCATATCTCCGGACCAGTAGGTGGCGCTGCGCCGAAACGCAGCATGTAGCCTCAGGTCATGCTTGTGATGACATGTACCAAGTTTGGTCTGAATACGATAAACCGTTGCAGAGATACAGCCTTACGACTGTTTTTGCAGGCGCTACGTAAAATTTGTTCGTGCGTTTATTGAAAACGGTTTGACGAATCAATTTGAATTCCATAACTTTTGGTCAGCACTGCCTGAAGATGATCTGGTTCAATTTTCGTGCAAATCGGACAAACCGTCTAGGACGAGTTCGAAAAAGTAGGTTTTTCGAATGAATCAAAATGGCGGCCATATTTTTATTACAGAAAATGAAGTCATAGGATGCAATCGAATCGGCATGAGCTCAGGAATCAGAGGAAAAAATAATTTTGTTGATTGGCCTTACAGTTCAAAAGTTATTAGCAAAATAAAAGTGAAACTTTGGACAGGTGGTGGCGCTAGAGGGAATGACTTAGAAACACCAAAATTGGTGTATTTAATGTTGGGACTGTGCTCTATCAGAATGTCAAACCAAAACAACTTTCCCGCAATCGGTTCTATGGGCTGCCATAGACTCCAAGAGCGGAAGAAGAAGAAGAAGAAGAAGAAGAAGAAGAAGAATAATAAGAACGCGAACGGATACAATAGGTGCCTCCGCACCTTCGGTGCTTGGCCCCTAAATATAGCTGCAAGCAGCAATTACCGGGGCCAAGCAGAATAAGACGACAAGACATTTCGACATGTCTGAAAGTGTCAGACCAACTGCAACAATGAGCAATTAAAGACATTTAAAGAGGATTTTAGGCAAAATGCCTGAAAAATCATAGACACAAGAATTAAAAATGTGATTTAATGGATTATCACTTTCGACCAATAGGTGGCGCAGTTAACAAAACTGATGTAATGTGGTCAGAGTGAAGTGACAATGACACATACAAAGTTTGGTGTCAATATGTCAAGGCATTGCAGAGATAAAGCCTGAATAAAGCTTTTAGCATCATGCCTCAAATTTGCTGCTGCGCTATACGAAAACGGTTTCGTCAATTGACACGAAATCCATAACTTTTAGTCGGCACAGTCTGGAGATGATACGATTCGATTTTGGTGAAAATCGGACAAACGGTGTGGGAGGAGTTCGAAAAAGTAGATGTTGAATGAAAATAGCATTTTATCTCACAAAACTGTATTGAAGTCAATGGGAATTTCATGTTTTGTTCTATTATAGCGCCACCAAGAGGCTCAGTCCCACAATTTTTTTTACGTGTCCTCAGAGTGAGCCCATACATATGTGTGTCAGTTTTGGTGAAAATATCTCAATTTGCTTTAGAGTTATAGACATTTATATGAAAAAACAGGTTAAAAATGACTGACACATGACTTTGATTGAATATTACTACCCCTAAACATCAATATTTTCGCATTTGGGCATTGGCATATAGCTATCGACCTATGTTTCCAAACTTCTGACGGTGGTTTCGTCTCGATCGGACAAACGGTTTCGAAGATATAGCCTACTGTTTTTTAAGCGCTAAATCACAACGCTACACAAACTGTAAGGCAAAACCTAGCATGTTTGGTATCGTTGGACTCGGCAACGATTCAGGAGTCCAATGAGATGAGTTTCGTGAAAATAAGTCTATCACACCCAAAGTTATAAGCATTTGAAAAAAAAAATTCACCACTAGGTGGCGCTGTTTCGAAACTTCTCACACTCCTTCAGGACATCGTGTTGATGACCCATACCAAGTTTCGTAACAATCCGTTCATGCGTTCTTAAAATACAGCATTTTAGCACAAAATTCAAAATGGCCGACAGTCAAAATGGCCGATATGGCAAAATTGGATATCAGTCGACTCAGCATGTCGCCCTGAATCTATCAAGACCAATTTTATGATTTTTGGACAAACTCTTCAGAAGTTATAAGCAAAAATAGCCATTTTTCATATCTCCGGACCAGTAGGTGGCGCTGCGCCGAAACGCAGCATGTAGCCTCAGGTCATGCTTGTGAGTACATGTACAAAGTTTGGTCTGAATACGATAAACCGTTGCGGAGATACAGCCTTACGACTGTTTTTGCTAGCGCTACGTAAAATGTATTCGTGCGTTTATCGAAAACGGTTTGACGAATCAATTTGAATTCCATAAATTTTGGTCAGCACTGCCTGAAGATGATCTGGTTCAATTTTCGTGCAAATCGGACAAACCGTCTAGGACGAGTTCGAAAAAGTAGCTTTTTCAGAAAATTCAAAATGGCGGCCATATTTATATGACGGAAAATGACGTCATAGGGTGCAATCGAATCGGCATGATCTCAGGAACTAGAGGAAAAAATAATTTTGTTGATTGGCCTTACGGTTCAAAAGTTATTAGCAAAATAATAGTGAAACTTTGGACAGATGGTGGCGCTAGAGGGAATGACTTAGACACACCAAAATCAGTGTATTTAATGTTGGGACTGTCCTCTATCAGAATGTCAAACCATTACAACTTTCCCGCGATCGGTTCTATGGGCTGCCATAGACTCCCAGTCGGAAGAAGGAAGAATAATAATAATAAATATAGCTGCAAGCAGCCATTACCGGGGCCAAGCAGAATAAGACGACAAGACAGGCCGACATGTCTGAAAGTGTCAGACCAACTGCAACAATGAGCAATTAAAGACATTTAAAGAGGATTTTAGGCAAAATGCCTGAAAAATCATAGAAACAATAATTAAAAATATGATTTAATGGATTATCACTTTCGACCAATAGGTGGCGCAGTTACAAAACTCATGTGATGTGGTCAGAGTGAAGTTACAATGACACATACAATGTTTGGTGTCAATATGTCAAGGCATTGCAGAGATAAAGCCTGATTAGTGCTATTAGCATCATGCCTCAACTTTGCTGCTGCGCTATACAAAAACGGTTTCGTCTGTCGACACGAAATCCATAACTTTTAGTCGGCACGGTCTGGAGATGATACGATTCGATTTTGGTGAAAATCGGACAAACGGTCTAGGAGGAGTTCGAAAAAGTAGGTTTTGAATGAAAATCAAGATGGCGGACAGGAAGTTAGGCCAAATAAGGTAAACTTGGTATCTATGTTCTCAGCTTGACCCAAGGAATCTACTAAGATGAG
The DNA here is from genome assembly GCF_949319135.1 of Squalius cephalus. Taxonomy (NCBI): domain Eukaryota; kingdom Metazoa; phylum Chordata; class Actinopteri; order Cypriniformes; family Leuciscidae; genus Squalius; species Squalius cephalus. The sequence continues at coordinate 22,954,749 of NC_137133.1, read as the reverse complement.
TTGCATTACAATAGGCCAATTTATTCAAAAGTTATTAGCAATTTTGGAAATTTTGTTATAACTTTTGACCACTAGGTGGCGCTGTTTCTAAATATGTTGGGTACCTTCAGGGGATGGTGCAGATGGCACATTCTGAGTTTTGTAATATTACACCAATGCATTTGTTTAGTATAGCATTTTATTTCACAAAACTGTATTGAAGTCAATGGGAATTTCATGTTTTGTTCTATTATAGCGCCACCAAGAGGCTCAGTCCAACCATTTTTTTTATGTGTCCTCAGAGTGAGCCCATACATATGTGTGTCGATTTTGGTGAAAATATCTCAATTATCTTCGGAGTTATAGACATTTATATGAAAAAACACGTAAAAAATGACTGACACATGACTTTAATTGGAATTTACTACCTCTAGACATCCATATTTTCGCATTTGGGCTTTGACGTTTAGTTAACAAGCTATGATTCCAAACTTCTGACGGTGGTTTCGTCTCGATCGGACAAACGGTTTCGAAGATATCGCCTAATGTTTTTTAAGTGCTAAATCACAACGCTACACAAACCGTAAGGCGAAACCTAGCATGTTTGGTATTGTTGGACTCGGCAAGGATTCAGGAGTCTAAAGAGATGAGTCTCCTGAAAATAAGTCAACCACACCCAAAGTTATAAGCATTTGAAAAAAAAAATTCACCACTAGGTGGCGCTGTTTCGAAACTTCTCAGGCTCCTTCAGGGCATCGTGCTGATGACCCACACCAAGTTTCGTAACAATTCGTTAATGCGTTCATAAAATACAGCATTTTAGCACATAATTCAAAATGGCCGACAGTCAAAATAGCCGATATGGTAAAATTGGATATCAGTCGACTCGGCATGTCGCCCTGAATCTAACGAGACCAATTTTATGATTTTTGGACAAACTGTTCAGAAGTTATAAGCAAAAATAGCCATTTTTCATATCTCCGGACCAGTAGGTGGCGCTGCGCCGAAACGCAGCATGTAGCCTCAGGTCATGCTTGTGAGTACATGTTCCAAGTTTGGTCTGAATACGATAAACCGTTGCGGAGATACAGCCTTACGACTGTTTTTGCTAGCGCTACGTAAAATGTATTCATGCGTTTATCGAAAACGGTTTGACGAATCAATTTGAATTCCATAACTTTTGGTCAGCACTGCCTGAAGATGATCTGGTTCAATTTTCGTGCAAATCGGACAAACCGTCTAGGACGAGTTCGAAAAAGTAGGTTTATCGAAAAATTCAAAATGGCGGCCATATTTTTATGACGGAAAATGACGTCATAGGGTGCAATCGAATCGTCATGAGCTCAGGAATCAGAGGAAAAAAGAATTTTGTTGATTGGCCTTGCGGTTCAAAAGTTATTAGCAAAATAAAAGTGAAATTTTGGACAGTTGGTGGCGCTAGAGGGATTGGTTTTAGGACACCAAATTTGGTATGGTGACTTTTTGGACTGTCCTCTATCATTGTGCCAAATTTCATAACTTTCCCGCAAGCGGTTCTATGGGCTGCCATAGACTCCCAGAGCGGAAGAAGAAGAAGAAGAAGAAATATAGCTGCAAGCAGCAATTACCGGGGCCAAGCAGAATAAGACGACAAGACATGCCAACATTGCTGAAAGTGTCAGACCAACTGCGACAATGAGCAATTATAGACTTTAAAGAGGATTTTATGCAAAATGCCTGAAAAATCATAGAAACAATAATTAAAAATATGATTTTATGGATTATCACTTTCGACCAATAGGTGGCGCAGTTACAAAACTGATGCGATCTGGTCAGAGTGAAGTGACAATGACACATACAAAGTTTGGTGTCAATATGTCAAGGAATTGCAGAGATAAAGCCTGAATAGTGCTATTAGCATCATGCCTCAACTTTGCTGCTGCGCTATACAAAAACGGTTTCGTCTATCGACACGAAATCCATAACTTTTAGTCGGCACGGTCTGGAGATGATACGATTCGATTTTGGTGAAAATCGGACAAACGGTCTAGGAGGAGTTCGAAAAAGTAGGTTTTCACTGAACATCAAGATGGCGGACAGGAAGTTCGGCCAAATAAGGAAAACTTGGTATCTATGTTCTCGGCTTGACCCAAGGAATCTATTAAGACCAGTGGCATTTCAATAGACAGATTTATTCAAAAGTTATTAGCCTTTTTGGAAATTTTGTTATAACTTTTGACCACTAGGTGGCGCTGTTTCGAAATATTTTGAGTACCTTCAGGGGATGGTGCTGAAGGCACATTCTGAGTTTCGTAATATTACACCAATGCATTTGTTTAGTATAGCATTTATGTCACAAAACTCTATTGAAATCAGTGGGAATTTCATGTTTTGTTCTATTATAGCGCCACCAAGAGGCTCAGTCCCACCATTTTTTTTAAGTGTCATCAGAGTGAGCCCATACATATATGTGTCGATTTTGGTGCAAAAATCTCAATTTGCTTCGGAGTTATAGACATTTATATGAAAAAACACGTAAAAAATGACTGACACATGACTTTGATTGAATATTACTATCCCTAAACATCAATATTTTCACATTTGGGCATTAGCGTATAGTTAACAAGCTATGATTCCAAACTTCTGACGGTGGTTTCGTCTCAATCGGACAAACGGTTTCGAAGATATAGCCTAATGTTTTTTAAGCGCTAAATCACAACGCTACACAAACCGTTAGGAGAAACCTAACATGTTTGGTATCGTTGGACTCGGCAACGATTCAGGAGTCCAATGAGATGAGTTTCGTGAAAATAAGTCGATCACACCCAAAGTTATAAGCATTTGAAAAAAAAAATTCACCACTAGGTGGCGCTGTTTCGAAACTTCTCACACTCCTTCAGGACATCGTGCTGATGACCCATACCAAGTTTCGTAACAATCCGTTCATGCGTTGTTAAAATACAGCATTTTAGCACAAAATTCAAAATGGCCGACAGTCAAATTGGCCGATACGGCAAAATTGGATATCAGTCGACTCGGCATGACGCCCTGAATCTATCAAGACCAATTTTATGATTTTTGGACAAACTGTTCAGAAGTTATAAGCAAAAACATCCATTTGTCATATCTCCGGACCAGTAGGTGGCGCTGCGCCGAAACGCAGCATGTAGCCTCAGGTCATGCTTGTGATGACATGTACCAAGATTGGTCTGAATCTGATAAAGCGTTGCGGAGATACAGCCTTATGTCTGTTTTCGCAAGCGCTACGTAAAATTTCTTCGTGGGTTTATCGAAAACGGTTAAGAGAATCAACTTGAATTCCATAACTTTTTGTCGGCATGGTCTGGAGATGATCTGGTTCAAATTTCGTGAAAATCGGAGTAACGGCCTAGGAGGAGTTCGAAAAAGTAGGTTTTTCGGAAAATTCAAAATGGCGGAAAAATTTTCATGACGGAAAATGACGTCATAGGGTGCAATCGAATCGGCTTGAGCTAAGGAATCAGAGAAAAAAATAATTTTGTTTCTAGCCCATGTGGTTCAAAAGTTATTAGCATAAACATGAGTGCAACTTTGGACAGTTGGTGGCGCTAGAGGTAATGACTTGGAGACTCCAAATTTGCTATGCTGATAGGTCAGACCCTCCTCTATCAGTGTGCCAAATTTCATAACTTTCCTGCAAGCGGTTCTATGGGCTGCCATAGACTCCCAGTCGGAAAAATGAAGAATAATAATAAATATAGCTGCAAGCAGCAATTACCGGGGCCAAGCAGAATAAGACGACAAGACATGCCAACATGTCTGAAAGTGTCAGACCAACTGCGACAATGAGCAATTAAAGACTTTAAAGAGGATTTTAGGCAAAATGCCTGAAAAATCATAGAAACAATAATTAAAAATATGATTTAATGGATTATCACTTTCGACCAATAGGTGGCGCAGTTACAAAACTGATGTGATGTGGTCAGAGTGAAGTGACAATGACACATACAAAGTTTGGTGTTAATATGTCAAGGCATTGCAGAGATAAAGCCTGAATAGTGCTATTAGCATCATGCCTCAACTTTGCTGCTGCGCTATACGAAAACGGTATCGTCTATCAACACGAAATCCATAACTTTTAGTCGGCACGGTCTGGAGATGATATGATACGATTTTGGTGAAAATCGGACAAACGGTCTAGGAGGAGTTTGAAAAAGTAGGTTTTGACTGAAAATCAAGATGGCGGACAGGAAGTTCGGCCAAATAAGGAAAACTTGGTATCTATGTTCTCGGCTTGACCCAAGGACTCTATTAAGACCAGTGGCTTTTCAATAGCCAGATTTATTCAAAAGTTATTAGCCTTTTTGTAAATTTTGTTATAACTTTTGACCACTAGGTGGCGCTGTTTTGAAATATTTTGAGTACCTTCAGGGGATGGTGCTGAAGGCACATTCTGAGTTTCGTAATATTACACCAATGCATTTGTTTAGTATAGCATTTTATTTCACAAAACTGTATTGAAATCAATGGGAATTTCATGTTTTGTTCTATTATAGCGCCACCAAGAGGCTCAGTCCCACCATTTTTTTTATGTGTCATCAGAGTGTGCCCATACATATATATGTCGATTTTGGTGCAAAAATCTCAATTTGCTTCGGAGTTATAGATATTTATATGAAAAAACACGTAAAAAATGACTGACACATGACTTTGATTGAATATTACTACCCCTAAACATCAATATTTTCGCATTTGGGCTTTGACGTTTAGTTAACAAGCTATGATTCCAAACTTCTGACGGTGGTTTCGTCTCGATCGGACAAACGGTTTCGAAGATATCGCCTAATGTTTTTTAAGTGCTAAATCACAACGCTACACAAACCGTAAGGCGAAACCTAGCATGTTTGGTATTGTTGGACTCGGCAAGGATTCAGGAGTCTAAAGAGATGAGTCTCCTGAAAATAAGTCAACCACACCCAAAGTTATAAGCATTTGAAAAAAAAAATTCACCACTAGGTGGCGCTGTTTCGAAACTTCTCAGGCTCCTTCAGGGCATCGTGCTGATGACCCACACCAAGTTTCGTAACAATTCGTTAATGCGTTCATAAAATACAGCATTTTAGCACATAATTCAAAATGGCCGACAGTCAAAATAGCCGATATGGTAAAATTGGATATCAGTCGACTCGGCATGTCGCCCTGAATCTAACGAGACCAATTTTATGATTTTTGGACAAACTGTTCAGAAGTTATAAGCAAAAATAGCCATTTTTCATATCTCCAGACCAGTAGGTGGCGCTGCGCCGAAACGCAGCATGTAGCCTCAGGTCATGCTTGTGAGTACATGTACCAAGTTTGGTCTGAATACGATAAACCGTTGCGGAGATACAGCCTTACGACTGTTTTTGCTAGCGCTACGTAAAATGTATTCATGCGTTTATCGAAAACGGTTTGACAAATCAACAAGATTTTAATAACTTTTTGTCACCACTGCCTGAAGATGATCCGATTCAATTTTCGTGCAAATCGGACAAACCGTCTAGGACGAGTTCGAAAAAGTACCTTTTTAGGAAAATTCAAAATGGCGGCCATGTTTTTATGACGGAAAATGACGATATAGGGTGCAATCGAATCGGCATGAGCTCAGGAATCAGAGGAAAAAAGGATTTCGCTGATTGGCCTTACGGTTCAAAAGTTATTAGCAAAGTAAAAGTGAAACTTTGGACAGGTGGTGGCGCTAGAGGGAATGACTTAGACACACCAAAATTGGTGTACTTAATGTTGGGACTGTCCTCTATCAGAATGTCAAACCAAAACAACTTTCCCGCAATCGGTTCTATGGGCTGCCATAGACTCCAAGAGCGGAAGAAGAAGAAGAATAATAATAAATATAGCTGCAAGCAGCCATTACCGGGGCCAAGCAGAATAAGACGACAAGACAGGCCGACATGTCTGAAAGTGTCAGACCAACTGCAACAATGAGCAATTAAAGACATTTAAAGAGGATTTTAGGCAAAATGCCTGAAAAATCATAGAAACAATAATTAAAAATATGATTTAATGGATTATCACTTTCGACCAATAGGTGGCGCAGTTACAAAACTCATGTGATGTGGTCAGAGTGAAGTTACAATGACACATACAATGTTTGGTGTCAATATGTCAAGGCATTGCAGAGATAAAGCCTGATTAGTGCTATTAGCATCATGCCTCAACTTTGCTGCTGCGCTATACAAAAACGGTTTCGTCTGTCGACACGAAATCCATAACTTTTAGTCGGCACGGTCTGGAGATGATACGATTCGATTTTGGTGAAAATCGGACAAACGGTCTAGGAGGAGTTCGAAAAAGTAGGTTTTGAATGAAAATCAAGATGGCGGACAGGAAGTTAGGCCAAATAAGGTAAACTTGGTATCTATGTTCTCAGCTTGACCCAAGGAATCTACTAAGATGAGTTGCATTACAATAGGCCAATTTATTCAAAAGTTATTAGCAATTTTGGAAATTTTGTTATAACTTTTGACCACTAGGTGGCGCTGTTTCTAAATATGTTGGGTACCTTCAGGGGATGGTGCAGATGGCACATTCTGAGTTTTGTAATATTACACCAATGCATTTGTTTAGTATAGCATTTTATTTCACAAAACTGTATTGAAGTCAATGGGAATTTCATGTTTTGTTCTATTATAGCGCCACCAAGAGGCTCAGTCCAACCATTTTTTTTATGTGTCCTCAGAGTGAGCCCATACATATGTGTGTCGATTTTGGTGAAAATATCTCAATTATCTTCGGAGTTATAGACATTTATATGAAAAAACACGTAAAAAATGACTGACACATGACTTTAATTGGAATTTACTACCTCTAGACATCCATATTTTCGCATTTGGGCTTTGACGTTTAGTTAACAAGCTATGATTCCAAACTTCTGACGGTGGTTTCGTCTCGATCGGACAAACGGTTTCGAAGATATCGCCTAATGTTTTTTAAGTGCTAAATCACAACGCTACACAAACCGTAAGGCGAAACCTAGCATGTTTGGTATTGTTGGACTCGGCAAGGATTCAGGAGTCTAAAGAGATGAGTCTCCTGAAAATAAGTCAACCACACCCAAAGTTATAAGCATTTGAAAAAAAAAATTCACCACTAGGTGGCGCTGTTTCGAAACTTCTCAGGCTCCTTCAGGGCATCGTGCTGATGACCCACACCAAGTTTCGTAACAATTCGTTAATGCGTTCATAAAATACAGCATTTTAGCACATAATTCAAAATGGCCGACAGTCAAAATAGCCGATATGGTAAAATTGGATATCAGTCGACTCGGCATGTCGCCCTGAATCTAACGAGACCAATTTTATGATTTTTGGACAAACTGTTCAGAAGTTATAAGCAAAAATAGCCATTTTTCATATCTCCGGACCAGTAGGTGGCGCTGCGCCGAAACGCAGCATGTAGCCTCAGGTCATGCTTGTGAGTACATGTACCAAGTTTGGTCTGAATACGATAAACCGTTGCGGAGATACAGCCTTACGACTGTTTTTGCTAGCGCTACGTAAAATGTATTCATGCGTTTATCGAAAACGGTTTGACGAATCAACAAGATTTTAATAACTTTTTGTCACCACTGCCTGAAGATGATCCGATTCAATTTTCGTGCAAATCGGACAAACCGTCTAGGACGAGTTCGAAAAAGTACCTTTTTAGGAAAATTCAAAATGGCGGCCATGTTTTTATGACGGAAAATGACGATATAGGGTGCAATCGAATCGGCATGAGCTCAGGAATCAGAGGAAAAAAGGATTTCGCTGATTGGCCTTACGGTTCAAAAGTTATTAGCAAAGTAAAAGTGAAACTTTGGACAGGTGGTGGCGCTAGAGGGAATGACTTAGACACACCAAAATTGGTGTACTTAATGTTGGGACTGTCCTCTATCAGAATGTCAAACCAAAACAACTTTCCCGCAATCGGTTCTATGGGCTGCCATAGACTCCAAGAGCGGAAGAAGAAGAAGAATAATAATAATAAGAACGCGAACGGATACAATAGGTGCCTCCGCACCTTCGGTGCTTGGCCCCTAATAAGAACGCGAACGGATACAATAGGTGCCTCCGCACCTTCGGTGCTTGGCCCCTAATAAGAACGGGAACAGATACAATAGGTGCCTACGCACCTTCGGTGCTTGGCCCCTAATAATAAATATAGCTGCAAGCAGCCATTACCGGGGCCAAGCAGAATAAGATGACAAGACATGCCAACATGTCTGAAAGTGTCAGACCAACTGCAACAATGAGCAATTAAAGACATTTAAAGAGGATTTTAGACGAAATGGCTGAAAAATCATAGAAACAGTAATTAAAAATATGATTTAATGGATTATCACTTTCGACCAATAGGTGGCGCAGTTACAAAACTGATGTGATGTGGTCAGAGTGAAGTGACAATGACACATACAAAGTTTGGTGTCAATATGTCAAGGCATTGCAGAGATAAAGCCTGAATAATACTATTAGCATCATGCCTCAAATTTGCTGCTGCGCTATACGAAAACGGTTTCGTCAATCGACACGAAATCCATAACTTTTAGTCGGCACAGTCTGGAGATGATATGATTCGATTTTGGTGAAAATCGGACAAACGGTGTGGGAGGAGTTCGAAAAAGTAGGTTTTGAATGAAAATAGCATTTTATTTCACAAAACTGTATTGAAGTCAATGGGAATTTCATGTTTTGTTCTATTATAGCGCCACCAAGAGGCTCAGTCACACCATTTTTTTTATGTGTCCTCAGAGTGAGCCCATACATATGAGGAGCTCTTTTCCAAAACGGGATAAATCCATTTCAGTAGTTTTCAGGAAAATTACATTTTTTACCTAGACCCACACATTTTGTGAATATTCAATTTATCCTAATTAAAATGTTTTTTTTGGCTCAGTCTGAACACGTTGAACAATGATTATTAAATCAAACAACAATATTGTTGATGATAAATTCAAAGTTTATTTATTTATTTTTCAAAACGCTATAAATCCATCAATTTTTGAAAAAAAAAAAAATGATGGTTTGTCTTTTAAAAAACAAACAAGAGAACATGCAACATATAATCAGGTACTCGTAGTATAAATGAATATAAATTAAATAAGTGCAAATGCATGAAATAAATAAAAGCCAAATAAAATAAATAGTAAAATAAAATAAATAGTAAAAATAAAATACATATTTCCAGTGATATGTTCTAATATTGTCCACCACATAAAACAAATAATTTAAAAATAACACACATACAAATACCAGTCCTTAAATACAACAATGTTAAAAATACATTCAAATCATTTAGTAACACATTTAGGCTATTAGAACTATTCAGTACTTTTAATGTCACGTTAGCAGGCTTCTTTACAGGAAAATATCTTTATCGCGAGGGGGAAAACCTACAAAACAGTATTATACTAGTCAATTCTGAAACGAAAGTTGTACTCACCAAAACACTTTTATGAAGGTCGCCTTGCAAACGGGCACATTCTCCGGATGTCTGTTGCACAAAAGACTGTACTTAACAGATACGTTCCGGTCTTTTTGTTTGTTAATGTCCTGGACTTTCGGACGCTTCCTTGTCACTTGCGTGATGTCCAGGAGATGAAGTATGGCCTGGTCCTGGTCAACCTTGTTTTGTTTTTCATAAAAATAGTTGAAATTTACCATCAGATCGTCCGGCGACAGCCTCTCGGCCTGACAGAAACCTTTGGCGGCAGCTTTGTGTTGACATCCCACTGTTGGTATTAACGCGCCACCCGAGTGACGAACCTTCTTTTTTTGTTGTTTTTTGTGATTTTCTTTGTCCAGTCTGCATTTTCTACCCCCAGGTGTAGGTCTCACTGGCTCATCAAGGCCATCTAAAGTGTTACTACAGTTTAAAGCACTCATTTTGAGGAATGAATGAACATAAAGTAACAAACCTCTGTTCAGATCGCCGCCTATTTGGATTGCGTAGAACGCTCACCGAATTCTGATTGGTTGAGAGGATATATCCCGTTTAGGCTAAAAATAGGTTTGGCGCTTATCTCGTTTTGGAAAGAAACTGCATCTTGCAGTACATTTTAAACAAGTAAATATAGCGATTTGTCATGAAACGTTGATGGAGCAGTGAATAGGTCCAGTACACAGCAAAATGACATGACAAACTCATTTTTTTTTAAAATGGCGTTTATCCCGTTTTGGAAAAGAGCTCTTCATATATGTGTCGATTTTGGTGCAAAAATCTCAATTTGCTTCGGAGTTATAGACATTTATATGAAAAAACACGTAAAAAATGACTGACACATGACTTTGATTGAATATTACTACCCCTAAACATCAATATTTTCGCATTTGGGCATTGGCGTATAGCTATCGACCTATGTTTCCAAACTTCTGACGGTGGTTTCGTCTCGATCGGACAAACGGTTTCGAAGATATAGCCAAATTTTTTTTAAGCGCTAAATCACAACGCTACACAAACTGTAAGGCGAAACCTAGCATGTTTGGTATCGTAGGACTCGGCAAGGTTTCAGGAGTCTAATTAGATGAGTGTCATGAAAATAAGTCGACCGCACCCAAAGTTATAAGCATTTGAAAAAAAAATTCACCACTAGGTGGCGCTGTTTCGAAACTTCTCACGCTCGTTCAGGACATCGTGCTGATGACCCATACCAAGTTTCGTAACAATCCGTTCATGCTTTCTTAAAATACAGCATTTTAGCACAAAATTCAAAATGGCCGACAGTCAAAATGGCCGATATGGTAAAATTGGATATCAGTCGACTCGGCATGTTGCCCTGAATCTAACGAGACTAATGTTATGATTTTTGGACAAACTGTTCAGAAGTTATAAGCAAAAATATCCATTTTTCATATCTCCGGACCAGTAGGTGGCGCTGTGCCGAAACGCAGCACGTAGCCTCAGGTCATGCTTGTGATGACATGTACCAAGTTTGGTCTGAATACAATAAACCGTTGCGGAGATACAGCCTTACGAATGTTTTTGCAGGCGCTACGTAAAATTTGTTCGAACGTTTATCGAAAACGGTTTGACGAATCAATTTGAATTCCATAACTTTTGGTCAGCACTGCCTGAAGATGATCTGGTTCAATTTTCGTGCAAATCAGACAAACCGTCTAGGACGAGTTCGAAAAAGTAGCGTTTTAGATAAATTCAAAATGGCGGCCATATTTTAATGACGTCATAGGATGCAATCGAATCGGCTTGAGCTCAGGAATCAGAGGAAAAAAGAATTTTGCTGATTGGCCTTACGGTTCAAAAGTTATTAAAAAAATAAAAGTGAAACTTTGGACAGGTGGTGGCGCTAGAGGGAATGACTTAGAAACACCAAAATTGGTGTATTTAATGTTGGGACTGTCCTCTATCAGAATGTCAAACCAAAACAACTTTCCCGCAATCGGTTCTATGGGCTGCCATAGACTCCCAGTCGGAAGAAACGGAAGAATAATAATAATAATAGGAACGGGAACAGATACAATAGGTGCCTCCGCACCTTCGGTGCTTGGCCCCTAATAATAAGAATGGATACAATAGGTGCCTCCGCACCTTCGGTGCTTGGCCCCTAATAAGAACGCGAACGGATACAATAGGTGCCTCCGCACCTTCGGTGCTTGGCCCCTAATAATAAGAACGCGAACGGATACAATAGGTGCCTCCGCACCTTCGGTGCTTGGCCCCTAATAATAAGAACGGGAACAGATACAATAGGTGCCTCCGCACCTTCGGTGCTTGGCCCCTAATTAAAGCTGCAAGCAGCATTTATCGGGGTTCAAGCAGTTAAGGCCTTTAAGGCCTTTAAGCACAAAAGCATCAAAAGTTATTAAGATTTATTTAGCAAGCATGTAACCACTGACATAATAGATGGAAAAGACCATTTAGAGCCAATACAGGCAATTTACCATGGGATATATATGGTTTTAAAGCTTTTTAAGACCAGTGGCATTTCAATAGGCAGATTTATTCAAAGGTTATTAGCCTTTTTGTAAATGTTGTTATAACTTTTGACCACAAGGTGGCGCTGTTTCGAAACTTCTCACGCTCCTTCAGGGCATCGTGCTGATGAGCCATACCATGTTTCGTAACAATCCATTCATGCGTTCTTAAAATACAGCATTTTAGCACAAAATTCAAAATGCCCGACAGCCAAATTGGCCGATATGGTAAAATTGGATATCAGTCGACTCAGCATGTTGGCCTGAATCTAACGAGACCAATTTGATGATTTTTGGGCAAACTATTCAGAAGTTATAAGCAAAAATAGCCATTTTTCATATCTCCGGACCAGTAGGTGGCGCTGCGCCGAAACGCAGCATGTAGCCTCAGGTCATGCTTGTGATGACATGTGCCAAGTTTGGTCTGAATCCAATAAAGCGTTGCGGAGATACAGCCTTACGTCTGTTTTCGCAAGCGCTAAATAAAATTTGTTTGTGGGTTTTTTCAAAAATTGCTAAGCGAATCAACTTGAATTCCATAACTTTTTGTCGGCATGGTCTGTAGATGATCTGGTTCAATTTTCGTGAAAATCGGAGCAACGGCCTAGGAGGAGTTCGAAAAAGTAGATTTTTTGAAAAATTCAAAATGGCGGACAAATTTCCATGACGGAAAATGACGTCATAGGGTGCAATCGAATCGTCTTGAGCTAGGGAATCAGAAGAAGTGGGAATTTTGTTTCTAGCCCTTGTGGTTCAAAAGTTATTAGCATAAACATGAGTGCAAATTTGGACAGCTGGTGGCGCTAGAGGCAATGAGTTGGAGACTCCAAATTTGCTATGGTGACTGTTCAGTCTGTCCTCTATCAGTGTGCCAAATTTCAAAACTTTCCCGCAAGCGGTTCTATGGGCTGCCATAGACTCCCAGAGCGGAAGAAGAAGAAGAATTATTTTTGGTACGCCAACAGATACAATAGGTGCCTACGCACATTCTGTGCTTGGCCCCTAATAATAAGGGAACCTTTTTGCCATTTATAGCGCCACCTATGGTCCGATCTGCATGAAACTCGGCACGCTTGTTCACCATGTCATGGCACATATGCTCAGCGATTTTCGTGATGTTCTGAGTTTTCATTTGGGATTTATAGGCTTTTGAGTGTATTTTGCCACGCCCCTTTTCTAAATGACCCTGTTACAGCCACCCAAATGCAAAAGTTCAACTTTTTTTTCGATAATTATTGATCTAGAGAGTCCAGGGAATTGTCCTAGACTGGTTTGGTTCCAATCGGGCGAAAAACCAGGGACTAGTTCGCAAAAGTAGGTTTTGGACAAAATTCGACATAGCAGAAAATTCCCCCTGCCTAAATCAAAATCGGAGATAGCCATTTTGTCCGCCTTGAGCCAAGGATTCCAACGATATAAGACACTTGATCCTGGGACAAACGGTCTAAGAGTTATGAGCAATTTTGAACTTTTGGTTGCTGTAGCGCCACCTATGGGCCATTCGGGGTCATACTCTGATAGGTTGTCCCCAAATTGAGGCCTACCATCTGGCCAGGTTTCACGTCTCTAGGCCTTACGGTTTGGCCTGCACGATGCGTTTTACGAATCCTTACAATTACAATAGGGTTTCAGCATTTCATGCTTGAACCCCTAACAAGAATGAAGGCTTTTTGCCAGTTATAGCGCCACCTATGGTCCGATCTCCATGAAACTCTGCATGCTTCCTCACCATGTTCTGACACATATGCTCATCAATTTTGGTGAAGTTCTGAGTTTTCATTTGGGATTTATAGGCTTTTTAGTGTATTTTGCCACGCCCCTTTTCTAAATGACCCTGTTACAGCCACCCAAATGCAAAAGTTCAACTTTTTTTCGATAATTATTGATCTAGAGAGTCCAGAGAAATGTCCTAGACTGGTTTGGTTCCGATCTGGCGAAAAACCTAGGACTAGTTCGCAAAAGTAGGTTTCAGACAAAATTCGACATAGCAGGACTTTTTTCTGGCCTAAATTGAAATTGGAGATAGCCATTTTGTCCGCCTTGAGCCAGGGATCACAGTGGTGTAAGACACTTGAGTCTAGGACAAATGCTCTGGGAGTTATGGGCGATTTAGTACTTTTGCACTAAATCTGTAGCTGTAGCACAACGTAAAATTTGTTTGCGCGGTATTCGAGAACGGTTTGACGAATCCACACGAATTCCATAACTTTTTGTCGGTACAGTGTGGAGATGATACGATTCGATTTTGGTGAAAATCGTACAAACGGTCTAGGAGGAGTTCGAAAAAGTAGGTTTTGACTGAAAATCAAGATGGCGGACAGGAAGTTCGGCCAAATATGGCAAACTTGGTATCTATGTTCTCAGCGTGACCCAGGGAATCTATTAACAGTTATAGCGCCACCTATGGTCCGATCTCCATAAAATTGTTTTCTGTGACCTCAAATTGAACCCATACACATGTGTACTGAGTTTGGTGAAGATATCTCATTTACTTCTTGAGTTATAGCCATTTTAGTAAAATAGGCTCCTCCCACAACAATTTACCACATTCTAGTATTATTTACTATGATTCTAGCATGATTTGCCATATTCTAGCAGGATTTACCATGATATACTACATTCTAGTATGATTTACCATTGTTTACTGTGATTCTAGCATGGTTTACCATAGTTTATCATGATTTATCATAGTTTATCATGATTTATCATGGCTTACCATGATTTACCCTGTTCTAGCATAGTTTACCATGATTTACCATGTTCTAGCATGATTCTAGTATGATTTACCTTGACACACCACATTCTAGTATAATTTATTATGATTTACCATGTTTTTAGCGTGATTTACCATGATTTACCACATTGTTAGCAATTATGTGAAGTATCAGTACAAATAATGTGATAAACTCTGACAAAATATGATTGTGCTACAATAGTAATTGTTATATAAGTGATTTTTTTAGTGTCTTATTGTTATACAAGTGATTTTTAGTGTCTAATGAATGCAAAAGCATATGTGAGTAGACTTCATTAATAAGTAGAATGGCCAGCAGAGGGCAGTAGAAGACCACATATTGGCTCACTTTCACTTTAAACTTCTTGATTTTCACCATTTTTCTGCACTAAAGCAAACCAGTTTTTCCATTTGAACTCCATAATGCATGTTTACACACACACACACACACACACACACACACACACACACACACACACACACACACACAGAGACAAATGTTGTTGTTTTTTCAATGCTATTGGGATATGTCATTATGAACATATATTTGAATGGTCTATAAACATTTCACAAAGTCTTTGTAAGCTATTAATCAGATGATTCAGAATTTATTTAGAAACCTAAGACTACACACACACATTATGTTGTAGATACAGATATTTGAAATATATGATGTGATCAAACTGTCAATACTAATACTTTAACAGATGGATTTTGACTAAATGTAATTGTAAATGTTAAAATAGTGATTTTATAAAGTCTAAATATAAATTATAGAACAATATGACAAAATTACTATTTTAAACAGCAGGGGGCAGTAAAATACCACTTATTGGCTTAATATGCCATTATATTCATATCATTTTCACCTATTTAACTGTTATAGAGGCAAATTTTGTCCGATCTGTCTGAAAATTTTCATGCATGTTCAGAGTGATATTTCACATGTTCTGACTTGTTTTTAAGCAGATCTGAGCATCTTAAAAGATATAAGCTTTCGGGGACACTTGGTCAAGGCCACATTTTGAAGTGACCCTATTATAGCCATCCAAATGAAGTAGTTCAACTTTTTCTGATAATTACTGATCTAGAGAGTCCAGAGAATTTTACTGCACTAGTTTTGAACATTATTATATGAAAACTATATGATCATAGATGGAAAAGACCATTTACAGCCAATACAGGCAATTTACCATAGGAAATATATGGTTTTACAGCTTTTTAAAAGTTATAGCGCCACCTATGGTCCGATCTCCATACATTTTTGCATGGTTATTAATGATGTTATGTCACATATGCTCACCAATTTTTGTGAAGTTATGAGTTGTTATATGTGATTTATAGGCTTTTTAGTGCATTTTGCCACACCCATTTTATAAATGACCCTATTACAGCCATCCAAATGCAAAAGTTCAACTTTTTTTTGATAATTATTGATCTAGACAGTCCATATAATTGTCCTAGACTTGTCTGGTTCCGATCGGGCGAAAAACCTAGGACTAGTTCGCAAAAGTAGGTTTTTAACATATTCGTGAATAATTAATGAACGGTTTGATTGACAGCAATAGTTCTTGAGGCAAAATTGTTCATCATGTGCAGATCTATCAAATGATATGCATTTTGTGACGATAAGTGTAACACCACGTGATAACAGAGCCATAAAACTCGTTAACGCCAACTAGTGGCCGATTTCTTTCAAAATTCTTACAGACCTCTAGGGCCATGACTCGAACATGCCCATCGAGTTTCGTTCCGATCGGCCTCCGTTAACCTTGTCTAATAGGTGCTCAAACTTCATTGGCCGATGGCGGCCATGTTTTTTTAGATACACCAATGTCCTCATAGACATACATGACACCTTGGGCCAAGACACTGCATACCAATTTTCAAGTCAATCGGACTAATGGTCAGGTGGTTATAGCCTGTTTTATGTTTTTTTCATGTTATAGCGCCACCATGTGGCCAATCGCCGCGATTTTTTTACTGTGAGCTCAGAGTGACATCTTACACATGTGTACCGAGTTTGGTGATTATACCTCATTTAGTTCTGGAGTTATAGCCGTTTTAGTAAAATAGGCTCCTCCCACAACATACATTGTGGCGCCCCTTAGCGACCGTGAATCGAAATTTCAACTTTTTTTCGATAATTATTGATCTTCAGACTCCAGAGAACATTTCTGCACTGGTTTGGTTCCGATCGGGTGAAAAACCTAGGACTAGTTCGCAAAAGTAGGTTTTTAACAAAATTCAAAATGGCGGAAAAATTTTCATACCGGAAATGAAATCGGAGATATACATTTTGTTCTTCAGGTATCCAGCTTTCCAATGATATGAGACACTTGAGTCTACGACATATGGTCTAGGAGTTATGAACAGTTTCGCGCTTTTGGTTGCTATAGCGCCACCTATGGGCCAATCGGGGTCATACTCTCTGAACCTCTCCTCGATTTTTGTACTACCATCTGGCAAAGTTTCAATGCTCTAGCTCTTACGGTTTGGGCTGCACGATGCGTTTTACGGCAGAAGAATAATAATAATAATTAAAGCTGCAAGCAGCATTTATCGGGGTTCAAGCAGTTAAGGCCTTTAAGGCATTTAAGCACAAAAGCATCAAAAGTTATTAAGATTTATTTAGCAAGCATGTAACCACTGACATAATAGATGGAAAAGACCATTTACAGCCAATACAGGCAATTTGCCATGGGATATATATGGTTTTAAAGCTTTTTTAACAGTTATAGCGCCACCTATGGTCCGATCTCCATAAAATTGTTTACTGTGACCTCAAATTGAACCCATACACATGTGTACTGAGTTTGGTGAAGATATCTCATTTACTTCTTGAGTTATAGCCATTTGAGTAAAATAGGCTCCTCCCACAACGATTTGCCACATTCTAGAATTATTTAATATGATTCTAGCATGATTTACTATCATATACCATGTTCCAGAATGATTTATTAGGATTCTAGCATGATTTACCTTGATACACCTCATTTCAGTATTATTTACTATGATTTACAATGTTTCTAGCATGATTAACCACATTACTAGCAATTATGTGAAGTGTCAGTGCAAATGAGGTGATGAACACTGACAAAATATTATTGTGTTATAATAGTTAGTTATATACGTGATTTTTAGTGTGTGTCCAAGTATGAATGCAAAAGCACATGTAAAATATTTCATTATTAAGTAGAATGGCCAGCAGAGGGCACTAGAAGACCACTTATTGGCTCACTTTCACTTTAAACCAGTTTTCTGCACTAAAGCAAACCAGTTTTTCCATGTTAACTCAATGCATGCTTACACACACACACACACACACACACAC
Organism: Squalius cephalus; assembly: GCF_949319135.1. NCBI lineage: Eukaryota > Metazoa > Chordata > Actinopteri > Cypriniformes > Leuciscidae > Squalius > Squalius cephalus. The sequence continues at coordinate 22,936,778 of NC_137133.1, read as the reverse complement.
ACACACACACACACACACACACACACACACACACACACACACACACACACACACACAGCATAGTTAACCATGATTTACCATGATATACCACGTTCTAGTATTATTTACCAGGAGATAAACGACAATCTAGTATTATTTACTTTGATTTACCATGTTTCTAGCCTGATTTATCACATTACTAGCAATTATTTGAAGTGTCAGTGCAAATAAAGTGATTAACACTGACAAAATATGATTGTGTTATAATAGTTATTGCTATATAAGTGATTTTTTTAGTGTGTATTCAAGTATGAATGCAAGCACATGTTGAAATATTTCATTAATAAGTAGAATGGCCAGCAGAGGGCAGTAGAAGACCACTTATTGGCTCACTTTCACTTTAAACCAGTTTTCTGCACTAAAGCAAACCAGTTTATCCATGTTAACTCAATGCATGCTTACACACACACACACACACACACACACACACACACACACACACACACACACACACACAGCATAGTTAACCATGATTTACCATGATTTACCACATTACTAGCAATTATTTGAAGTGTCAGTGCAAATAAAGTGATTAACACTGACAAAATATGATTGTGTTATAATAGTTATTGCTATATAAGTGATTTTTAGTGTGTATTCAAGTATAAATGCAAGCACATGTGGAAAAATTTAATTAATAAGTAGAATGGCCAGCAGAGGGCAGTAGAAGACCACTTATTGGCTCACTTTCACTTTAAACCTCATGATTTTGACCAGTTTTCTGCACTAAAGCAAACCAGTGTTTCCATGTTAACTCAATAATGCATACTTGCTACATATGCTACACACAATAATGCTACACACACACACACACACACACACACACACACACACACACACACACACACACAAATGTTTCAGTGATATTGGTGTCACATTCACCTTCATCACATTCACCTTCTGTCTTCATCACATTCACCATCTGTCGTCATCACCTGCACCTGCTCCTCATCACCCTCCTCATCATCACCTGCTCCTCATCATCATAACCGTCACCTGTTGTCCTTGTCTTGATCTGTGTATTTAAGTTCCCCTCTCATCCATTATCATTGTCGGTTATTGTTTGTGCACTAGCACTCTGTTATGTTTGTTTTCATGTTGGAAAATAAAACCTTTGTTATATTTGTACCACACACACACACACACACACACACACACACACACACACACACACCATCATTTATCATGATTTACCATGGCTGATACCAATACCAATATGAGAAAATGACTATTTTAAACAGCAGGGGGCAGTAAAATACCACTTATTGGCTTAACATGCCATTAATTCATATCATTTTCACCTTTTTAACTGTTATAGAGGCAAATTTTGTCCGATCTGTCTGAAAATTTTCATGCTTGTTCAGGGTGATATTTCACAAGTTCTGACTTGTTTTTAAGAAGGTCTGAGCATTGATTAAAGAGATATAGGCTTTCGGGGACACTTGGTAAAGGCCAGATTTTGAAGTGAACCTTTTATAGCTATCCAAATGAAGTAGTTCAACTTTTTCTGACAATTATTGATCTAGTGAGTCCAGAGAATTGTATTGCACTAGTTTTGAACATTATGATATGAAAATTATATTATCAGAGATGGAAAAGACCATTTACAGCCAATACAGGCAGTTTACCATAGGAAATATATGATTTTAAAGCTTTTTAACAGTTATAGCGCCAACTATCGTCCGATCTCCATAGAATTTTGCATGCTTGTTAATGATGTTATGACACATAGGCTGACCAATTTTTGTGAAGTTCTGAGTTTTTATTTAGGATTTATAGGCTTTTTAATGTATTTTGACACGCCCATTTTATAAATTACCCTATTACAGCCATCCAAATGCAAAAGTTCAACTTTTTTTTGATAATTATTGATCTAGAGAGTCCAGAGAATTGTCCTAGACTGGTCTGGTTCCGATCGGGCAAAAAACCTAGGACTAGTTCGCAAAAGTAGGTTTTTAACATATTAATGAATAATTAATGAACAGTTTGATTGACAGCAATGGTTCTTGAGGCAAAGTTGTTCAGGATGAGGAGATCTATCAAATGATATGCATATTGTGTGGATATTTGTAACACCACGTGATTACAGAGCCGTAAAACTCGTTAGCGCCAACTAGTGGCCGATTTCTTTCAAAATTCTTACAGACCTTTAGGGCCATGAGCCGAACATGCCCATTGAGTTTCGTTCCGATCGGCCTCCGTTAACCTTGTCTAATAGGTGCTCAAACTTCGTTGGCCGATGGCGGCCATGTTTTTTGAGATACGCCAATGTCCTCATACACATACATGGCACCTTGGACCAAGACACTGCATACCAATTTTCAAGTCAATCGGACTAACGGTCAGGTGGTTATAGCCTGTTTTATGTTTTTTTCATTTTATAGCGCCACCATGAGGCCAATCGTCGCGATTTTTTTACTGTGACCCCAGAGTAAGCTCATACACATGTGTACCAAGTTTGGTGAAGATACCTCATTTACATCGGGAGTTATAGCCATTTTAGTAAAATAGGCCCCTCCCACAACGTACATTTTGGCGCCCCTTAGCGACCGTGAATCGAAATTTCCACTTTTTTTCGATAATTATTGATATTCAGTCTCCAGAGAACATTTCTGCACTAGATTGGTTCCAATCGGGCAAAAAACCAGGGACTAGTTCGCAAAAGTAGATTTTTGACAAAATTCAAAATGGCGGAAAATCTATCATGGCGGAAATGAAATCCGAGATATACGTTTTGTTCGTCAGGCGTCCAGCTTTCCAATGATATAAGACACTTGAGTCTACGACATACGGTCTAGGAGTTATGAGCAGTTTCGCGCTTTTGGTTGTTATAGCGCCACCTATGGGCCAATCGGGGTCATAATCTCTGAACCTTTCCTCGATTTTTGTACTACCATCTGTCAAAGTTTCAAAGTTCCAGCTCTTACGGTTTGGGCTGCACGATGCGTTTTACGGCGGAATAATAATAATAATAATAATAATAATAATAATAAAAATCAGCACAATTACAATAGGGTTTCAGCACTTCGTGCTTGAACCCCTAAAAATCAGCACAATTACAATAGGGTTTCAGCATTTCATGCTTGAACCCCTAATAAGAAGAGACGTTTTGGACAGTTATAGCGCCACCTATTGTCCGATCTTCACGAAACTTGGCATGCTTCTTCACCATGTTCTGACACATCTGCTCATCGATTTTTGTGAAGTTTGGGGTTTTCCCTTAGGTTGTATAGGCTTTTGAGTGTTTTTTTGTCCCACCCCTTTCCTAAACGACCCTGTTACAGCCAGGCCAATGCAAAAGTTCAACTTTTTTTTGATAATTATTGATCTAGAGACTCCAGAGAACTGTGCTAGACTGGTCTGGTTCCGATTGGGCCAAAAACCTAGGACTAGTTTGCAAAAGTAGGTTTTTCACTAAATTGCCCATAGAAATTTTTTTTTTGCTCGTAGAGCAATTTGGAGATAGCCATTTTGTCCGTCTGGATCCAGGGATCGGACAATCGTCGCGATTTTTTTACTGTGACCCCAGAGTAAGCTCATACACATGTGTACCAAGTTTGGTGAAGATACCTCATTTACATCGGGAGTTATAGCCATTTTAGTAAAATAGGCCCCTCCCACAACGTACGTTTTGGCGCCCCTTAGCGACCGTGAATCGAAATTTCCACTTTTTTTCGATAATTATTGATATTCAGTCTCCAGAGAACATTTCTGCACTAGATTGGTTCCAATCGGGCAAAAAACCAGGGACTAGTTCGCAAAAGTAGATTTTTGACAAAATTCAAAATGGCGGAAAATCTATCATGGCGGAAATGAAATCCGAGATATACGTTTTGTTCGTCAGGCGTCCAGCTTTCCAATGATATAAGACACTTGAGTCTACGACATACGGTCTAGGAGTTATGAGCAGTTTCGCGCTTTTGGTTGTTATAGCGCCACCTATGGGCCAATCGGGGTCATAATCTCTGAACCTTTCCTCGATTTTTGTACTACCATCTGTCAAAGTTTCAAAGTTCCAGCTCTTACGGTTTGGGCTGCACGATGCGTTTTACGGCGGAATAATAATAATAATAATAATAATAATTAAAGCTGCAAGCAGCATTTATCGGGGTTCAAGCAGTTAAGGCCTTTAAGGCATTTAAGCACAAAAGCATCAAAAGTTATTAAGATTTATTTAGCAAGCATGTAACCACTGACATAATAGATGGAAAAGACCATTTACAGCCAATACAGGCAATTTGCCATGGGATATATATGGTTTTAAAGCTTTTTAACAGTTATAGCGCCACCTATGGTCCGATCTCCATAAAATTGTTTACTGTGACCTCAAATTGAACCCATACACATGTGTACTGAGTTTGGTGAAGATATCTCATTTACTTCTTGAGTTATAGCCATTTGAGTAAAATAGGCTCCTCCCACAACGATTTGCCACATTCTAGAATTATTTAATATGATTCTAGCATGATTTACTATCATATACCATGTTCCAGAATGATTTATTAGGATTCTAGCATGATTTACCTTGATACACCTCATTTCAGTATTATTTACTATGATTTACAATGTTTCTAGCATGATTAACCACATTACTAGCAATTATGTGAAGTGTCAGTGCAAATGAGGTGATGAACACTGACAAAATATTATTGTGTTATAATAGTTAGTTATATACGTGATTTTTAGTGTGTGTCCAAGTATGAATGCAAAAGCACTTGTAAAATATTTCATTATTAAGTAGAATGGCCAGCAGAGGGCACTAGAAGACCACTTATTGGCTCACTTTCACTTTAAACCAGTTTTCTGCACTAAAGCAAACCAGTTTTTCCATGTTAACTCAATGCATGCTTACACACACACACACACACACACACACACACACACACACACACACACACACACACACACACACACACACACACACACACATACACACACAGCATAGTTAACCATGATTTACCATGATATACCACGTTCTAGTATTATTTACCAGGAGATAAACGACAATCTAGTATTATTTACTTTGATTTACCATGTTTCTAGCCTGATTTATCACATTACTAGCAATTATTTGAAGTGTCAGTGCAAATAAAGTGATTAACACTGACAAAATATGATTGTGTTATAATAGTTATTGCTATATAAGTGATTTTTTTAGTGTGTATTCAAGTATGAATGCAAGCACATGTTGAAATATTTCATTAATAAGTAGAATGGCCAGCAGAGGGCAGTAGAAGACCACTTATTGGCTCACTTTCACTTTAAACCAGTTTTCTGCACTAAAGCAAACCAGTTTATCCATGTTAACTCAATGCATGCTTACACACACACACACACACACACACACACACACACACACACACACACACACACACACACACACACACACACAGCATAGTTAACCATGATTTACCATGATTTACCACATTACTAGCAATTATTTGAAGTGTCAGTGCAAATAAAGTGATTAACACTGACAAAATATGATTGTGTTATAATAGTTATTGCTATATAAGTGATTTTTAGTGTGTATTCAAGTATAAATGCAAGCACATGTGGAAAAATTTAATTAATAAGTAGAATGGCCAGCAGAGGGCAGTAGAAGACCACTTATTGGCTCACTTTCACTTTAAACCTCATGATTTTGACCAGTTTTCTGCACTAAAGCAAACCAGTGTTTCCATGTTAACTCAATAATGCATACTTGCTACATATGCTACACACACGAATGCTACACACACACACACACACACACACACACACACACACACACACACACACACACACACACACACACACAAATGTTTCAGTGATATTAGTGTCACATTCACCTTCATCACATTCACCTTCTGTCTTCATCACATTCACCATCTGTCGTCATCACCTGCACCTGCTCCTCATCACCCTCCTCATCATCACCTGCTCCTCATCATCATAACCGTCACCTGTTGTCCTTGTCTTGATCTGTGTATTTAAGTTCCCCTCTCATCCATTATCATTGTCGGTTATTGTTTGTGCACTAGCACTCTGTTATGTTTGTTTTCATGTTGGAAAATAAAACCTTTGTTATATTTGTACCACACACACACACACACACACACACACACACACACACACACACACACACACACACACACACACACACACACACACACCATCATTTATCATGATTTACCATGGCTGATACCAATACCAATATGAGAAAATGACTATTTTAAACAGCAGGGGGCAGTAAAATACCACTTATTGGCTTAACATGCCATTAATTCATATCATTTTCACCTTTTTAACTGTTATAGAGGCAAATTTTGTCCGATCTGTCTGAAAATTTTCATGCTAGTTCAGGGTAATATTTCACACGTTCTGACTTGTTTTTAAGAAGGTCTGAGCATTGATTAAAGAGATATAGGCTTTCGGGGACACTTGGTAAAGGCCAGATTTTGAAGTGAACCTATTATAGCTATCCAAATGAAGTAGTTCAACTTTTTCTGACAATTATTGATCTAGTGAGTCCAGAGAATTGTATTGCACTAGTTTTGAACATTATGATATGAAAATTATATGATCAGAGATGGAAAAGACCATTTACAGCCAATACAGGCAGTTTACCATAGGAAATATATGATTTTAAAGCTTTTTAACAGTTATAGCGCCACCTATCGTCCGATCTCCATAGAATTTTTCATGCTTGTTAATGATGTTATGTCACATATGCTGACCAATTTTTGTGAAGTTCTGAGTTTTTATTTAGGATTTATAGGGTTTTTAGTGTATTTTGCCACGCCCATTTTATAAATGACCCTATTACAGCCATCCAAATGCAAAAGTTCAACTTTTTTTTGATAATTATTGATCTAGAGAGTCCAGAGAATTGTCCTAGACTGGTCTGGTTCCGATCGGGCAAAAAACCTAGGACTAGTTCGCAAAAGTAGTTTTTTAACATATTAATGAATAATTAATGAACAGTTTGATTGACAGCAATGGTTCTTGAGGCAAAGTTGTTCAGGATGAGGAGATCTATCAAATGATATGCATATTGTGTGGATATTTGTAACACCACGTGATTACAGAGCCGTAAAACTCGTTAGCGCCAACTAGTGGCCAATTTCTTTCAAAATTCTTACAGACCTTTAGGGCCATGAGCCGAACATGCCCATTGAGTTTCGTTCCGATCGGCCTCCGTTAACCTTGTCTAATAGGTGTTAAAATTTCATTGGCCAATGGCGGCCATGTTTTTTGAGATACGCAAATGTCCTCATACACATACATGGCACCTTGGACCAAGACACTGCATACCAATTTTCAAGTCAATCGGACTAACGGTCAGGTGGTTATAGCCTGTTTTATGTTTTTTTCATTTTATAGCGCCACCATGAGGCCAATCGTCGCGATTTTTTTACTGTGACCCCAGAGTAAGCTCATACACATGTGTACCAAGTTTGGTGAAGATACCTCATTTACATCGGGAGTTACAGCCATTTTAGTAAAATAGGCCCCTCCCACAACGTACGTTTTGGCGCCCCTTAGTGACCGTGAATCGAAATTTCCACTTTTTTTCGATAATTATTGATATTCAGTCTCCAGAGAACATTTCTGCATTAGTTTGGTTCCAATCGGGCAAAAAACCAGGGACTAGTTCGCAAAAATAGATTTTTGACAAAATTCAAAATGGCGGAAAATCTATCATG